>NC_044560.1:6640807-6940807 GCF_007565055.1 Rhinopithecus roxellana | reverse complement strand
ATGGCCTGTGGTGTGTGGGGTGGGGAGTGGGGAGAATGGCCTGTGGTGTGTGGGGTGGGGAGTGGGGGAGAATGGCCTGTGGTGTGGGGTGGGGGAGTGGGGAGAATGGCCTGGGTGTGTGGGGTGGGAGTGGGGAGAATGGCCTGTGGTGTGTGTGGGGTGGGGAGTGGGAGAATGGCCTGTGGTGTGTGGGGTGGGGAGTGGGGAGAATGGCCTGTGGTGTGTGGGGTGGGGAGTGGGGGAATGGCCTGTGGTGTGTGGGGTGGGAGTGGGGAGAATGGCCTGTGGTGTGTGTGGGTGGGGAGTGGGGAGAATGGCCTGTGTGTGTGGGGTGGGGAGTGGGGAGAATGGCCTGTGGTGTGTGGGGTGGGGAGTGGGGAGAATGGCCTGTGGTGTGTGTGTGGGGGTGGGGAGGGGGGGAATGGCCTGTGGTGTGTGGGTGGGGAGTGGGGAGAATGGCCTGGGTGTGAGGTGAGGAGTGGGGAGAATGGCCTGTGGTGTGTGTGGTGGGGAGTGGGGAGAATGGCCTGTGGTGTGTGTGGGGGGGAGTGGGGAGAATGGCCTGTGTGTGTGGGGTGGGAGTGGGGAGAATGGCCTGTGGTGTGTGTGGTGGGAGTGGGGGAATGGCCTGTGGTGTGTGGGGTGGGGAGTGGGGAGAATGGCCTGTGGTGTGTGGGGTGGGGGGGGGGGGGAGAATGGCCTGTGGTGTGTGTGGGGTGGGAGGGGGGGAATGGCCTGTGGTGTGTGGGGTGGGGAGTGGGGGAGAATGGCCTGTGGGGTGTGGGGGGGAGAGTGGGGAGAATGGCCTGTGGTGTGTGTGGGGTGGGGAGTGGGGAGAATGGCCTGTGGTGTGTGGGGTGGGGAGTGGGGGAGAATGGCCTGTGGTTGTGTGGGGTGGGGAGTGGGGGAATGGCCTGTGGTGTGTGGGGTGGGGAGTGGGAGAAAGGCCTGTGGTGTGTGGGGTGGGGAGTGGGGGAGAATGGCCTGTGGTGTGTGTGGGGTGGGGAGTGGGGAGAATGGCCTGTGGTGTGTGTGGGGTGAGGAGTGGGGAGAATGGCCTGTGGTGTGTGTGGGGGGGAGTGGGGAGAATGGCCTGTGGTGTGTGGGGTGGGGAGTGGGGAGAATGGCCTGTGGTGTGTGTGGGGTGGGGAGTGGGGAGAATGGCCTGTGGTGTGTGTGGGGTGAGGAGTGGGGAGAATGGCCTGTGGTGTGTGGGGGGGGGAGTGGGGAGAATGGCCTGTGGTGTGTGTGGGGTGAGGAGTGGGGAGAATGGCCTGTGGTGTGTGTGGGGTGGGGAGGGGGGGAGAATGGCCTGTGGTGTGTGGGGTGGGGAGGGGGAGAATGGCCTGTGGTGTGTGTGGGGTGGGGAGTGGGGAGAATGGCCTGTGGTGTGTGGGTGTGAGGAGTGGGAGAATGGCCTGTGGTGTGTTGGGTGGGAGTGGGGAGAATGGCCTGTGGTGTGTGTGGTGGGGGGGGAGTGGGAGAATGGCCTGTGTGGTGTGGTGGGGTGGGAGTGGGAGAATGGCCTGTGTGTGTGGGGTGGGGAGTGGGGAGAATGGCCTGGGTTGGTGGGTGGGGGGTGGGAGAATGGCCTGTGGTGTGGTGTGGGGTGGGGGAGAATGGCCTGTGGTGTGTGTGGGGTGGGGAGTGGGGGAGAATGGCCTGTGGTGTGTGGTGGGGTGGTGGGGGTGGGGGAGAATGGCCTGTGGTGTGTGGGGTGGGGAGTGGGGAGAATGGCCTGTGTGTGTGGGGTGGGGAGTGGGGAGAATGGCCTGTGGTGTTGTGGGGTGGGGAGTGGGGAGAATGGCCTGTGGTGTGTGGGTGGGGAGTGGGGAGAATGGCCTGTGGTGTGTGTGGTGGGGAGTGGGGAGAATGGCCTGTGTGTGTGTGGGGTGGGGAGTGGGGAGAATGGCCTGTGGTGTGTGAGGTGGGGAGTGGGGAGAATGGCCTGTGGTGTGTGGGGTGGGGAGTGGGGAGAATGGCCTGTGGTGTGTGGGGTGGGGAGTGGGGAGAATGGCCTGTGGTGTGTGGGGGGTGGGTGGGAGTGGGGAGAATGGCCTGTGGTGTGTGTGGGGTGGGAGTGGGGGAATGGCCTGTGGTGTGTGGGGTGAGGAGTGGGGAGAATGGCCTGTGGTGTGTGGGGTGGGGAGTGGGGAGAATGGCCTGTGGTGTGTGTGGGGTGGGGAGTGGGGAGAATGGCCTGTGGTGTGTGTGGGGTGGGGAGTGGGGAGAATGGCCTGTGGTGTGTGGGGGGGAGGAGTGGGGGAATGGCCTGTGGTGTGTGGGGTGGGGAGTGGGGAGAATGGCCTGTGGTGTGTGGGGTGGGGAGTGGGGAGAATGGCCTGTGGTGTGTGGGGTGGGGAGTGGGGGAGAATGGCCTGTGGTGTGTGGGGGGGGGGGGGGGAGAATGGCCTGTGGTGTGTGTGGGGTGAGGAGTGGGGAGAATGGCCTGTGGTGTGTGTGGGGTGAGGAGTGGGGAGAATGGCCTGTGGTGTGTGTGGGGTGGGGAGTGGGGGAGAATGGCCTGTGGTGTGTGTGGGGTGGGGAGTGGGGAGATGGCCTGTGGTGTGTGGGGTGGGGAGTGGGGAGAATGGCCTGTGGTGTGGTGTGGGGGTGAGGAGTGGGGAGAATGGCCTGTGGTGTGTGTGGGGTGGGGAGTGGGGGAGAATGGCCTGTGGTGTGTGTGGGGTGGGGAGTGGGGGAGAATGGCCTGTGGTGTGTGTGGGGTGGGGAGTGGGGAGAATGGCCTGTGGGTGTGTGTGGGGTGGGAGTGGGGAGAATGGCCTGTGGTGTGTGTGGGGTGAGGAGTGGGGAGAATGGCCTGTGGTGTGTGTGGGGTGGGGAGTGGGGAGAATGGCCTGTGGTGTGTGTGGGGTGGGGAGTGGGGAGAATGGCCTGTGGTGTGTGTGGGGTGGGGAGTGGGGGAGAATGGCCTGTGGTGTGTGTGGGGTGAGGGAGTGGGGAGAATGGCCTGTGGTGTGTGTGGGGTGGGGAGTGGGGAGAATGGCCTGTGGTGTGTGTGGGGTGTGGGAGTGGGGGAGAATGGCCTGTGGTGTGTGTGGGTGGGGAGTGGGGGAGAATGGCCTGTGGTGTGTGTGGGGTGGGGAGTGGGGAGAATGGCCTGTGGTGTGTGGGGTGGGGAGTGGGGGAGAATGGCCTGTGGTGTGTGGGGGTGGAGTGGGAGAATGGCCTGTGGTGGTGTGTTGGGGGGAGTGGGGGAGAATGGCCTGTGGTGTGTGTGGGGTGGGGAGTGGGGAGAATGGCCTGTGGTGTTGTGGGGTGGGGAGTGGGGAGAATGGCCTGTGGTGGTGGTGTGTGGGGTGGAGGGCCGGTGGGGGGGGGGAGGAGAATGGCCTGTGGTGTGTGTGTGGGTGGGGGAGTGGGGAGAATGGCCTGTGGTGTGTGGGTGGGGAGTGGGGAGAATGGCCTGTGGTGTGTGTGGGTGGGGAGTGGGGGGAATGGCCTGTGGTGTGTGGGGTGGGGAGTGGGGAGAATGGCCTGTGGTGTGTGGGGTGGGGAGTGGGAGAATGGCCTGGGTGTGTGGGTGGGGAGTGGGAGAATGGCCTGTGTTGTGTGTGGGGTGGGGAGTGGGGAGAATGGCCTGTGGTGTGTGTGGGGGGTGGGGAGGGAGAATGGCCTGTGGTGTGTGGGGTGGGGAGTGGGGAGGGGAGAATGGCCTGTGGTGTGTGTGGGGTGGGGAGTGGGGAGAATGGCCTGTGGTGTGTGTGGGGTGGGGAGTGGGGAGAATGGCCTGTGGTGTGTGGGGTGGGGGGTGTGGGGAGAATGGCCTGTGGTGTGTGTGGGTGGGGAGTGGGGGGAATGGCCTGTGGTGTGTGGGGTGGGGAGTGGGGAGAATGGCCTGTGGTGTGTGGGGTGGGGAGTGGGGGAGAATGGCCTGTGGTGTGTGTGGGGTGGGAGTGGGGGAGAATGGCCTGGTGTGTGTGGGGTGGGGAGTGGGGAGAATGGCCTGTGGTGTGTGGGGTGGAGTGGGGAGAATGGCCTGTGGTGTGTGGGGTGGGGAGGGGGAGAATGGCCTGTGGTGTGTGGGTGGGGAGTGGGGAGAATGGCCTGGTGTGTGTGGGGTGGAGTGGGGAGAATGGCCTGTGGTGTGTGTGGGGTGAGGAGTGGGGGAGAATGGCCTGTGGTGTGTGTGGGGTGAGGAGTGGGGGAGAATGGCCTGTGTGTGTGTGTGGGTGTGAGGAGTGGGGAGAATGGCCTGTGTGTGTGTGGGGTGGGAGGGGGGGAGAATGGCCTGTGGTGTGTGGGGTGGGGAGTGGGGAGAATGGCCTGTGGTGTGTGGGGTGGGGAGTGGGGAGAATGGCCTGTGGTGTGGGGTGGGTGGGGAGAATGGCCTGTGGTGTGTGTGGGTGGGGAGTGGGGGAGAATGGCCTGTGGTGTGTGTGGGTGGGGAGTGGGGAGAATGGCCTGTGGTGTGTGTGGGGGGGGAGTGGGGGGAGGCCTGTGGTGTGTGTGGGGTGGGGAGTGGGGAGAATGGCCTGTGTGTGTGTGTGGGGGGGGAGTGGGGGAGAATGGCCTGTGGTGTGTGGGTGGGGAGTGGGGAGAATGGCCTGTGGTGTGTGTGGGGTGGGGGTGGGGGAGAATGGCCTGTGGTGTGTGTGGGGTGGGAGTGGGGAGAATGGCCTGTGGTGTGTGGGGTGAGGGTGGGGAGAATGGCTGTGGTGTGTGTGGGGGTGGGGAGTGGGGGAGAATGGCCTGTGGTGTGTGTGGGGTGGGGAGTGGGGAGAATGGCCTGTGGTGTGTGTGTGGGGTGAGTGGGAGAATGGCCTGTGGTGTGTGGGGTGGGGAGTGGGGAGAATGGCCTGTGTGTGTGTGGGGTGGGGAGTGGGGAGAATGGCCTGTGGTGTGTGGGGTGGGGGGGGGGAGAATGGCCTGTGGTGTGTGTGGGGTGGGGAGTGGGGGAATGGCCTGTGGTGTGTGGGGTGGGGAGTGGGGAGAATGGCCTGTGGTGTGTGGGGTGGGGAGTGGGGAGAATGGCCTGTGGTGTGTGGGTGGGGAGTGGGGAGAATGGCCTGTGGTGTGTGGGTGGGGAGTGGGGAATATGGCCTGTGGTGTGTGGGGTGGGGAGTGGGGGGGAGAATGGCCTGTGGTGTGTGGGGTGGGGAGTGGGGAGAATGGCCTGTGGTGTGTGTGGGGTGGGGAGTGGGAGAATGGCCTGTGGTGTGTGGGGTGGGAGTGGGGGAGAATGGCCTGTGGTGCGTGGGGTGAGGTGGGGAGAATGGCCTGTGGTGCGTGAGGTGGGGAGTGGGGAGAATGGCCTGTGGTGTGTGGGGGGGGGAGTGAGGAGAATGGCCTGTGGTGTGCGGTGGGGAGTGGGGAGAATGGCCTGTGGTGTGTGAGGTGGGGAGGGGAGAATGGCCTGTGGTGTGTGAGGTGGGGAGTGGGGAGAATGGCCTGTGGTGTGTGAGGTGGGGGAGTGAGGGAGAATGGCCTGTGGTGTGTGGGTGGGGAGTGGGGGAGAATGGCCTGTGGTGTGTGTGGGGTGGGGAGTGGGGAGAATGGCCTGTGGTGTGTGTGGGGTGGGGAGTGGGGAGAATTGGCCTGTGGTGTGTGGGGTGGGGAGTGGGGGGAGATGGCCTGTGGTATGTGGGGTGGGAGTGTGGAGAATGCCTGTGGTGGTGAGGTGGGAGTGGGGAGAATGGCCTGTGGTGGTGTGAGGTGGGGAGTGGGGAGAATGGCCTGTGGTGTGTGAGGTGGGGAGTGAGGAGAATGGCCTGTGGTGTGTGAGGTGGGGAGTGGGGAGAATGGCCTGTGGTGTGTGAGGTGGGGAGTGGGGAGAATGGCCTGTGGTGTGTGGGGGTTGGGAGTGGGGGAGAATGGCCTGTGGTGTGTGGGGGTGGGGAGTGGGGAGAATGGCCTGTGTGGTGTGTGGGTTGGGGAGTGGGGGGAATGGCCTGTGGTGTGTGGGGTGGGGAGTGGGGAGAATGGCCTGTGGTGTGTGTGGGGTGGGGAGTGGGGAGAATGGCCTGTGGTGTGTGGGGTGGGGAGTGGGGAGAATGGCCTGTGGTGTGTGGGGTGGGGAGTGGGGGGAATGGCCTGTGGTGTGTGGGGTGAGGAAGTGGGGAGAATGGCCTGTTGGGTGTGGGGTGGGGAGTGGGGGAGAATGGCCTGTGGTGTGTGTGGGGTGGGGAGTGGGGAGAATGGCCTGTGGTGCGTGGGGTGGGAGTGGGGAGAATGGCCTGTGGTGCGTGGGGTGAGGAGTGGGGAGAATGGCCCGTGGTGTGTGTGGGGTGAGGAGTGGGGAGAATGGCCTGTGGTGTGTGTGGGGTGGGGAGTGGGGAGAATGGCCTGTGGTGTGTGTGGGGTGGGGAGTGGGGGGAATGGCCTGTGGTGTGTGGGGTGGGGAGTGAGGAGAATGGCCTGTGGTGTGTGAGGTGGGGAGTGGGGAGAATGGCCTGTGGTGTGTGGGGTGGGGAGTGGGGAGAATGGGCCTGTGGTGTGTGAGGTGGGGAGTGGGGAGAATGGCCTGTGGTGTGTGAGGTGGGGAGTGAGGAGAATGGCCTGTGGTGTGTGGGGTGGGGAGTGGGAAGAATGGCCTGTGGTGTGTGGGGTGGGGAGTGGGGAGAATGGGCCTGTGGTGTGTGTGGGTGGGGAGTGGGGAGAATGGGCCTTGTGGTGGTGAGGTGGGGAGTGAGGAGAATGGCCTGTGGTGTGTGTGGGGTGGGGAGTGGGGAGAATGGCCTGTGGTGTGTGTGGGGTGGGGAGTGGGGAGGAATGGCACTGTGGTGTGTGGGGGTGGGGAGTGGGGAGGAATGGCCTGTGGTGTGTGAGGTGGGGAGTGAGGAGAATTGGCTGTGGTGTGTGAGGTGGGGAGTGGGGAGAATGGCCTGTGTGTGGGGTGGGGAGAGTGGGAGAATGCCTGTGGTGTGTGGGCGTGGGGGAGTGGGAGAATGGCTGTGTGTGTGGGGTGGGAGTGGGGAGAATGGCCTGTGGTGGTGTGGGGTGGGGAGTGGGGAGAATGGCCTGTGGTGTGTGGGGTGGGGAGTGGGGAGAATGGCCTGGTGTGTGTGGGGTGGGGAGTGGGGAGAATGGCCTGTGGTGTGTGGGGTGGGGAGTGGGGGAATGGCCTGTGGTGTGTGTGGGGAGTGGGGGAATGGCCTGTGGTGTGTGGGGAGTGGGGGGAATGGCCTGTGGTGTGTGGGGTGGGGAGTGGGGAGAATGGCCTGTGGTGTGTGGGGTGGCGAGTGGGGGGAATGGCCTTTGGTGTGTGTGGGGAGTGGGGGAATGGCCTGTGGTGTGTGGGGAGTGGGGGGAATGGCCTGCTGTGCACTTTGCCCCTCTGCTTAGCAGTCAGACCCCGGGGCTCTGAATCCTGCCTTGGAAAAGTCCTGCCCACGCTGAGCCCCACTGCAGTGGCGCTCGCCTGCCAAGTCCACCAAATGCCAGTAGAAGGCAGCATTTCCTCCTGCCTGTTTCCTGTCCTCACCCGGAGCAGCAGTGGCAGCCTAGGCCCAGCTGTGCTGGGCACAGGGCTCCTGACCATGCTGCGGTGTGCTGCAGGTCTGTGGTGCCTGTCCCCTCTCTCCAGCCTGAACTACAGACGGGGGCCCCCTGAGGGACTGGCTCCAAAGCAGGACCCAAAGAAGACAGCACAGAGCAGTGCTTGGGCCAGCAGGGCTGTACCAGGCCACCTTCTCGGGACGTAGAAAGAATGTGTCCTCTGGCACGCAGGCACACAAAACTGAGAGAAACAGCAAGCAAGCTCATTCTGTTGCCAAAGCACCGTGTCCAAGGCCCACTTGCTGGGGGGCTGGGCACAGCAGCAGGCAGTCCCTCCCTGCTACGAGTTAGGTAGGGCCTGCCGGTAAATGGCAGGTAAACAAGCCAACCAGTGAGGCCCAAACCGCAGGACGGCTGCAGTCCTGCTGGCCACCTCTGACAAGAAGCATGGACTGAACGAGCCCCACTCTGGCCTCAGCGCAACAGGCTGCAAGCCTCCAGGACTAGTGGATGCCCCACTGCCTGTCCTGCGCTGAGGCTCCCTTTGCCCCTGGGCTGAAGGTGCAGGGCCCAGTTGAACTAAAGGCCTTGGACTCCGAAGTTTAGGAGCAGTGGACCCTCCCCCAGAGCACCACATGGCAGGCAAGGCTGGACCTCCTTTAGTCCCCGCAGCTGTGACGACAGGGCTCCAAGTAGCTCTCCCTCCTGGACCTTGAGGACAGCCAGCCCAGGCTGTTGTGTTGCTGTTCAAACTCAACATCCTCAGACTGTCTCGGCAAACAGACCCGCCCAGAGCTCCGCCTGTCTTTCTTTCATGTCTTCCATGTTTCTTTCTCCAAAATCCAAAAGTACCTTTGCTAGGATAATCAGGCCTGTAATCTGCCTGGTCCCTGGCTCCACGGGACCTACACAGAACCCACAAATTGACACTACATACCAAGAAGGAAACGGTGGGAGGGTTGGAAGAACTAAGAGGCAACAGCACCAACAGGTAACTCCAGACATCATGGCTCTTCCCCACCCCAGGGCGGGGACAGGAAGGAGTTGCCAGAAAGGGGAGAGGAGAGGAATCCTGGTCTCCCAGCCTTGCTGGGGATGGGGCCAAGTCCAGGTAGAGAAGGGCAGGCTCCAGCCCACTGGCTGCAGCAGGGGCAGGGCTCCCTCCCATTCTGCGCCAGGCTTTCTGCACCAGGTGCAGCTCACTTCTCTGAAGATGAAGCAGGGATAGGCCCAGCACACGTGCCTGCTGGGGTATCAGGCACAGACAGGCATGGGGGGAAACCCATGACCGGTGCCCCGTTGAGGACTAGGAGGGAAACTTGGAAGGGCTGGAGGACAATTCCCTGTGACCCACTGCAGGGGGCAGGGCCTCTTTTCTGCTGTGGGTTCTGGAGTAGAGAAACCCAGTGCCTTCTCGAGCCCAGCAATGTCCTTCAAGGCCTGGCTCGGGAAGTCCTGCCTGGCCTCCCGCCCACCCCCCACATTGTCCCCTCACCATGCTGCCTGCCTGCAACACCCGTCACCCATTTTGTTTTCTTTTTCAGAGACAGGGACTCACTATGCCGCCCAGGCTGGTGTCCAACACCTGAGCTCAAACGATCCTCCTGCCTCTGTCCCCGAGTTTCTGGGACTACGGGTGTGCCACTGCGCCCGGCTCCATTTTGGAGTTTGTCCCACCAGCCGGTGTGATGAGATCATCCCCCCACAGCACCCGTGAATCTGGGCAGTATGAGGGAGCCATATCCGAGAGGCTGAGTTTTGTACCTCACTGTGGCACCTCAGCCCCGCAGAGAGCTTCTGGCACTAAATACACATTCAGAGAGGAATGGAGAAACAGCTGAAGAGAGAAACCAAGGTGGGGGAAAGAAAAAGAGAAAATGGCCCAGAGAAAGAGCAAGGTAGACAGAAAAAGAGGAGAAACCTCCTGGCCCATCCCTGGGTCCAGGGCTCGGGCCCTGCCCTGTGGCGGGCACGCATTGCGGGGGCTGGGGGGGCCAGTGGCCTCGGGTGCTCCCGCTGCAGCTGCAGAAAGCGGCTGTGGGGATGAGCTGGCCACTGACGCAGCGCTGGCAGCACAGGGTGGCGGCGCCAGGCCTGAGTGCTGGGGCCAGACTATTGCCCCCAGGATCAGGCTCCACCACCTTCTACTGTGGAGCTGTGGGCTCGACACCATCTTCATCTGTAAGGAGGCTAATAACAGCGCCCACCTCACCCAGCGGCTGGGGGACGGGGGACACAGTAAACTTTAGCTGTTATCATTACTGGGCAAGAGCCAGTGCTTTCCATCTTCACGGTCAATGCTCCAAAACTTTGCTACCATCACAGAATGCCAGGTCCCAAAGGGACCTTAGCTGTCCTCATTGACAGGACATGCTCATCTCACAGCTGCAGGGAGTGACATGCTGAAGCCACCCAGCTGAAGGCAGAGGTGGGCCTGACGCAGGGCCCCCCACCTCCCGGGTGTTTACTCAGTGTGTCTGAAGTGTGTGGCAGGTGCTGGAGAGGTGGTGTCCTCCTGGAGCCTACAGGCTGGCAGGAGGGACAGGGTGGAAAAGGACGAGGCAAGGGTAACGCCATGCAGGGCAGGGGAGGGAGGTGTGTGGCGCCGTGCAGGTGAGGGGAGTGGGTCTGCAGGGCTCAGAAAGGCTTCCTGGAGGGCCATGGAGCTGAGATCTAACAAGTGAGAGAGGGGTCAGGAGGTGAGGGGGACACGACAGGGAGTACCCCAGGCAGGAGGTGCCACGGCTGCAAGCACCACAGTCGGAGAAGCCCTCACGCAGCTCCCATGGTCTCTACACACTGAAAAACTCAGGGGGATCTCAGGGGGACTCCAGCCTCTACCACGTGCCAGTGGTTTCCTGCCTCTGTGCCAGGTCTACTTCACTGGACGATACGCTCCCCATGGGCAGCAATGGCTACTTGGGCTTTGCCAGCTGGCACCCTGGGGTTTAGCCCGGTCCAGAGCTGAGCACATGGCAGGCTCGAAGGGAGACCACACGCCCACAGAAAACCTCCCTCTGAGAAGCGCACCATGCCTCACCGCAGACAGCGGGCAGGCAGAAGCTGGGGGACCGAGCGCCGGGCCAATCACACACCTTCGGCATCCACGGTCTCTTTCATGATGATCTCCACCCGCTCCACATGGTGCCGGTTCCAGAGGCTGTCCAAAGCCTTGCGGTTCTGGTCTCGGAAAGGCAGGATCTGTGCCACGGCCTGTCAGGAGGAAGACTGGGCATGCTGCAGGTTCCTCTCGTGACGAAGGAGGAACCCTGACTCCTGGGAAGGGCTCTGACCTCTCTATTCCCTGCTCAGAGCAGAAGATGCCCTCCGAGCAGTAGTTCCGGACTTCAGGATCTCACAGGCCAGTAAAGGTTCCAAAAACTTGCAAGTGACCTCCAAAGGGTTACCAGATTTGTATTTTGCCAAGAAAAGAAATAGTTAAAATTACCTCTCTTCTATTACAATTTTTAATAAAATAAAGATAGGTTTAACACCAAAAATGTAGCAAGAAGAGCTTCGAATTGAGCACATTCAGTATTTCTTCTCATCTTGCCATAAACAAGTGAAAATCTCCCCAGGACTGGCCCAGTTCTGAGGATCACTACTTAGGATCCTACCACGGGCAACTCCAGGCAGGGTGGGATGGAAAGCCATGTCTCTGTCCTCAGCAACTACCTACGCCCACCAGCACCGTGTACCAGAACACAGGGCTGCTGCGCTCTCTGCTGGGGTTCCTGGGACAGGATGCGCCCAAGGGCCTCCAAGGCATTTTGAGTGAACTGGTCAACGCACATGTGTCACCCAGGAGGTTACCCCATGCCCCTGCCCAGGGCTTAGAGTCCTACTACTCCCTGGTTTAAGCTCTTGTTGCCAACCTTCTGGCTCAAAACACAACTTAGGAAGAAAAAGATTTGAAAAAAGGTAGACGGGGCAGGGTGCGGTGGCTCACACCTGTAATCCTAGCACGTTGGGAGGCCGAAGCGAGTGGATCACTTGAAGTGAGGATTTCGAGACCAGCCTGGCCAATATGGTGAAACCCCATTTCTACTAAAAATGCAAAAAATTAGCCAGGCCTGGTGATGCACGCCTGTAATCCGAGCTACTTGGGAGGCTGAGTGGGGAGAATTGCTGGAACCCAGGAGGCAGAGGTTGCAGTGAGCCGAGATCGTGCCACTGCACTCTAGCCTAGGGACAGAGCAGACTCCGTCTTACAAAAAAAAAAAAAAAAGGTGGATGGGTGCAGGAGAAGAAAGCTCGTTTTAATTCCCACAGCACACCCAACAGGAAGCCAGGTCCAGATACCAGAGTCGCTGGGCCACCTCCACAGAGGATGCAGGGCAACTGTGAGAAGCCAGAGCCCAGACTGGGAAACAAAGAGAATGGGGGCTTTGCAGAGGACAAAAGAGGCCAGACACATGGACAAGGACCCAACAGTCCTGCCCTGCTGCTGTCTTTCTTTTACCCCCTCACCTCCTGCCTACCTTCAAGGAGACCACGGGAGCTCTGAGTTCACAATGCCCTGGGGCCTAGCTCCACAATGAGTGAGTGGCCTTGTTGCTGGGGTCTACCAGTACCCAGCTCACCCTAGCCCTGGCAGGCTCCACGCTGATGCTCACCTGCTTGCCCAAGTAATGGTCCACCCGGTACATCTCCTCTTCCTGGAAAAAGCTCCCGAGTTCTGTGGCCAGCTGCTGGGCTGAGAAGTGGTCATGGCCAAAGGGTTTCTCAAGGACAACCCGCAGCCAGGCACCCGGGCCTGGCCGGCAGCTGCTGTTGATGTTGCGGGCAATGTCTGCATAAGCAAAGGGTGGCACCGAGAAGTAGAAGATCCTGCCAGCCTCCCGGAGGCCTGCGTGCTGGAGCTGTGCCTCGATGTCCTTGTTCAGGGCCTGATAGTCCTCGGCCGTCTTCAGTTGGCGGTACCGGCTCAGCTGCAGGAACTGATCCTTTTCCTCTGCACAGTGACTAGGTGCCATGTCCTTGGGGCAGGAGAGGGATTCCAGGGCCTTGGCCATGAGCTCTTGGCCCTGCTTAGGGGCTGTCAGAGCAGCTCCATGGAAGCTAAAACTGTGGCCCCTCCCCGCTTCATCCAGGTACAGCTGGAACAGTCCCTGCCATAAGTACTTCTTAGCCAGGTCCCCAGTTGCTCCCAGCAGGATTATGGAGACATGTTCCTGGAGCTCCTGGGCCTGCAGGCAGCCCAGAAGCGCCACGCACATCACCACTATGAGCATCTTCCACATGCCTGGCTGCCTGGGGTGCACAGAGGGACACACGAGGAACAAGGAAGGATCAGACACGGTCCAGGTGGCTATGATGTGGAAACAAACATTTCCTGCCTGGCAAGAAACCAACACGTGTTTCTTGAGAAAATGTTATAGGCCCACGGCTTGTTCCTCCCTCGTGGCAGCCTGGTTTCTGTTCCAGGAAGCCAGTGGGTAGGGAGCCTGCCCTGCAGACAGGGACTCTGCCTGGGAAAGTTAGAGACCACTTGCTAGAGATGACCACTTTGCTGCCGGAAGCGTAGGAAAGTGGCAAAGGCCACCAGGAAGGGCAGCAGGCCTGGGAGTAGAGCTGTCCATTTTATGACCAAGGCCAGTCTCCTCCAGGAGCACAGGTCACCTGGATGAGCAGGGCAGCCCCAGCCTAGGTATACTGGCAGGGCCTCAGGCGACAGCTGGAACAGTGAGAGGGTAGGACCACCTCCTCTCGCCTCTCACCTGCCTCTTTTCCATGTCTACTGGGCTCCAACTACAAAATGATGACTAATAACTGGTATGGCATAGTGACAGGAAACATGGACTCCAGACCAACTGCCTGAGTCTGAATCCCAGCTCAACCCCTTAGTAACTGCACAATTATTTAACCTGGCTGCACCTCAGTTTTCTCACCTGAAATGGAGGTAACAGTGGTACCTACACCACAGAGTTGTTATAAGAATAAAAGGAGTTCATGCTTGTAATGAGCTTAGGCCAGTGCCTACCACCTATTAAGCACTGAGTGGTAGGTGTCATCCTGAAGAGTGATACCAGCAAACGCTTAGTGCTGGCACTAAGTACTTATATGCATTAGAGCTCAATGAATCCAGACAAGAATCCTGGAAAGAACCACACGGGGTGGGTTCTGTTATAGTTCTCCCATTCTGCAAATGGCAAAGCTGAGGCTCAGGTCAATGAAGGTCCCAGGGTAAGAAAGCAGGGGAGCTGGGACTGACTGTGCAGTCACTGCACGACATGCCCAATGACCTCTCCACCATCGCTATACAGAGGGGACCAAATCTGCCTCCTGACCCTGACTTCAGACCCCCTCCTCCCACCGCCCCCTCTGCCTCTTCCTATCGCTCTCGAGATCCATCTCCAAGAGGGTCCTAGTGAGTGACCCACCCAAGGTGAGGACCCAACAACAGCGTCTGAGCCAGAGTCTATAGGACACACGACGCGTCCATCACTGGAGCTTTAACTAGAGGATCGGGGCCACACGAGTGACTCCCCAGCCTTCCTCTCCCACTCTCCCTGTATCTGCCCTCACCCCTAAATATACACATGGACCACAGGACCATTCTGCTTTTTCCTCCTGTTTTCCAGTCCCTGTCCTTGGCCCTTCAAGCATTTTTTCCTCAACCGGCAATCGCCCGTGTGGAGAGAAGGAGAAGCTGCAAGGTCAGTGCGGGAGAGGGCGAGCAAGAAATCTGAAGCCCAGAGAACAGCCTGGAGAAGGAGGAGCCGCCAGCTGGCAGGCTGTGCTTCAGAGCTGCTGATCGGATCCGGGTAGCCAGGGCTCTGGACGTGCCTGGTACAAAGGGAGGAGCAAAGCCCCCAGAGTGCTGGCATGGGCAGGTGGGGGAGCCCCAAGGGCCAGCACCTCTGTCCCCACCCCAGAAGACTGCAGACAGCTGTGACGGATGGCCACCTGGCCTGAACTGACTCCTGGCCCTCTATTTAATCCTGTTCTGACTCTGAGGTTTGCCACAGTCCTCCCTAACCAGTCCTGTTCTGGGTCCCCGGTTCTCAGGTTGGCTTCCCTTATCTGTTATGTTCCCAGCACTTCTTTAAACAAATCCAAGATATTGGGTATTACAACATGATTGTTTACTCTGTGTTTCAAAACAACTAGAGAACAACTCTTTCCTAAATGGGTGTGGGTGGTATGTGTGGATATTCGTTTTTTTATTATGTTTTTTAACCTTTACAGTATTTCTCAAACTTTAACGAGCATTTGAATTTCCTGGGGATCTTTTTAAAGGGAGATTCTGATGCAGAAGGAAGGGGACTTGAAGTGCTGGCAGCTGGTCCAAGAGCACACTTTGAGTAGCAAGACTCTGGAATACCGAGCAGTGAGTACCAGAGCAACGATTCTCATCAAAGCAGGGCATCAGAACAAACACGCGTGCCTTGCCTCCTGCTGCCTTTCTCAAGACAAAGACATTCTGATCCAGAAGGCGTAGGGTAGGTCCTAACACAGGTGTTTCGAAACAGTCTCAAATGGTTTCATGTGACCATCCCCTTGTCAAAACTGGTTGTTCCTGAGTCCAATAATAGTGCCTGTGTTAACCAAGTAGTCAGCGTGTGCCAGGTGACTTAAACGCACTGTTCCAATCGTTCCTCACAACAGTCTTGCGGAGGGGGGTCTGTGAGGAGTCTCATTCTACAGACAAGGAAACTGGAAGGTGAAGGAAACTGTCAAGCCACAAAGCCTGGGGCCTCAGTCACGATGCTAAACAGCTTCCTTAGTCAGGCAGAAGAACGAGGCATTTGGGTCCGAGGACCTGGCCTCAGGACCACTGCCTAGCTTCATGATCTAATTCAGTCAGCTAATTAGGCCAGCCACAGTGGCTCACACCTATAATCCCGGCACTTTGGGAGGCCGAGGCAGGACGATCACTTGAGCCCAGGACTTCCAGACCAGCCTGGGCAACAGAGCGAGACCTCCATCTCTACAAAAAATATTTAAAAATTAGCTGGGTATAGTGGCACATGTCTGTAGCCTCAGCTACTCAGGAGGCTGAGGACTGCTTGAGCCTGAGAGGTCCAGGCTGCAGTGAGCCATAATCGTACCACTGCACTCCAGCCTAGTGACAGAGCGAGACCCTGTCTCAAAAAAAAAAAAATTAAATAAATAATTAAATAAATCGGCTAATTAAATCAGGGAGATGCCCTCCACCTTTCCATAAGGGCAGGTAGGTATTTAGAGCCTTAGCACACACATTTCCTCATCTATAAAACAGGGCAAATACCATCAACCCAAGGCAGGGGGTGGGGGGTGGGGGCAGTGAAGATTGAGATGATACATGTGACAAAAATGCTACACAAATGTTAATTAATTAATTAAATGCAAAGTTACTCCTGGCCCCCAAGGGTAGTATAATACCATTGCTCTCAGGAAAAAAATTGTGAACCTCTCTCCTCTCCTGGGGCTACAGAGCCAGGCCCTGCAGACAGCACTGGAGATCAAACCCTGGTTCCTAACTCAACACTTCCGACTAGTCTGGAAGCAGCAGGAAGAAGGCTGGCTTGGTCATCCTCCCTGCTGTCCTGACAGGGAAATAAGCAGGCCCAGAGAAGTTCAGTTAAGTCAAAGTCAGGAAGAGAGGGACCCCAGCCTCTGGAGCAGAGGCACCCACAGCTCTAACACATCTCCTGGGCTCCACGCCTCCTCCTTAAGCTGCAAGACTCTGCTTCAGGTTTTCCTCTGAAGCACTTCTCCTCTCTGCCTCCTTGCCTGCTCTGAGAGGAATGGGCTATGAAATAAATCTTCTGAAATTACATACTTGAAGTTAGTCAAAGAGCATGGAAGTAGTCTTCCAAAGGCTTATCCAATTATGAATCACTTCTTTTCAAAAAATGAACAAATCAATGAGAAAATCTTTAGTGAGAAGTGTGAGCAGCTGTAAGAGGATGGGGCATCAGACTGGGAACTGGAATGTGTGGTGGCTCTTGTCTAGGCCCTGCCTCTAAACAACCACATAACCTTGAACAAGTCATTTAGCCTGGCTGGGCCTCAGTTTCCTCAACTAGGAAATGGGAGGGTGAGATAAAGGATCTGTGTGATCTTTTAGTGTCCCTAAGTCCTGTTTTCCGAGGAAAGGAGATCCGCACCCTATTATCTGGGAACTGCCCTCTACTTTTCCATAAGGCAAATGAGTGCTTCAAGCCTTGACCTCTGCAGCCAGGCAGGGAAACAGAACTAAAATATGAAGCCAAGAGCTGAGAACTTGCGTCATTCAGCAGTTAAGACAAAAACTCTTGAAGCTATGACTTACGTGTGTGGAGGATGCAATTTCATTTACAATTCTTATTTAAGATACTTGCCAGAAATACACTCACTACGAAACAAAGTGCTGTGGGGGCATCCTGCAGGGAGGTGGAAAAGACCTTCTTCTAATGGCTCATCTTAGAGCCAGGGCTGACTGCGGGCACATGAACCCAGTCCTGGGCATCCTTCACTGTCTCCAACTCTAATCCTGAGAGGCTCCTACCAGTCATCCTGGGAGAGACTTACCAGTTAAAAGGCTCTGCTAACATCCCAGAAGGTGGGAGCACTGGCTTGGCCAGCCAGGGGGTTTGGATCAGAATCCAGGTTCCGGCCTTTGTTCTCACCCAAGCGGAAGAGGCATGCAGCTGTCCCCAACCAGACCCAGCACAGTCAGACCTAGCCTGTGCTGAAGCTCCAGCCGCAGAGCGTTTTCTGGTAAACCACAGGAGGAAGCAGTTCTAATTCTCTTATGCCCAGCAGACAAGGGGTGGGAGAGAGGAGCTGGGAGGTAAAGGTCAATGTCTGCTGCTGCCCTGTTCCCTTTCCCGGCTTTTGACGTTACCTTCTGTGCGCCAGGCAGGAGGAAGGGAAATTTTCTTCAAATCATGACCCATGAGTTTGGAATTTTCTAAAAAGAACACGTGGGAGTAAAACAAAAGTTCAAACTAAAGATCATTTGAAACTAAAGCACACGGTGATGTGCCTAGTCTTTTTACAATAGCCAACCCAAGGTTTTTGGGGTTTGTTTGTTTTCTTTTTTGCACTCTTCCTGCTCTGGTCCATTTATGCTGAACCCATCAATGCAGATACAAATCAAGCCTGCTATCAATGACCTCTGATCTGCATTCACTGCCCTCGTGGCCAGAATGGGGACAAAAGCTTCCAGATCAGGCTCTGGGGTCCTTGTTCCTCTCTCATCTCAGAGAATCCTCATTCCCATCTTTAGGTACCTGTCCTGTAATCCCAGCACTTTAGGAGACCTGAGATGGGAGGATTACTTGAGCCCAGGAGATCGAGACCAGCCTGGGTAACATGGCGAAATCCCATTTCTACTAAAAATACAAAAGCTAGCAGGGTGTGGTGGCAGGTGCCCGTAATCTCAGCTACTTGGGAGGCTGAGGCAGGAGAACCGCTGGAGGTTGCCGTGAGCAGAGATCATACCACTGCACTCCAGCCTGGGTGACAGAGCAAGACTCCGTCTCAAAAAGAAAAAAAAGTTATTACATAAATTAAAAAGGTAATAAATACTCAAAACTCATTATTTCCTAATCATCTGACTGCATTTCACTAATATCTATGCTCTTGATATTATTTATATCCACTGCATCTATGAGGTGAAGATATTCTATTATAGTGTATTTGAAGTTGGCCAATGTGGGAATATTTACACGACAGATACAGGCAAAGGCTGTATCAGGTTCCCCACCACCAACCCCACCCCTCACAGAGTCAGTTGGTAAACATTACCAGCACACAACTGCCTATCTGCCCAAGTCATTATTTACAGCCCGAACTTCCCCTAAACTACAGACTCATGCAGTCAATTGCTATTCTAAGAGCATGAGTGGGATGTTTGCCAGACTTAATATGTACAAAACTGAACTGATTTCTCTCCCAACCTGCTTCCAATGTAGCTTCCCCATTCTCAGTAAATGGCAACTCTATCCTTCCAGGTGTTCAGACCCAGAAACCTTGAGGTCATCTGATCTGTCAGCAAATCCTGTAGTTTCTATCTTCAAAATTACGCAGAATACCACTGCTTCTCACCACCTTCCACCACTCCACTTCGGTGCCAGCCACCGTCATCTCTGTCTGGATTACTGCAGGAACTTCCTAATTGGTCTCCTCTGTCTATGCGGACCCTCTATGGTTGAGCCTCAACACGGCAGTCAGTGACCTTTTTATAGCTCCAGCTGGATCATGCCATTCCTCTGTGCAGACATCTGCAGAGTCTACACATTCTGGCCTCCCACCCATTACCTCTTTGAGCTCTTCTCTTACCATCCTGCCCATCTAGGCTCTGGCTGCCCAGCCTCCTGCCTCAGGGCCTTTGCACTTGTTCTCTCTGCCTGGCCAACTCCCCCATATCCCCCACCATGTCCACGTGGTTTACTCCCTCACTAACTTCAGTTCTTTGCTAAAATGTCATCTTCTCAGTGAGGCTTACTCAGACCACTCTAAAATTGTAAACCGCCCACCCCCATCCTCCTCTCCTGCTTTATTTCTCTCTGCAGTACATCGCTTTCTAATATACTGTATGATAATTACATTCATTTTGCCTATTGTCTGCCATTCCTTCCCCCAAAAGTGTGCGTGCCAATGAGGACAGAGACTTTTGTTTGTTTTATTCTCCGCAGTACCTCCAGTATCCAAAACAAGGCCTGGCATACAGAAGGCGCTCTATAAATATCTGCTAAATGGACAAATAAATCCCATTTGCACAGGACCACTGTCATTTCTGCATTTGAAATATGGACAAAGGAATACATCTCTAATGGTGACTTCAAGCACTGTGACACAGCACACATTAGCCGCAGCTTACCACTTGGAACAATACTTTTAATAATAAAAGAGCTATTTATGGAGTATTTAACTATATGCCAAATGCTAGGCTATCAGTGTGACATACATCATACCATTTAAATCTTGCCACAACCATATGAGGTAGGTCCCAAGATTATCCCCATTTTAGCAGTGAGTAGAGAGGAAACTAAGGCAAAGAGAAGTCAAATAATGTGGCCAGGCGTGATGGCTCACGCCTATAATCCCAGCACTTTGGGAGGCTGAGGCAGAAGGATCACTGGAGGTCAGGAGTTTAAAACCAGCCTGGCCAACATGGTGAAACCCCGTCTCTACTAAAAATACAAAAATTAGCCAGGCCTGGTGGCAGGTGCCTGTAATCCCAGTTATCTGGGAGACTGAGGGAGGAGAATCACTTGAACCCAGGAGGTGAAGGTTGCAGTGAGCTGAGATCATGCCACTGCACTCCAGCCTGGGCAACAGAGCAAGACTCCATCTCAAAAAAAAAAAAAAAAAAAAAAAAAAGAGAAGTCAAATAACTTACCGAAGGTCAAGCAACTAGAGGTGATAGGTTTTGAATACAGACAGTCTGGTCCCAGAGCTAACCTTCCTGTAACATGTGACTACATCCCTGAATGGCAAAATGTAAAACACTGTATTAGTGTAGATACTGAACAGTGGTTTAAACCAGACAGGCTATTTCCCTGCTCCATGAAGTCAATTTGTTCCGAACACTAACTGCAGTAACCAGCCTCGGCCTCCCGGATTCACTTTGCCTTTCACAGTTCTTCCTTCTGACATCATGAAGACATCATGCGTAAGCCTCAGTTGCTTTGTTGAAACCTGGAAGACCTTCGAGGGCTAGTTTTTGGAGAACTGGTTACATGAGAATGAATATTCTGGATTCAAATCCCTGCCACTCAGTAACTATGTGCCCTCAGACAAGTTATTTAACCTCTCTGTACCTCAACCACAAAATGGGAAAACAAGTCAATGGGAAGCAAGGCACTTAGTGCAATGCCTGGCATACAGTACCCAAGAAATCCTAGCTGCTTTTTTTTTTTGAGATGAAGTCTAGCTTTGTCACCCAGGCTGGAGTGCAGTGACACGATCTTGGTTCATTGCAACCTCCGCCACCTGAGGCAGGGCAGTTCACGCGATTCTCCTGCCTCAGCCTCCCCAGTAGCTGGGATTACAGGCATCCACTGCCCCCAGGCCCAGCAAATTTTTGTATTTTTAGTAGAGACAGGGTTTCACCATGTTGGCCAGGCTGGTCTTGAACTCTTCAACTGACCTGTCCGCCTTGGCCTCCCAAAGTGTTGGGATTACAGGAATGAGCCACTGGGCCCAATCAGAAATGTTAGTTTCTATCATTAAACCATTAGCATCACGAATAAAGGCCTTCTTGCTAGCTTCTTGAACTGCTGTTAAAACCAACCAGCTGGGCACGGTGGCTCATGCCTGTAATCTCAGCAGTTTGGGAGGCCAAGGCGGTGGATCACCCGAGGTCAGGAGTTCGAGACAAGTCTGGATAACACAGTGAAACCCCGTTTCTACTAAAAAACAAAATTAGCCGGGCGTGGTGCCACATGCCTGTAATCCCAGCTACTCAGAAAGCTGAGGTGGGAGAATCGCTTGAACCCGGGAGAAGGTTGCAGTGGGCCGAGATCGTGCCATTGCATTCCAGCTCGGGCAACAAGAGTGAAACTCCGTACCCACCAAAAAAAAAAAAAAAAAAAAAAAACCAAACAACTAACCATCCACCACAGAAAAATGCCAAGGAAAAACTCAGCTTATCATGACCTTCCAATCATAATGATGAAAAATTAAAGGGATATGATGCATAATTTAAAATATGCTATCTGGGCGTGGTGCTTTACACCTGTAATCCCAACACTTTGGAAGGCTTAAGCAGGAGGATCGTTTGAGCCCAGGAGTTCGGGACCAGCCTGGGCAACATAGTGAGACCACTGTCTCTACAAAAGTTTTAAAAATTAGCCAGGCGTGGTGGTGCGCGCCTGTGGTCCCAGCTACTCGGGAGGCTGAGGCAGGAGGATGGCCTGAGCCCAAGAGGTGGAGGCTGCAGGGAGCCGTGTTTGTGCCACTGCACTCCAGCCTGGGCAACCGAGCAATACCTCATCTTTTATAAAAAAGTTAAAAAATAAAATAAAAAATATGCCCATTTGACACCAGTTTTCCCTCATCTGCTGCCTTTCATGATCCATGGGCCTGTTGGGGGAGCAGGGGGAGTGGGGAAGAACACCTCTTTCCAGAAGTTCTCTCTTCTGGCTAAGCATTCAAGGTTGGGTGAACTGATTTTCAGAGATCCAGAGAGGTTTGCCTCTGGAAAACCGTTCACTGGATCCGGGTACGGGAAACGCTATGTGAAACCCGAGGGCCAATCAATGCCAAAGACTAAGCAGGTCCCGGGTAAAGCACGGAGTTCCCCCTCTCCTGTAACTCAGTTCCGGGAAGCCCAGGAAAGAACCGCTCGGCCGCTCGGGGCGACCCTGGAGGGACCCTGGCCACCTCCTTGAGCAGCCCCAAAGCCGCCAGCCAGGCTCCGCGGGGCGGGCAGCGCAGGCTCCGGGGTTCGGCGCGGCCTCGGGCCCGGCGGCACCGCGGGTTGGAGGCGCCGGGGCGGGGGCGGCGGCGGGGCCGGCGGGGGGCGCTTACTTCCTCTCGCGCGACGGTGCGGGCCGCTCCTCCGGGACACGGCCGGGGCGGCGCTGAGGGCCCGGCCCGCTCCCGAGGGCTTCCCTGCGCCCCGGACCGCACCTCCTCTTCCGCAGGGCTCTTCACCCCGACAGGTGCGCGTGTGACGCGGCCACGCGCCTCACGACACTCCGATACCGCCCGCCGAGGCTGCGGCGGCCACAAGGGAAGGCTCGAGGCCAAGGCCAGCCCGGCCCCTCCCCAGGCCTCAGGCCTCCGCGGCCTCGCGCGCAGCGAGACTAGGGCCCGGGCCGGGGGCGCGCGCGGCGGGGGCGGGGCGGGGGCGCCGAGAGGCCACGCCCCCTGCTGGCGGCCGCCGGGGCGGGGCCTCGGAGCTTCCGGGGCGAGTAGGTAAGTCCGCTCCGAGCCTCCGCCCCTGCCTTTACCTTCTACCGGCGGGTTGCCGTGCGTCCTAGAGCTATCCTGCCGCGTCCGAGACGCGCTCAGGAGCCAGAAGTGGCCGAGGGACGTGGTTGTGTTGTGGAGGGGACCAGGGGTGCTGGCAGCTCCCTACGATCTGGCACCCGCTCTGGGACTCCCCAGGCCTCGCTTTTCCCCATCTGTAGAAGGAGCGGCTCGGTCCTTCCAGTCTTCAATATCCAGAGTAGGGATTTAGGAGTTGGAGCGCACACGCTGGCCACGCCTCCGCGCACAGCTTCAGATCTCTGTCACCTCTTATCACGTGTGTGACCTTGAGCTCAGTTTCTTCATCTGTACAGTAGGGACAATGGGAATACCTGCCTCCGGGGTTGTCTGGCACGTGGGTGCTTAGTAAGCGGAAGCTTGGACCCGTGTGACAAATGGAAGACGTTTGCTAAGACGTTGCTAAGAAAGACAGCAAATGGAATCAGGGCTTCTCTGTAGGGTGAGAGGTATTTAAGTGAGAAAACGGGACCAGCTGCCTCTCAGAGCCCTCAGTCCCCTTCCTGTCCCCCACCATTATCAGGTAGTATGTGGCCCTCCCCCTTCCCCCTCAACCCGCTCCCCACTTTTCTTTCTTTCTTTTTTTTTTTTGAGACAGGGTCTCCTTCTGTCACCCAGGCTGGAGTGCAGTGGCGCTATCACAGCTCCCTGCAGCCTCCACCTCCCCGGCTCAAGTGATCCTCCCGCCTCAGCCTCCCAAGTAACTGGGATCGCAGACGTTCGCCACCACGCCTAGGTTTTAAACATTTTGTAGAAACGGGGGTCTCACTTTGTTGCCCAGGCTGGTCTTGAACTCCTGGGCCCAAGTGTTTCTCCCACCTTGGCCTCCCAAAGTGCTGGGAGGAGATTCCAACCTGAGAGAGAAAATGTGCTGCAGCTTTTTATTTCGTGATGGTTCCATTAGAGGTGGGAGCATCTGGAACTAGCAGAGGGAACTTGGCAGTGGCCAGCAGGACTGAGTGGGGCCAACAGGCGTGATTACCACAACGGATGTTAGGCAAGGGGTTCCGGGAAGGCTGGGAGCCGAGGGGGGCTGGGCCTCACCGTCACCAAGGCCAGGGGCCATCCGGGTGCCCGCAGAGGACTGCCAAGCCTTGGCAAGGATTTAGGTCACACTGAGTGGGCCTGGCGGAGGGGGGAGTCAAGGAGCCAGGCACTCTCTGGACTACCTCCACAGCTGGAAGTGAGCAGGAGGGCTTAGGGCAGGAGCTGGCCAGAGCTGACTCGAATGATGCCGGGACTCTTGGCCTAGGGCCCTTCCCATATTCTGTGGCCTTGAGTGTGTCAGGCACCCACATAGCTCTGAAAACGGGGGCCCAGGAAGGCACAGATAGGAGCGGGCAGGTGTCCAGAGGCATGACCTGGGGGTCGTTTCCTAGGTCTCCATGTGGCCATCAGAGGGTGATCTACCTTGAGGGCTTCTTTAGAAATAGCTCCAGGCCAGATGCGGTGGCTCATGCCTGTAATCCCAACACTTTGGGAGGCCAAGGCGGGTGGATCCTCTGAGGTCAGTAGTTCAAGACCAGCCTGGCCAACATGATGAAACCCCATCTCTACTACAAAAAAAAAAGAAAGCCAGGTGTGGTGGCGCGCCTGTAGTCCTAGCTACTGGAGTGACTGAGGCACAAGAATTGCTTAAGTCCAGGATGCAGAGGTTGCAGTGAGCTGAGATCGTGCCATTGCACTCCAGCCTGGGCAACAGGGTGAAACTGTGTCAAAAAACAGAAAAGCCAGGCGCGGTGGCTCACGCCTGTAATCCCAGCACTTTGGGAGGCCGAGGGGGGTGGATCACCTGAGGTCGGGAGTTCGAGACCAGACTGACCAATATGGTGAAACCCCGTCTCTACTAAAAATACAAAATTAACTGGGTGTGGTGGCACATGCCTGTAATCCTAGCTACTCAGTAGGCTGAGGCAGGAGAATAGCTTGAACCCGGGAGGTGGAGGTTGCGGTGAGCATTCCAGCCTAGGCAACAAGAGTGAAACTCCGTCTCATAAAAAAAAAATAAAAAGAAAAAAAAAAAGCCCCAAACCAAGTCAGTTGTAACCTGCTTACTAAGAAAACGTTCATCTGATTAGGTAACGTTGGGATGAGGTCTGAGGAGGGAATTAGCTTAGGGTGTCACAATGTCCTCCTAACCCTATGTCCACTCCCACACCACCCTGAGATGTTTCATTTCTCTGCCTGTCTTTCCTCGCCTTACCTCAGTCTCATCCCGCCTCTGTATCTTCCAGTTTTCTCTGGGCAATCAATTGCTTTGCTTTCTTTCCATCATGAAGATGATTAAGTCGTGCTAAGCCCCAATCATCCTGGTGTGAGAGTACTGCTACCCAAAACACAAAAATTTAAAACCTTGTCCCTGTGGGACCCTGGCATTGGTTTCCGCACCTTTGCCTTTCTGAAGCTTTTCTCATTTCTGTGCTAACAGCAGCTACAAGGGAAGAGGTGTGCCCAAAAGCCCGTGAAGGAAGCCAAGAGAATGAAGGAAGCAGGGAGAAAGGAATAATGCCACATGGGTGGGGCTGGGAGTGTCCTGTGGCCAGAATTCTGTCTGTGGTTTATCTCTTGCTTTATAAGGAGCACCCTGGGGCTCTATTTATGAAGCAGATTTTGGGGGATTTTTCTTCGTAGCCCTTTAACTGTGGGGTAGGCAGAAGTCGGGGTGAATTCAGCCTGCTTTACAGACGTGGAAAGTGAGACCCAGAGAGATGAATGACTCACAGAGATGCCTGTGGAGTTAGAAATAAAATCCCGTTACAGCTTCTATTTTCAGGTGTCACTCCCTAAGGCAGCTCTGCTGGCTTCCTCTTGCTTCTCGCAGGAGGTGGAGAGGGAGGGGAACAGGTAGAGATTTTTCAGCCACTGGTAGATCTTTTCATCCTCAGACATGAGGAGCCTCTTTTTAAATTTTTTTATTTTATTTTTTAAGACAGAATCTCACTGTGTCACCCAGGCTGGAGTGTAGTGGCACGATCATAGCTCACTGCAGCTTCAACCTCCTGGCTCAAGTGATCCCCTCACCTTAGCCTCCTGAGTACCTGAGACTACAGGTGTACGCCACCATCCCTGACTAATTTTTTTCTTTCTTTCTTATTGTTGTTTTTGTAGAGATAGGCTCTCACTGTGTTGCCCAGACTGGCCTCTAACTCCTAGGCTCAAGGTATCCTCCCACCTTGACCTCCCAAAGTGCAAGGATTACAGGCACGAGCCATAGTGACAGGACTTTTTTATTTTTAAGATTAGCTTCCTAAAGTCCACATGAAGTAGTTATGCAATGGTTTCCATTGTTGCCATAACAATATACCACCATTTAGTGGCTTAAACAACACAAATTTATTATCTTACAATTCTGGAGGTCAGAACTTGAGTCCTACCAGTCTAAAATAATGGGTCAGCCTAAATTCCTATCTGGAGGAGCCATTTCTGGTCAAGGCATAATTCAGTATCTTGTGGTTTTAGGATGGAAATCCCCGTTTCTTTGCTGACTTCAGCTGAAGGCCATTCTCAGCTTCTAGAGGGTACCACACTCCTTGTGTCCCCTTTCTTCCACCTTCAAAGCCAGCAATGGGAGGTCCAGTGATTTCTCTCTCCCCTGTGCCTTTTTCAGGGTCATCTCTCTGACCCAGCTGGGGAAGCCTCTCTGCTTTCTTTCTTTTTTTTTTTCTTTTTCTTTTTCTTTTTTTTTGAGGCGGAGTCTCGCTCTGTCTCCCAGGCTGGAGTGCAGTGGCACAGGCTCGGCTCACTGCAACCTCCGCCTCCTGGGTTCAAGTGATTTTCCTGCCTCAGCCTCCCAAATAGCTGAGATTATAGGTGCCCTCCACCACACCCGCCTCATTTTTGTACGTTTTAGTAGAGACGGGGTTTCACCATGTTGGCCAGGCTGGTCTCGAACTCCTGACCTCAGGTGATTGCCCGCCTTGGCCTCCCAAAGTGCTGAGATTATAGGCATGAGCCACTGCGTTGGGCCCACAATTTTTCATAATAGCTGTATTGAGGGAAAACTCACCTACTATGCAACCTACTCATTGAAAGTGTGCAATTCAATGGTTTTTAATGTATTCACAGAGTTTTGCAACCATCACCACAATCAAGTTTACAATATTTTTGTCACCCTGACAAGAAACCCTATACCCATTAGCAGTCACTCCCCATTCCCCTCCCACCCTCCAGGCCCTAGGCAATCACTAATCTATTTTCTGTCTCTATGGATTTGCCTATTGCCGACATTTCATCTAAATGAATCATACAATATATGGCCGTTTGTGGCTAAATATGTTATATATAGACTCAGGCATATATGTGTGTCTCTATAACGTTTTCAGGGTTCATGTTGTATCGTGTATCACTGCTTCGTTCCTTTTTTTTTGAGACAGTCTCGCTCTGTCGCTCAGGCTGGAGTGCAGTGGCCTGATCTCCGCTCACTGCAACCTCCGCCTCCTGGGTCCAAGTGATTCTCAGCTGTCAGCCTCCTCAGTAACTGGGATTACAGGCATATGCACCATGCCCAGTTAATTTTTGTATTTTTAGTATAGACGGGGTCTTGTCATGCTTGCCAGGCTGGTCTTGAACTCCTGGCATCAAGTGATCTGCCCGCCTCAGCCTCCCAAAGTGCTGGGATTATAGGCGTGAGCCACCACACCCGGCTGCTTTGTTGGTTTTCATTGCTAAATCATATTTAATGATATGGATATACACCACATTTTGTTGATCCATTCATTGATTGATGAACATTTGGGTGGTTTCTGCTTTTTGCTGTTATGAATAATGTAGTTATGAATATGTGTGTATATGTTTTTCTATAGCTGTTTTCATTTTTCTTCGGTGTGTACCCGTGAGTGGAAGAACTGGGTCAGCTGGTAATTCTTTTTTTTTTTTTTTTTTTGAGACAGTCTTGCTCTGTCACCCAGGCTGGAGTGCAATGGTGAGATCTCGGCTCACTGCAACCTCTGCCTCCCGTGTTCAAGCAATTCTCCTGCGTCAGCCTCCCGAGTCGCTGGGATTACAGGCACCTGCCACTATGCCTAGCTAATTTTTTTTTTTTTTTTTTTTGGAGAGGCAAGGTTTTACCACATTGGCCAGGCCACTCTCAAACTCCTGACCTCAGGTTATCCACCCGCCTCAGTCCCCCAAAGTACTGGGATTACAGGTGTGAGCCACTGCGCCTGGCCCTTCAGCTGGTAATTCTATGTTTAGCCTTTTCAGGAACTGCCAGACTGTCTTCCAAAGTTACAGCACCATTCTCTGTTCTCAACAGCAGTGCACAGGGGTTCCAATTTCCCCCCATCCTCACCAACACTTACTATTGCCTGACTTTTTTTTTTTGTTTTAGACAGAGTTTCGCTCCATTACCCAGGCAGGAGTGCAGTGGCACGATCTTGGCTCACTGTAACCTCTGCCTCCCAGGTTCAGGCGATTCTCCTGTCACAGCCTCCCAAGTAGCTGGAATTAAAGGTGTGTGCCACCACGCCCAGCTAATTTTTTTGTATTTTTAGTACAGATGGGGTTTCACCATGTTGGCCAGGCTGGTTTTGAACTCCTGACCTCAAGTGATCTGCCCGCCTTGGCCTCCCAAATTGCTTGGATTACAGGGTGAGCCATCATGCCTGGCCCCAACTTTTTTATTATAGCTGTCCTAGTGGGTATGAAGTGGGAGTTAATTGTCATTTTGCTTTCATGTCCCTGATGGCCTGTGGTGTTGATCATCTTTTCATGTGTTTATTGGCCATTGAGTGTCTTCTTGGAGAAATATCTAGTCAAATTCTTTGCCCAGTTTTCTTTATTTCTTAAGAGAAGGAGTCTTCTTTTTTTTTTTTTTTTTTTTTTTTTTTTTTTTTTTTTTTTTTTTTTTTTTTTGAGGCAGAGTCTCGCTCTGTCGCCGGGGCTGGAGTGCAGTGGCCGGTTCTCAGCTCACTGCAAGCTCCGCCTCCCGGGTTTACGCCATTCTCCTGCCTCAGCCTCCCGAGTAGCTGGGACTACAGGCGCCCGCCACCTCGCCCAGCTAGTTTTTTTGTATTTTTAGTAGAGACGGGGTTTCACCGTGTTAGCCAGGATGGTCTCGATCTCCTGACCTCGTGATCCGCCCGTCTCGGCCTCCCAAAGTGCTGGGATTACAGGCTTGAGCCACCGCGCCCGGCCAGGAGTCTTCTTTTTTTTTTTTTTTGTTTTTGAGACAGGGTCTGGCTCTGTCACCCAGGCTCGAGTGCAGTGGTGGACTCTCCGCTCACTGCAACAGCAGCCACCCAGGGGGCTCAAGCCATCCTCCCACTTCAGCCTCCATGGTAGCTGGGACTTCAGGTGCACGCCACCACACCTGGCTGATTTTTGTATTTTTTGTGGAGATGGGATTTTGCCATGTTGCCCAGGCTGGTCTGGAACACCTGAGCTCAAGTGATCCACCCACATCAACTTCCCAAAGTGCTGGGATTACAGGCGTGAGCCACTGCACCTGCCCCCTTTTTCAGGATTTTTTTTTTTTTTTTGTCCTTTTTAATTGAGTTGTTAAGAGTTCTTTACACATTCTAGATACAAATCACTTACCAAATGGATGATTTGCAAAAATTTTCTCCCATTCTGTGGATTGTCTTTTCACTTTCTTGATGGTGTCCTTTAAAGCTTAAAAGTGTTTAACCCCCATGATGTTCAGCGTATCTATTGATTTTTGTTTAATCCTAATGATGTTCAGTGTATTTGTTTATTCTTATTTTTTTGAGATGGAGTTTCACTCTTGTTGCCCAGGCTGGAATGTAATGGCGTGATCTTGGCTCCCTGCAACATCCACCTCCTGGGTTCAAGTGATTCTCCTGCCTCAGCCTCCCAAGTAGCTGGGATCACAGGCATGTGCCACTATGCCCAGATAACTTTTGTATTTTTAGTAGAGATGGGATCTCACCATGTTAGTCAGGCTGGTCTGGAACTCCTGACCTCAAGTGGTCCACCTGCCTCAACCTCCCAAAGTGCTGGGATTGCAGGAGTGAGCCACTGCGCCCAGCCATCTATTGATTTTTGTTGCTTGTGCTTTTAGTGTCATAGCTAGTAAAGGCTTTGCCCAGTCCAACTCATGGAGATTTATGCTTGCATTTTCTTCTTCTAAGAGTTCAGTGGTTTTGGCACTTGCATTTAGGTTTTTGATCATCTTTAGTTAGTTTTTGTCAATGATGTGAGGTAGGGGGTCCAACTCCCTTCTTTTGCACATGGATATCCCATTGTCCATGGGGACAACCCAACGATGCAGGCTGTTCCATGGCATGCTCCAAGAGCCTTTGCTTGCATAGACATGCAACACGGTATGCCCAAAGTGCATCCCTGGTCCAGAAGGCAGACCCTGGAAGACCAATGCCTGGCAAATAACAGGCCCTCAAAAACTGTTTGTCAAATGAACGTGGGGTAAGCTGGGGAGCCAGAGCCACCGCATCCAGGTGCTGGAGTCTCGTTCGCTCCACAGAGGCTCTGAGGGACTTCAGCTTGGCCGCAGTCTGTTGGTGCCCCTGGGGAAAAGGGACAGACCATCAGTGCTACTACTGCCTGAGCAGGATCTCAGGAGAAGAAAAGCCCCACATTTTGTATTGAGGCTGCCTGGGGGAAGGAGAATCGAGGGAAGAGAAGAGAGGAGATTGGGGAGCAGCCAGCCTGGATATGAACCAGGACAGGGGACCTTGAGTAATGAAGAGGGAAGCTCCTGTACTCAAGGTCGATGTTTCTCGCCTTAAACTTCAAGAGGCAAAGGCAGGGAGAAGCTCTTGGCTGGCAGATAAAATAAGAAGATGAAAGTGCTGGCAGCCACCCCAGACATCTCTGCACCAGCAAAAGCTGCATCGTATCCTTTGGGCCAAGTAAAGACGCAACCTGGGGACAGCCAGGCGATGGATGAGCCTGGGGTCTGGGGGAAGGACAAGGCACCCTCGGAGGGGAAATGTGCCGGTCAGCAGGACCTCACCAGACAGCCGCTGGCTTCCCGTTGGCTTCTTCAGGAAGCAGGCGCTGTCTGCCTTTCCCCAGCCCTGACACTGCAGTGGCCTGGTCTGGGGCCAGAAGTTTGGAAGCCTCTGGTGAGGCGGCAGTTCCCAAGTGGCTGCAGGGTCACAGCAGGAGACAATCCTGCATTGGTCCAGCCCTGGCACCTCTCTGCTGTCCAGTCCTGAATGAGGTAAGGCACCCCTCATTCATGCAACCAACAAACATGCACCAGGCATGTGCCAGGCTCAGGGGGCACAGCAGTGAACCAGGCCTCTGCTCTCAGGGAGCTCAGATTCTACTCCAAGTAGGCAGGCATGGTCGGGGGACAGACAATAAACAAGTGAATCATGACAGAGAGCGGCAGATGCCGCAAAGCACATAAAACCGAGTGATGGAAGAAAATGTCTGACTGGGTCCTTAAGGGTGGCCTCTCCAAAAGGTGATATTTGATTGACATTGATTGACACTAGAGGGAAAGAGGCCAGTCATGCAAGAGCTGCAGGAAGAGCATTCTGGGTGGACAGAACAGCAGGTACAAAGACCCTGAGGCGGGAACGGGCTTGGCGTCGCTGGAGAACGGGAAAGAGGCCAGCAGGCGAAGCACTGAGCTTAGCGCCCAGGAGCAGATTGCAGGGCTGAGACCTGCAGGGCCTCGTAGACCACAGTGGGAACTATGGGATTCACTCTAATTTGTAACAGAAGGTTCTAGGGAATTTTAAATGAGAGAGTGACGTGATCAGTTTTCGTTTTAGGAAAGTCCTTCGGGCTCCTGGGTCATAGGCCTAGAGGAGAAGCACGCTGGTCAGGTGTGGAGGAGTCTCTGGGAGGGTTTGATGGGCTTGTTGCACAGTGCTGCGGTATTTTAAAGTGATGGCTTTATAGGCCAGACGTGGTGGCTCACGCCTGTAATCCCAGCACCTTGGGAAGCTGAGGTGGTTAGATCACTTGAGGCCAGGAGTTCGAGACCAGCTTGATCAACATGGTGAAACCCTGTCTCTACTAAAAATACAAAAAATAGCTGAACATGGTAGTGCACACCTGTAATCCCAGCTACTCGGGAGGCTGAGGCAAGAGAATCGCTTGAACCCAGGAGGTGGAGGTTGCAGTGAGCCGAGACTGCGCCACTGCATTCCAGCCTGGGTGACAGAGTGAAACTCTGTCTCAAAATAAATAAATAAATAAATGAAGGTTTTATTATTATTTAGGTTTGGCAAAGCCCAACAGATCAGGATACAAATGCCATTGAAGGATAATTGTTTAGACTCACAGACTCCAAGAAGAGGGAGCACGCTTGGCTGGGCATGGTGGCCCACGTCTGTAATCCCAGCACTTTGGGAGGCTGAGGCGGGCATATCACAAGGTCAGGAGATCGAGACCATCCTGGCTAACACGGTGAAAACCCATCTCTACTGAAAATACAAAACATTAGCCTGGCGCGGTGGCACGCACCTGTAGTCCCAGCTACTCAGGAGGCTGAGGCAGGAGAATCGCTTGAACCCGGGAGGCAGAGGTTGCAGTGAGCTGAGATGACGCCACTGCACTCCAGCCTGGTGACAGAGCAAGACACTGTCTCAAAAAAAAAGAAGAAGAAGGAGCACGCCACACCTAGGGGATCCATGTCCATGCGGAAAAGCACCAGCGTGGGTCGTGGGGGTAGAGAAAGCAAGGGGCAAATGTGGCAGAGCTCTGACTGTGGTTTCTGTGGAAAAGTGGGTGAGGCAAGGCAGGCTGGCCTAGGATTGGATAGCGTGGATGATTCTGGCGGGCTCTGGTCAGAGGGCTGTCCCCAGCCATCCGGTCCCTTGGCGTGGGGTGACTGGGGCAGGTGGATGGGGGCCCTTCAGGGAGACCCTGATTGAGGAGGTGATGGGGTGTGGGCTCTGAGTGGGTTGGCATGAAAGGGAGGCTCCCAGGCAAGACCTTTACTATCTCTAGAAATTGGCCAGCCCTGGGAGGGGCAGTCCCTCAGGGACAGCAAGGCCCCAGAGATCGAAGCATCAGAAACACAGGGTTAACACACAGAGGACATCTGTGTTCTATGGAGAGAGAGGTTAGGGAGAGGAAATGGATGGGATTTGCTGATGGATTAGATGTAAGTGACCAGGGAAGCGGAATCATCAAAGATGATGCCTTGGCTGGACGTGGTGGGTCACACCTGTAATCCCAGCACTTTGGGAGGTTGAGGCGGGCAGATCATTTGAGGTCAGAAGTTCAAGACCAGCCAGGCCAAGCTGCCGAAACCCTGTCTCTACTAAAAATATAAAAATTAGCTGGGTGTGGTGGCACACACCTGTAATCCTAGCTACTTGGGAGGCTAAGGCATGAGAATCGCTTGAACCCAGGAGGCGGAGGTTGCAGTGAGCCGAGATCGTGCCACTGCATTCCAGCCTGGGTGACAGAGTGAGACCTCGTCTCAAAAAAAAAAACAAAAAAATTAGCCAGGCATGGTGGTATACACCTGTAATCCCAGCTACTGGGGAGGCTGAGGCAGGAGAATTGCTTAAAACTGAGCTGAGATGGCGCCATGCTCTCCAGCCTGGGCGACAGAGCAAGACTCTGTCTCCAAAAAAAAAAAAAAAGAAAGAAAAAGACGCTGTCTGGGCTTTTGGTTCAAGCAGTTGAGTCCTCCCATTCTTTACTTTTTATTTTTATTTTTCACTGTTGTTATTTATTTTGTGTCTTTTTGGCTCCTTCCAATTCTTGAAGCATGTCTCAGGGAGCCAGGAGACATGACTATGGCCAGGGAGCTTCAACTCTCACAAAGGAGCCCAGCTTCAAGTGGAGCAAGCAGGCCAGGTGAGGCAGCAGCGGTAAGCTCCGTGAAGCATGAGTGGACCTTGCCTTAAATAACAGATATGTTGTTAAAAAGTAACTCAGAGTGCAGAAATTCATATTCACCATTTAGAAATACTGTTTCCCCCATGTACTTAAGTTATTTCAGCAACCAAGATTTCTGGTTAGCATTCCCTTATCCAAAGCCCAGGACGCTGCCATAATGGTCTCTGTGACTATAGCCCACGAATCGAATGCTTCAAGAAACAAATCTTATTTGTGTTAGAGGATCTCCTCATAGGAATTTAAGACAAGCCTTTTAAAAATATAGACTCTTTTGACCATGTAAATTATTACCTTCTAACATTTTTTGTTTTGTTAGATCTTTTCTTTGGAGACAGAATCTTGCTCTGTCGCCTGGGCTGGAGTGCAGTGGCGTAATCTCAGCTCACTATAACCTCCGCTTCCCAGGTTCAAGCGATTCTCGTGCCTCAGCCTCACCAGTAGCTGGGATTATAGGCATGTGCCACCACGCCCGGCTAATTTTTGTATTTTTAGTAGAGACAGGGTTTCACCAAGTTGGCCAGGCTGGTCTCGAACTCCTGACCTCAGGTGACCCACCCGCCTCAGCCTCCCAAAGTGCTGGGATTACAGCATGCCCAGGCCTGTTTTGTTAGATCTCATTTTATTACATTCAATTTTATATAATAGTAAATAACTGTTATTATTATTTTTTTTCACAGCTCACTGCAGCCTTGACCTCCCGGGCTCAAGCGATCCTTCCACTTCAGCCTCTTTAGTAGCTGGGAGTAAAGGCATGTGCCACCATGCCCAACTATAATTAAACAATATTTTTTGGTTCAGATAGGGTCTTACCATGTTGCCCAGGCTGGACTTGAACTCCTGGCCTCAAGTGATCCTCCCACCTTGGCTTCCCAAAGTGCTGGGATTATAGGCATATACCACTGCACCCAGCCTATTATTGTTTTTAAAAATCAAGAATAAGAACACAGAGCACCAATATAAAACACAAAGTAGGTGCTCAATAAAAAATGTTTTTGTGATTTGTTTTGATGGCACAGCCTCCACAAAAGGCAGAACCGGTGATGTTTTTATTAAGTCTATTGCAAAGCCACAAAAGAGCTCCCTGCCTAGAACATAACATTGACCTGGTGAGAGACTAGATGAACTGGGGATATTACAACACCTAAACGTAATGCTCTTGAATTCTTGCTAAGAGGTCACGCAGCACCTATTGTATGGATGGAGCTGTTGATTGCTGGTGAGAAATGTGGTTGTGCAGTTTAGGGCAGGTGAGGAAGACCTTGTGGGGCTTTCTCTGACCAGCCTCCTTGGACATTGGAGCATTCCAACCCATGAACTGAAATTCACACACATGAAATCATCATAGGGCACCTACAAACATCATTGTTACGGTTTTTCAGCCTCTCTTTTTTGTGGGGAGTATCTCGTCAACTAGACTGTAAACACTTTGCAGCCAAGATGTCTGGGAGCTACTATCTTTTTTTTTTTTTTTTTTTTAAGAGACAGGGTCTTGCTATGTTGCCCAGGTTGGTCCCGAACTCCTAGACTCAAGCCGTTCTCCCACCTCAGCCTCCCATAGTGCTGAGATTACAGATGTGAGCCACCACACCAAGCCAGGCTACTGTATCTTATTCATAGAGCCCTCCCCAGCATCCAGCACCAGGCTCTCCTTCTACATGTTTATGGGTTCAATGGGTGAATGGATTAATACAGCATAGTTGTCACCTAGCCGATCTTTGTCAGATCAGTGATTATTTTTTACATATGCATAAAGTCACATTTGGTTATACGTCAAACGACACCACCAAGAAAGTGAAAAGACAGCCTGCAGACCAGGAGGAAATATTTGAAAGTCATGCATCTCATAAATAATTAATATACAGAATATGTAAAGAAATCCTACACCTGAACAGCAAAAAAACCAAACAACCCAATTCAAAAGCTGGCAGAAGACTTGAGTAGACTTTTCCAAAGAAGATACACAAATGGTCAATAAGCACATGAAAAGATGCTTAATATCATTAGTCACTAGGGAAATGCAAATCAAAACCACTAGGAGACACCATTTCATACCCCTAGGATGGCTATGATAAACAACAACAAAAAAGAAAATAACAACTGTTGGCGAGGATGTAGAGAAAACGGAAACCTCCCGCACTGCAGATGAGTAAAGCAGTACAACTGCTGTGGGAACAGTTTAGCAAGTTCCTTTACAAGTTAAATATGCCAGGCGCGGTGGCTCAAGCCTGTAATCCCAGCACTTTGGGAGGCCAAGACGGGCGGATCACAAGGTCAGGAGATCGAGACCATCCTGGCTAACCCGGTGAAACCCCGTCTCTACTAAAAAATACAAAAAACTAGCCAGGCGAGGTGGCGCGCACCTGTAGTCCCAGCTACACGGGAGGCGGAGGCAGGAGAATGGCGTAAACCCGGGAGGCGGAGCTTGCAGTGAGCTGAGATCCGGCCACTGCACTCCAGCCTGGGCGACAGAGCGAGACTCTGTCTCAAAAAAAAAAAAAGTTAAATATAGGCCTGGCTCTGTGGCTCACCCCTGTAATCCCAGCACTTTGGGAGGCCGAGGTGGGTAAATTACCTGAGGTCAGGAGTTTGAGACCAGCCTGGCCAATATGGTGAAACCCCACCTCTACTAAAAATACAAAAATTAGCTAAGCATGGTGGTGTGCGCCTATAATCCCAGCTACTTGGGAGGCTGAGGCAGGAGAATTGCTTGAACCCAGGAGGCGGAGATTGCACCACTGCACTCCAGCCTGGGCGACAGAGCAAGACTCCATCTAAAAAAAAAAAAAAAAAAAAAAAAAGTTAAATATAGAATTGTTGTGTGATCTGGCAATTCCAACCCTAGGAAGAATTGAAAGCATGGACTCAGATACTTGTACATTAATGTTCATAGCAGCAATATTCACAAAAGAACAGCCCAAATGTCTGTAAATGGATGAGGATAAACAAAATGTGATCTAGCCATACAATGGAATATTACTTAGCCATGAAAAGGAACGAAATTCTGACACGTGTTACAACATGGATGAAACTTGAAAACATGATGTTAGGTGAAAGAGGCCAGTCACAAAAAAGACAAATATTGTGAGACACCTAACAATATTTGATATTATGTGAGATATGTGAGATACAAATATGTGAGATACCTAAAATGGGCAAATTCATACAGACAGACAGAAGGGTGGCTGCCAGGGGACTAGGGGACAGGAAATGGGAGTTAGTGTTTAATGGGGACAAAATTTCTCTTTAGGAACATGAAAAGTTCTGGAGATGGATGGTGGTGATGGTCATTTACCATTGTAAAAAAACCACCACTGGCCGGGCATGGTGGCTCCCACCTGTAATCCCAGCACTTTGGGAGGTTGTGGTGGGTGGATCACTTGAGCTCAGGAGTTGGAGACCAGCCTGGGCAACAAGGTGAAACCATGTCTCTCTCCAAAATATGAAAATTAGCCAGATGTAGTGGCACATGCCTGTGGTCCCAGCTACTCTGGAGGCTAACGGGGAGGATTGCTAGAGCCCAGGAAGTTGAGGCTACAGTGAGCCGTGACAGCACCACTGGACTCCAGCCTGGGCAACAGAGGGAGACCCTGTCTGAAAATAAATATGTAAATAAGATAAAATAAAAATAAAAATAAAACAGTGCCACTGAATTGTACACTTAAAAATGATCAAAATCGTAAATTTTATGTTTGCATGTTTTACCGTAATAGAAAAATTACTAAAAAGGAAAGACGAGTCACAGTAGGGGCCACATCCCATCAATGAGAAGCTACGTGCTACTTGGCTGGTGCAGTGTCATTTAACCCAGGATCCTGTCTGGCTCTCCCGCCTCCTGGGAGTAGGAGGAGCCCAGCCGCCAGCCAGCCATCCTTCTGCATTTGTATGGGAAGGGTTAGACACATGGAGGTTTTAATCACCGAGGCTGACACCTATCAGAGCTGGGACGGCAGCCAAGTCTACACGGTGAAAACAGGAGCCTCTTCAAGGGCCCAGGTCTTGTCTCCATTTCTGTATCAACGGCTCAACAACGCCTGTCCCATCTGCAATTTATTGTAAAGGGTAATTATGTGTCAGCTTAAGTCAGACACTTGGCCTTCATCACAAGTCCAATATGGGAGAAGGTTAAGAACATTTAGGCCGGACACATCTGTGGCTCATGCCTGTAATCCCAGCACTTTGGGAGGCTGAGGCAGGTGGATCGCTTGAGCCCAGGAGTTCAAGACCAGCCTGGGCAACATGGCGAAACCCTACAAAAAATGCAAAAATTAGCCAGGTGTGGTGGCGCATGCCTGTAGTCCCAGCTTCTCAAGAGGCTGAGTGAGAGGATCATTGAGACTAGGAAGTCGTGGCTACAGTGAGCTGAGATTGTGCCACTGCATAGAGCAAGACCCTGTCTCAAAAACAAACAAACAAACAAAACCAAACACTTAAAATAAAAGGCATACGGCCGGGCGCAGTGGCTCATGCCTGTAATCCCAGCACTTTGGGAGGCCGAGGCAGGCAGATCACATGAGGTCAGGAGTTTGAGACCAGCCTGGCCAACATGGTGAAATCCCGTCTCTACCAAAAATACAAAAATTAGGTGTGGTGGCACACGCCTTGGAAGTCTGAGGCAGGAGAATCACTTGAACCTGGGAGGTGGAGGTTGCAGTGAGCCCAGATGGTGCCATTGCACTCCAGCCCAAGCGACAGAGTCAAAAAAATAATAATAATATTAAATAAAAATAAAAGGCAGGAGGCCGAGGCGGGTGGATCACGAGGTCAGGAGATCGAGACCATCATGGCTAACATGGTGAAAACCTGTCTCTACTAAAAATACAAAAAAAAATTAGCCGGGCGTGGTGGCGAGCGCCTGTAGTCCCAGCTACTCGGGAGGCTGAGGCAGGAGAATGTCATGAACCCGGGAGGTGGAGCTTGCAGTGAGCCAAGATTGTGCCACTGCACTCCAGCCTGGGCGACTGAGTGAGACTCCGTCTAAAGAAAAAAATAAAAATAAAAATAAAAATAAAAAAGGCGTATGAAAAATTCAAATGTATGCCGAGGTCTGTTTCCAGAGCCCACGCAATTGGGTAGCATGCCAGTGATGTTCCCCTAACTCTTCTAGAATTAAGCACCCCATGGATGAGGCCCCAAATGGGCACATCTGTACTAAGTTCCAGGACACTGGGTAGTGTCAGTGTGAGGTTCCCAGGCACCTGAAACCCACATCACAAATAGAACATTAATGAGTGCTGCTACAGTTAGAACTGGCTGCACACACGCAGGTATTTAGAAGTGAGACAGGAAGTGTAAATGAAGCCCTAATTAATGGATGTGCTAATTGTGCTTCCCTGAAATTGAGAGATTAACCCTGGCATATTTTTAAAGCTTTTTTGTGTAACTGGTACATTGAACAAGTAGGACTCATTGGGTGCAGAAGAAAACACTTCATCTTCCCCCCACTGCCTGGCTCAAACCTGTTCAAATGCTCTTATTCATGCCTTGCATGAGATCTAAGGCAGGCCCTTGACTCTGCTGGTCCCTCCTTCTAATCAGGATCTACAATGTGCAGTCCTAGGCGAGGCACAGTGGCTCACGTCTGCAATCCCAGTACTTTGGGAGGCCGAGGTGAGCGGATCACCTGAGGTCAGGAGTTGAAGACCAGCCTGGCAAACATGGTGAAATCTTGTCTCTACTAAAAATACAAAAATTAGCCAGGCATGGTGGTGGGCACCTGTAATCCCAGCTACCTGGGAGGCTGAGGCACGAGAATCGCTTGAACCCGGAGGCGGAGGTTGCAGTGAGCCGAGATCATGCCATTGTACTTCAACCTGGGTGACAGAGCAAGACTCCATCTCAAATAAATACATAAATAAAATAACATGTGCAGTGCCATGTAAGTGTCAAACCCCCCAAATGACAGCTTCTCCCCACCCCCAGCTCCTGGTGGGGAGGCGGCTGGGTGTGGGATACCATTTTCCCTGTGGGGCATCCCGTTGCTTGCTAGCTGCACTTTCTGGCGGTTTCCTAGGCTTACAGTGGAGAAGGAAGAAGACACAGGGAGGCCGGGGCGTGGCTCACTGTAACCAGCACTTTGGAGGCGAGAGCGGATCACGAGGTCAGAGTCGGACCATCCTGGCTAACAGTGAAAGACCTCTCTACTAAAAAAAATAACAAAAACTAGCAGGGCGGTGCGGCCCTTACGCCCCCACCGGGAGGCTGGGGGGAAGGCGGAACCCTGGGGGCGGATGCAGTGGCTGAGATCCGGCCACTCACTCCAGCCTGCCACAGAGCGAGTTTCTCAAAAAAAAAAAAAAAAAAAAAAAAAAAAAAAAAAAAAAAAAAAAAAAAAAAAAAAAAAGGACCAGGAGAAAACAGGCGCGGTGTAACTTGACGGGTAGGTCACAGGCTGGCCTCACTATTCCCTGGGTTTGATAGGAGTTTAAACTTGTCACATGGGAGCTCTTTCAGGGTTTTTGTGTTTTGTTTTGTTTTATTTTAGATGAAGTTTTGCTCTGTCGCCCAGCCTGGAGTGCAGTGGTGCGACCTTCACCTCCCGGGTTCAAGTAATTCTCCTGCCTTAGCCCCCGCTAGTAGCTGGGATTACTGATGCGCGCCACCACCACGCCTGGCTAATTTTTGTATTTTTAGTAAAGACGGGGTTTTACCATGTTGGCCAGGCTGGTCTCAAACTCCTGACCTCAGGTGATCCACCCGCCTTGGCCTCCCAAAGTACTAGGATTACAGGCATGAGCCACCGTGCCCAGCCTCTTTCTATTTTTTTTTTTTTTATTGAGATAGAGTTTCATGCTGTCACCCAGGCTGCAGTGCAGTGACGTGATCACTGCAACCCCCACCTCCCAGGTTCAAGCAATTCTCCTGCCTCAGTCTCCGAAGTAGCTGGAACTACAGGCACGCACTACTATGCCTGGCTAATTTTGGTATTTTTAGTAGAGACAGGGTTTCACCACTTTGGCCAGGCTGGTCTGGAACTCCTGGCCTCAAGTGATCTGCCCACTTCGGGCAGTATCCCAATCCCGAAGTATTGGGATTACAGGCGTGAGCCACCGCGCCCGGCCCTCAGGGGCTTTCAAGACTCCTTTAACACAAGGATCTCACTACTGCTGTTCTTTTGATTCCAGTGAAAACACCTCCTGGGGCTGGTCTTTTATTCGTAATTCCACCTCCAGCTCCTGGAGACGAGGTGTTCGAGTACAGAGCTCTTCATCTAAATTCTCCTTTCACTCCAGGTGGTCTGGTTGGGAGGATCTCAGACTCCCATCTGGTCCACAAAATCTCCCACCTTGGACGGGCTGTCGGGGAAGGAATGTGACCACCCGGCTGCTTTAGCCAGGTGCCTCCTCTTCACCTTCAGGTCTTTAGCCAGGTGCCTCCTCTTCACCTTCAGGTCTTTAGCCAGGCGCCCCCTCTTCACCTTCAGGTCTTTAGCCAGGCGCCCCCTCTTCACCTTCAGGTCTTTAGCCAGGCGCCCCCTCTTCACTTTCAGGTCTTTAGCCAGGCACCTCCTCTTCACCTTCAGGTGGGAGATGCACGCCGGCCATTTTGTTCTGGGCCCCAGGATGTGTGCCTTCTCTGCATGGGGGCCCTCAGTCAGCTAAGCATAAAGAGGAAGCAACGCATCCCTACCCCACTCTGCTCCTCCAAGGTTGGGGGAGGCATACTTGCAAGACACTAACCACTTTCTCTAAAACCACTTTCCCTAGTCACAGACTTTCTGGATCTTTTTTCTTTATCTTTTCTTTTTTTTTGAGACAGAGTCTCACTGTCACCCAGGCTGGAGTGCAATGGCACGATCTCGGCTCACCACAATCTCTGGCTCCCAGGTTAAAGCGATTCTCCTGCCTCAGTCTCCTGAGTAGCTGGGATTACAGGTGTGCACCACCATGCCTGGCTAGTTTTTGTACTTGTAGTAGAGATAGGATTTCACTATGTTGGCTGGGCTGGTTCTGAACCCCTGACCTCGTGATCTGCCCATCTTGGCCTCCCAAAGTGCTGGGATTACAAGCATGAGCCACCGTGCCTGGCATCTTTTTTTCTTTTTTCTTTCTTCTTTTTTCTGAGACAGGGTCTCACTCTGTCGCCCAGGCTGGAGTGCAGTGGTGCAATCATGGCTCATCATAGCCTTGACCTCCCAGGCTCAATCAATCCTCCCACCTCAGCCTCTTAAGTAGCTGGGGACCACAGGCGCACGCCACCGCACCCAGCTAATTTTTGAATTTTCTTGTAGAGACAGGGTTTTGCCATGTTGCCCGGGCTGGTCTTGAACTCCTGAGCTCAAGCAATCCTCTTGCCTCAGCCTCCCAAAGTGCTAGGATTACAGGCTTGAGTTACCACACCCAGCCATCTGGATCTTTTTTCTTTAAAGTGGTTGTTAAGCTAATGGATACAAAACTGTCCTTTGAGCCTTCCTTTGCACATTTGCCTGGTTGACCACACCTCACTCTGATACTGGTGGGAATAGTTGGTGTCTAAAGTCTGGGCCTTCAACTGAAATGAAGCCCAAGACCCCTGTTAACGCCCCATCACACACGCTTTTCATGACCCAGGGATTGAGTTGCAAAGCAAGGATTTCTTTTTTCATATTTTCAGTTTGGCCTAATACTAAATCTAAAAGGTGAAATATTCTCAGCAGAACTCAAGGGAACCAGATGAGTCACTAAGCAACTTCAGGAGGCCCAGAAAATTGCTCAAAAAACACAAGTCATTGTTAAGACTCCAGCAGTGAATAAAGGTCTTTATGGCCCCCATGGTGAATCAACAAACTGGAATTCTCCTCTGTTGGATGAGTTTTGTCAGCAATATTCACCATCTCAGGGGTGCCCCTGCTTCCAGGCACTGCAGTACGGCGGGCGGTGGGGGGGGGGTCTCTTTCCTCGCCTAAACTAATTACGAAGGACCTGGACACCTTCTCAGAGCATCTCAGCACATATTCATTACCTCGGCAAGCAAGCATGACAGGTACCCCTCACCCATCACTTCATCCTCACGCCCTAGCATGGTGCCTGGCCCATGGTAGGATCTAGACAAAGCCCGACTTGAATTACAACCTAAGGATGAAATGGGGAGATCCTCAGAGACCAGGAATTTATTCTTCAAAGACTTTACTCTTCTCCTTAAAAACATTCTTCTTAATTAGATTTTAGATATAAAAAAAATCAATCTGCTGCTTTATTTTATTACTCTTCTGTTATATTAGATTGTGCCCTTGGTGGCTTAGAACTATAATGAGTGAAGTCAATAAAACAAAATAGCAAGCACATTAAAATTGCCTATGTTTTTTAAAGAGTGGGCCCCTAACATTCTCCACTAGAAAGGGCCAGGCTTCAGGCCGGGTGTGGTAGCTCACACTTGTAACCTCTGAGAGGCTAAGGTAGGCCGATTGCTTGAGCCCAGGAGTTCAAGACCAGCCTCAGTAACATGGTGAAACTCCTTCTCTACCAAAAATAGAAAAATTAGCTGGGTGTGGTGGTGCATACCTGTAGTCCTAGCTACTCCTGGGGCTGAGACAGGAGGATCACTCAAACAAGGGAGGTGTAGGTTGCAGTGAGCTGTGATCAGGCCACTGCACTGTAGCCTACGTAACAGAGTGAGACTCTGTCTTAAAAGAAAAGAAAAGAAAAGAAAAGAAAAGAAAAGAAAAGAAAGAAAGAAAGAAAGAAAGAAAGAAAGAAAGAAAGAAAGAAAGAAAGAAAGAGCCAGGTTTTCTAATCTATAAGGTAAGAGGACATTGCGTTTTATTGAGGCTACTTGCCTGGCCAATATCCATTCTCCTGTTCTTCATTAGTAACAGACCCTTGATTTTATTCAAAGTGGCAATATACATAGTTATAATCCTACATTTCCAAGCTTCTCTTGCAGCTGAGTGCGGCCATGTGACTAAGTTCTGGCCAGTAAATATAAGCAGAAGTTGTAAGATAGAATTTACCAAAAAGGGGACAGATGGCTGACACATGCTTTTTTTTTTAATAGTCTTCTTCCCCCTACCACTTGCTTTTTGCCTGGGATGCTGATGTGACAGTTGGAGCACCAGCAATTGCATTGGCTCATGAGGCAACTGTTAAGGTTAAGGATAGTAGAAGAGAAAGGTAGGAGGAGTCAGGGTCTCTGATGACGCTGCAGAGCCACCATAGCAGCCAGGGACCTCTGACCTTCTGGAATATTTTTATGTGAAAGAGAAATAAACTTCAATTTTGTTTAAGACTTTGTTTGTGGCATCTGTAATTTACAGTTTTGATTGGTTACATCTGTTATAAAGGATCATTTAGGCATGAACCATTTTATTTTACCCGTTTTGGAAGGATGTCTCTCTAAAATGCATGGCATGCTCTCTTGGTCCCTTAAACCAGGCGTAAAGTGAGCATTGGGTTTAAGGAAGCAAGAGAGCATGGCATGCATTTTAGAGAGACATCCTTCCAAAATGGCTAAAATAAAATGTGCCATGCCTAAATAATCCTTTAACATACAAGATACGCAGTTAATTTTTTTGTTTGTTTTTGTTTTTGTTTTGTTTTGTTTTGTTTTGTTTTTTGAGAGAAAGTCTCGTTCTGTCACCCAGGCTGGAGTGCAGTGATGCGATCTCGGCTCACTGCAACCACCGCCTCCCAGGTTCAAGCGATTCTCTTGCCTCAGCCTCCCGAGTAGCTGGGATTACAGGCGCCCGCCATCATGCCCAGCTAATTTTTATATTTTTAGTCGAGATGGGGTTTCACCATATTGGCCAGGTTGGTCTTGAACCCCTGACTTCAAGTGATACACCCGCCTCGGCCTCCCAAAGTGCTAGGATTACAGGCGTGAGCGGCTGTGCCCGGCCTAAATTGAATTTTAGATAAACAACAAATAAATTCTTAGTAAAAGCATGTCCCAAATATTTCATACTTGTACTAAAAATAAAAAAATCAGTGTTTATGAAATTTGAATTTAATTGGGAGTTCTATAATAATATTCACTAAATCGGCCAGCCCTAACTGAACAGACTTTCTGCAGTGTCCTACAGTCCTGTGGCTGTGATGCATACGGAGCCTATTAAGGCACATACAATGCTTAGTCCTTATATGAAAAGGACCCAGATTGCCATGTTCTTCATTCTTATATTTGTATTCTGCTCTTCGTTATGTTCCTGTCTCTTCCTTGGTCATTAGTTTACCAATTGCCTCCCGTGCTGAGGCTCAAAGCATGCCAGCCTGCCTGTTGTCTCTTCCCCATTTGTGACATGCCCTGGAAATCTGGGTGAGCAGTGCTCAGAGCTCGTGACTGGAACTGAAGCCCGGGTGGACTCTAGGTCCCCTGCTTTCCGCTCTATGACCTCGGGTGAGTCATTTGACCTGTCTGAGCTTGGATTCCCTCCCATGTAACAGGAGAGAGAGTCAGAGCTGCCTCGTGGGTTACGTGAGGGTTAAAGATGTTTAATGCTGAGAATATGGCCAGGCAGCGCTTGGCCCTTAGTAAGCGCTGAACCAATGGGAGCAATTGACCTGTGGTGGGCTTAGCAACCGGATACCAGGCTGCATAAACAGGATCTAAGGAGAGGTCTCGATGAGTACAACATGAGCAACAGGGAGTTTGAGGTCCCTGGGAGGAAGGGGTGGGAGGGAGGCTGAGAGCTGGGCCCTGAAATCCGAGGCCAGCGGAAGAGTACAGGCCCAGCCAACCCAAGATGGAGAGGCGGTAGGGGCTTCCTTCCTTCCTGCCTAAGGGATTGCACGGGGCTTGTTAGGGGCTGAATTGTGTCCCCCCAAATTCATATATTGAAGCCCCAAATTCATATACTGAAGCCTCCAAATTCATATAGTGTGTCACCCCAAAATTCATATATTGAAGCCATAATTCAATATTGAAGCCTAACCCCCAGTACCTCCAAATGACTCTACTTGGAGATAGGGTCTTTAAAGAGGTCACTGAATGAAAATAAGGTCATCAGGATAAGCCCTAATCCAGCTGGACTGCTGTCCTCATAAGAAGAGGCGACTGGGACACAGACACATGCAGAGGGACGGCCCTGTGAGGACATAGGGAGAAGGTGGTATCTACAAGCTACGGAGAAGCCTCAGGAGAAACCAGCCCTGCTCACACCTTATCTTGGCTTTCCAGCTCCAGAGCTGTGAGGAGATGAGTTTCTGGTGTTTCAGCCCCCCAGTCTGTGGAACTTTGTTACAGTGGTCCTGGTAGACGCACACAGAAGGAGGTGGAAAGACAACCACAGGCCAAGTGCCTGGAGCAGTCATTCATCTCCGTATCCAGCAGATATTACTGTTTTTATTGATGCCAGGTGCTCTCTTGGGCACAGGTTGTTTATTGATGAGGGAAGCCGAGAAGCCCTGCCCTCAAAGTGCTGTGTTTTTATTTTTGTTTTTTTTCTTTTTCTTTTCTTTTTTCTTTTTTTTTTTTGAGACAGGGTCTTCTTGCTCTGTCACCCAGGCTGGAGTGTAGTGGCACAATCATGGCTCACTGCAGTCTCCACCTCCTAGGCTCAAGCAATTCTCCCATCTCAGGCTCCCGAGTAGCTGGGACCATAGGCACACACCACCATGCCCGGATGATTTTTTAATTTTTTTTCTTTCTTTTTTTTTGAGACTGAGTTTCGCTCTTGTCGCCCAGGCTGGAGTGCAATGGCGTGATCTTGACTCACGACAACCTCTGCCACCCCAGTTCAAGCGATTCTCCTGCCTCAGCCTCCCGAGTAGCTGGGATTACAGGTGTGTGCCACCACACCTGGCTAATTTTTTTGTATGTTAGTAGAGACAGGGTTTCTCCATGTTGGTCAGGCTGGTCTCGAACTTCAGACCTCAGGTGATCTGCCTGCCTCGGCCTCCCAAAGTGCAGGGATTACAGGCGTGAGCCACTGCGCCTGGCCTTTTAAATTTATTTTATTTTGTTTTTTATAGAGACGGAGTCTCACTATGTTGCCCAGGCTGGTTTTGAACTCCTGAGCTCAAGCAACCCTCCCAGCTCAGCCATCCAAAGTGCTGGGATTACTGGCATGAGCCGCCGCGCCGGGCCTGCAGAGCTGTGGCTGACAGAGGCACACGTGCATTGTTAGAAAAGCCAGAGACACACACACAGCAGATGCTACGGACAGGGACTGGCTGGGAACTGGGGTGGGGAGCAGAGATGGCTTCTAGAGAAGCCATCAGATGATCCTGTCTGAGGAAGGAGTGCTGGGCTGACACCTGGAGGGGACAAGGGGCCAGGTGGACCTTGTGAAGGACCCAAAGGAAGATGGACTTGCTGGAGCTGAGCAAGTGAAGGAGAAAGGGGGCCCAGAGGAGGCTGTGGGCAGAGGACAGCAGGCAGCAGCTCTTAGCCCCATGGCCTTGGGAGGGGGTCTGCACTTTATTCTAAGACAAGGGGCAGCTCTGAAGGGGGTAGAATTGCAGAGGGGTGGGCTGCCCCAGTCAGCCCATCCACCCAGCCTGCATGTCGGAAATGGCAGGGGCAACTTCTGTGGGCCATTGTTGGGGGAGCTGTCCTGCGGGCTGTGGGAGGCCAACTGTCACTTAAGGGGGGAATTTGAAGTCCCCCAGTGGGCCAGACACAGTGGCTCACACTGGTAATCCCAGCACTTTGGGAGGCCAAAACAGGCAGATCACTTGAGGCCAGGCGTTTGAGACCAGCCTGGCCAACATGGCAAAATCCTTTCTCTACCGAAAATATAAAAATTAGCCGGGTGTGGTGGCGGGTGCCTGTAATTCCAGCTAGTCGGGAGGCCGAGGCGCATGTATCACTTGAGCCCAGGAGGCAGAGGTTGCAGTGAGCCGAGATTGCGCCCCTGCCCTCTAGCCTGGGCCACAGAGCGAGGCTCTGTTTCAAAAAAAAAAAAAAAGGAAGTCCCCCAGTGGTGCAGACCATAGGGTTGCCTGGAATTGGTGAACAATTACATCAGTACCAGAAGGAGAAGAAAGGGAACGCATGCCTGCCTTCTTTCATTTACAAATCTTTATGGAGCCCAACTGCACTCTGGGCACAGTCCTAGTGCTGGGACAACACAGGGAAGAGAGAGCCGACTTCTCTGCCTGAGGGACCATTGTGTTCTCATGCAGGGAGGCAAATAATAATAAATTCCTTAAATAATCATAACTAAATATTTAAACAATAATAACTAAATAATAAAATAATTACTGTTTTTTTGTTTTGTTTTGTTTTGTTTGAGATGGAGTTTTGCTCTTGTTGCCCAGGCTGGAGTGCAGTGGCACAATCTCAGCTCATAGCAACTTCCACCTTCGGGTTCAAGCAATTCTCCTGCCTCAGTCTCCTGAGTAGCTGGGATTACAGGCATGCCCCACCACGCCCAGCTAATTTTGAATTTTTCGTAGAGACGGAGTTTCTCCATGTTGGTTAGGCTGGTCTCAAACTCCCAAGCTCAGGTGATCTGCCCCCCCTCGGCCCCCCAAGGTGCTGAGATTACAGGCATGAGCCACTGCGCTGGGCAATAATTACTGTTATTTTAACAATAAAAAGCAATAAAGAATAAACAGGCTGGGTGTGGTGGCTCATGCCTGTAATCCCAGCACTTTTGGAGTCTGAAGGGGGTGAATCATTTGAGGTCAGGAGTTCGAGACCAGCCTGGCCAACATGGTGAAACCCTGTCTTTACTAAAAATACAAAAATTTAGCCAAGCATGGTGGCACACGCCTGTAATCTCAGCTACTCTGGAGGCTGAGGCAGGAAATCGCTTGAACCCGGAAGGTGGAGATTGCAGTGAGCCGAGATCATGCCGCCTCATTCCAGCCTGGACGACAGAGCGAGACTCTGTCTCAAAAAAAAAAAAAAAAAAAAAAAAAAAAAAAAAAAAAAAAAGAAGAATAAACAAATAAGTACAATGTCAGTTGCTGACACACATGCTTAGAAGAGAAAAAAGGCTGAGCAAGGGATAGGGGTGAGAAGGAGCTGGGGTGCTGTCTTGAAGGAAGGACTCTGGTAAGGGGATGTTTGGAGCTAGGCCAAGGGATGTAGACTCCATGTGCAGAGATCCTCATAGCTCATGTCATGACATGACACCCTATGCATGTCGGGGATCCTAGGAAGCCTTCCATGCAATGGAAATATTTTTCATTTGGCTGCCAGGATCTGAAAATTCACCCTTCATTCCTTTATAGTTAGCGTCTTCATTCTTCTGTTAAACAAGACTCCCTTGAGAAGAATCTCCATAGAAGTCAGTTACCCCCCAGCATCTTAGCAAAGACACAGGAACAATCTATGCAGTGCAAGCAAAACTTCAGTTTGGTTCAGAGAAAAGGAGAAGCCAGCAAAGACTTCAATCAGTATGGGCTGAATTTGAATCTCTCCCCTGCTCTGCACATAGTAGGCACTCAACAAACACGTATGAAATGAACAAGTGAGAAAACCCAAAGTGCAGATATAAGCTGCCCCATCTGATATTTGAACATTTATGGGTTTGCTAAATATCCCAAGAGCCAGATTCGGTGGATGGGAGGTTGCCATCCCATGGCTGAGGATGCAGAAGCAAGAGGAAGAAAGAACGTGACTGCTTTGGGTGGAAGGGATTTTATGAATCATGAACTACGTTTGACTTTGTGATCTTCGTAGCCTCACATGGCATTGCTTGGAGCAGAACGAACTCCACGCAGTGCAGTTATCAACATGAGCTATACAAGACATTCAAGTCAGGGAAAGCCTTCATCTTCTATTGGTAATGAAAGCCGCCATCTGTTCTCCTCTCTGTGAACTGTGGTTTTGTGTTGGTGGAGAAGGGACCAAGCACACTGAGGTCATCAGAGAAGGCTTTACTCATCCGGAAAGAAGAGTCACTATGATGCATGCAACTTTCTCCAGTCCAGATGTTTTACCATCCAGAGGTCAGGGGACTTTTTATGATTTAAGACACGGGACTCTCCTGAATAGAATGGCAGTCTTGAGTTTATCTCGGCCAGCCCTCTTCTCCAGGCAGCACTATATCCGGCCATTCAGGGGTTCTGCCTCATCCTTAAAAGGGAAAGACGGCCGTGCAGTGGCTCATGCCTGGAATCCCAGCACTTTGGGAGGCTGAGGCAGGCGGATCACCTGAGGTCGGGAGTTTGAGACCAGCCTGACCAACATGGAGAAACCCCGTCTCTACTAAAAATATAAAACTAGCCGGGCATGGTGGTGCATGCCTGTAATCCCAGCTACTCAGGAGGCTGAGGCAGGAGAATCGCTTGAACCTGGGAGAAGGAGGTTGCAGTGAGCTGAGATCGCACTATTGCACTCCAGCCTGGGCAACAAGAGCAAAACTCCGTCTCAAAAAAAAAAAAAAAAAAAAAAAAAATAGGGAAAGACTGTGCAATTAACTCTAGAGGTAATATTTTAGAACAACTTCCAGACAGAACACTTTCCCTAGGTTTAACCTAGTTTTCTCCTGCTGTTACTGAAAATAAAAGAGACAGTGGGATTGTTGCATATTAACCCCACAAAAGGGAGCCAAGGAAAATAATGTAGTTGTATCTACTTTCTACCCCGTGTGTGCAAACTTCTCATCGCCACGATTGGAGGTGCAAACAGGAATTAGACTGCATACATTTTAAAAAATCAAGACCTAAGTTGACAGGGATATTTGCATGCCAAAGCTGTGAGGATTTAGGGGCTAAGAAGAAATCAAACATAGGTTAGAATTTGCTCTTGAAGAAAGGGAAAGGATCATCAGGTTTGACAAAACATGGCTGGGAAAGGGGAGGTGAAAAGCAAAGACTTACAACCTTGACAGTGTCCAAAAGCCTGCCAGTGTCCTTCAGTTTCTTTTTTCTTTTTGATTTAAAAATGAATGTTCATTTCCATTACTTATTGCCCCAAGAGACATTTTGTTAGTCACTCTGGTCAAGTTAGAGGTACAACAACAAGCTTCCTCCATTCTTTTTCTTTTTTTTTGGAGACGGGGGTCTCGCAATGTTGGCCAGGCTGGTCTCTAACTCCTGGCCTCAAGGGATCCTCCCACCTCAGCCTCCCAAAGTGATGGAATTGCAGGCATGAGCCACCATGCCCGCCATTCTCCATTCTTAGGATGACTTCCTGTGCTGATCCACACGAGTAAGTTTGCTGAGTTTCCCCTGTGTATGCAAAGGCAGTAGAGACCATCTCTGGTAAGGACAGCAAAGGAGGATGCCCAAAGTTAGATCAGCACAGAGCACTCATCCAAAAATGTCCAATAAATATCAGCAAGAGGCACAAATCAGAGACCTGGGTTGGATAGAAAATCAATGGCATAAAGTGGAGACGGAGAAGAATCTGCAGCCCTAGCATGATTAAGCAGAAGCATGGATAAGGGCACACATTCTGGAGCCAGATGGCCTAAATCCTGCCACCTACTAGCTATGTGACCCAAACCTCGTTGTGCCTCAGTTTTCTCAACTGTAAAATGGGGGTCATCCTGATAGCACCTGCCTTGAGAGGGTTGTATGATAATCAAATGTCAACACAAATTAAAAAATTATAAAAGACCAATCATTCTATAGATGTAGCTATTAACTTCTTATAACCAAAGGGGTCCATATTATAACCCTTCTAAAAATTAAGATAGGGAGGGGCTGGGCACGGTGGCTCACGCCTTTAATCCCAGCACTTTGGGAGGCCGAGGCGGGCAGATCACTAGGTCAGGAGATCGAGACCATCCTGCCTAACATGGTGAAACCCTGTCTGTACTAAAAATACAAAAAAATTAGCCTGTGGCGGGCGCCTATAGTCCCAGCTACTTGGGAGGCTGAGGCAGGAGAATGGTGTGAACCTGGGAGGCAGAGCTTGCAGTGAGCCGAGATCGTGCCCCTGCACTCCAGCCTGGGCAATGGAGCAAGACTCTGTCTTAAAAAAAAAAGAAAAAAATGAGATGGGGTTGGTGGCCATCACATTTCACTGCTGTTTCCACATGAGACAGTTCTCATATGAAAATTTTCACTGGTTGATGTCGTGGATTGAAAGATGGCCCCAAAAAGAAATGTCCAGCTAGACCCTGTGAATGTGACCTTATTTGGAAAAAGGGTCTTTGTAGATGTCATTAAGGACCTGGAGATGAGATCATCCTGTAGTAGGGTGGGCCCTAAATCCAATGACAAGTGTCTTTATGGGAAGAAGACACGCAGAGGAGAAGACATCACAGGAAGATGAACACCAGGACTGGAGTGAAGTGTCTGCAAACCAAGAACGCCAAGGATTGCCGGCCACTCCCAGAAACTGGAGAGAGGCCTGGGACGGATTCTCCCTCGGAGCCTCCAGAAGGAACCAACCCTGCCCATACCTTGAGTGTGGACTTTTGACCTCCGGAACTATGAGAGAATACATTTCTGTTGTTTTAAGTCACCAAGCTTGTGGTCAGTTGTTAGGGCAGCCAGGGAAACGAATGCAGATGACATTCTGGGTTTCAAAATTGGAGAAGACTAAAGAAACGCTTGCTTTGGACTTCAACCCTGTGCCTGTTCTCTGCTTCTGGCTACAGGAAATGACTTGCTATTTTTCCTGGTTTCAGAGTTGAAATTTTTGGCTTCGGTCTGCATATCGTCTATCACATCATCTATGGAGGGGAAACTGAGTCACAGAGCAGAGACGTAATTGTCAAGGTTGGTTTCAGAGTTGAAATTTTTTGGCTTCGGTCTGCATATCGTCTATCACATCATCTATGGAGGGGAAACTGAGTCACAGAGCAGAGACATAATTGTCAAGGTCATGTGAGGAAGCGGTAGAGGCAGACCACTTGCCCAAGAGGGTGCAATGACAGGTACAGTGAGAAAATCACAGGACAAAGAATCTGAAGGCCCAAATTCTAATCCAGGTGCTGCATGTCACAGGCTAGGTGACCTTGGGTGACTAAGGCCCAGTCGTTTCTCACCTTTCTATTCTTCCATCCGTGAAATGGAAGGACTGGGTTACATGCTCTGACCCTCCATGAGTCTGTGGTCTTCCCCTACCTCAGCCTGAGTGTAGCCAGGAGGAGGAGAAGGAAGACAGCCTGATCACGGCTGGCCCTTGTCTCTGGCCGCCAGCATAGCGCAGGCTGCACAGCCTCCCCTGTGTGCCAAAGCCCTCGAGGGAGGGCGGGTGAGGGCAGCTGCAAGACACTGTGCCCACGTTGGTCGTGGTGCACTGCAGCAGTGTGGCTGTGTCCCAAGCAGGATGCGGGCAGCAGAGCCTCCCCTCTCACTCTGTTTAGAAACAAGTCACACACTCCTGGTCTTACTTCAGTAATGAAATGTACGCGGAATTGATGCAATTGGTCTTTCCAAACAGTTTATTTAGAAGGGGAGTTTTAGTCTCCTCACTCAAAGACACACACACACACACACACACTCTTCCTCCTTTATTTTCCTTTCTTGGGCTCTGAGTTTGTGATAAATTAAAAACCTGGAAATACCTACATCCCTGACCGCCTTCTACCTCTCAGTGTATCTCTTCTTCCTAACCCCTTGTGGGTTATATTAGAATATGCTATCTTAACTATATCTGCATTTAAAGTGCTTCTTTCTCTTGGAATTTTCTCAATTAAATTCCTACCTTAATCTTAAAGAATATTAACTTTCACAGAAGCAGGAACAGGAATTTTAAGAATCACAGACGTGTCAGGACAAAATTGACACTTAGTGGCAATCTTGTACATTTCACATGCATGAAAAAATTTCAAATGTGGTTTTCTTGAAGGAAAACAGAAATAGAGATTTCCCAAACTGTTGAGAATTTGCCAGTGGATGGAGAGGAATTTTCCTCTTCTCTTCACGCCGGGTCTACCTCTGCCCTTCTTGATAAAACAACGGTGTTGACTTGTCTGGTGCAAAGCAGACTGTCGGCTCGTTACCTCTGCTACTTCCTGGGCGTCAGGCTGCAATTCTCAAACTTCTGAACAAGTCCCACTTTCTCCAGAATTAAGGATTAAAGACTCTGCAGAGTCTCAATCTTCTGTTTTTGTTTTTGTTTTGGTTTGGTTTTTGCAAGAAAAGCATCTTCAGGTGAACAAATCTGGGAGGTGGGGCAAAGCCTTGGACCTAGTTGTGCGAGAGCGTGGGGAGGGAGGAGGCTCGCGGAGAGGTGTCTCTATAGGAGTGAGCATCTTGCAGTGTCAGGGGTTTAAATTCAACCGGCGGGGGGCGGGTGCGTGGTGGGGGAGACCATCCCCGCCGCCTGCAGCGTTGACTCCCGGCACCATTTGGGTGCAGGGACCCAGCTGACACTTCTTATTTCGGGTCCTGCCTCTCCCGAAGCAGTCTGCAACTTGCCAGCGTCCAGGCAGGACGGCAGCGGCTGAGCAGAGGACAGAGGTAACTTTCAGGGTGTTGGTTTCTGGATGCTAGATCAGCTCATTGACACGCTCCTTGGATAGCCAGCAGAAAGATCCCCTTTCCTCTGGGTTTTAAAAAGCTTTCTCCCCTAAGAAGCTGGAGTCCTCTGCCTGCACTTTGCAGAAACTCTGGGCACTAGGAACTCCATCCAGGTCCTTCCCCGATGGCTTACCAGCAGAGCACTGTGGGGAGAGCTGAGTCAGTTGCTCACAGGAGTAAATTTTTAGCAATATTTTTGAATTGCTATCTGAATTCTTTTTTTTTTTTTTTAAGATTGGGTTTCTTTCTCATGTTGGTTTTATGTTTGCACCTTGTATTTTAATTAAGCTACAAAGGGTATAAGTTTGTGGAGGAGATTTTGGTGAAGGTTTTACGATTTAAAAAAAAAATCTACTCCATTGCAGTCCCGCTGCAGTCCCAGAAACCTGGTTTAACTGCAGAGGCTCTCACGGTACAGCCTGCTTCTCCTCTTTACCCTTGCCAGAGTCTGAGCATCTGGTTCCCACCTGCCTGACTTCTCCAAGCCCCCCATTCCCATCTCCTTGCCCACCTACCCTCTGCAAATGACCCCGGTAAGTTGGCTGATGTCGGTGACAGTTGGGGTTTGAAGGAGAATTTGGACACTGCAGCTTTAAGAATGCCGTACTGCGAAATCTTTCTCCTTCAAGTGACTGCAGACCGCAGCAGCGGCAGCAGCAGCAGAGGCAGCAGCGGCAGAGGCAGCAATCAGCTGGAGGAGGATGAGGAGGAGGAGGAGGGGGAGGAGGAGGAAGGAGAGGTGGAGGGAAGGAGGGAGGGAAGGGGATGCTGCCCACTCTCGGGTCAGCTTGTTGGGTACCTCGGACCAGGGAGTGCTCAGCTCTGAGCAAATCCAAAGCACAATCAAGACGTTGACTTTGGGCTAGTTTCCCTCTCCCACATGCCGGGGGCGGAGACCCCGTGGACTTACTGATGAGTTGAGGTTTAGTCCTTGCCTCGGTCGTGTGCCATCCTGCTGCGTGTGTTTGCGTCTGGTTAACTGGCTCTTTCAGCCATGTGGAATTGGGCCGGAGAATGAGGTTCTGGTCTCTGTTGTGATCTTGCTCCAGCTTGGCTTGAAACCTGGGAACACTGATGCAGCCTTCATGGTCTTGTTCACTGGGGATGGAGGTTTTCTTCTTCCGGATTTACTGAGATGAGCTTTGGAGGGAAACTCGAAATAGAATGATTAGTGGCCGCCAGGGCAGAGGCTATAGCATTTAAGAAGGGGATGGACCTCTTCTGTGTTGGCAGCAGGTGTTAAACGATGGGAGCATTGGGTGCCAGGCAGAAGGGGAGGGGGCTCCATAAGGGGCTTGTCTAGATGGGACTGCACGAAAGCAGCAGGAAGCACACGTGGGGCAGTAGCTCTTTCTGGAGAAATACATAAGCAGCCTGAGACACGTGAGTTATGGTCTCTGGGACCCGGACTCCTATGCACCCAGCCAAAGGGTCTCCCCAAAGCCATTTGCTGCCTCAGTAGGTGCCGGCTGGAGGAGATTCCAGGCTGGCACTGCTGGAGTGGCATTCCCTGACACGCAGAGCTCAGATCAGTCTGCATGGGGGAGTTGATGTTATATAGCGCCAACAGCGGCATCTGCCCAGGTGGTCCTGGGCACTAGAGGGCTGAGCTCCTTGTGATCCCTCCCAAAGCAAAAGGATATCTTTTGACAAAACAATCTTAGATCTCACCATAAATCACTCAAAGGATGTGCAGCAAACCTCTCAGATATAAATTATCCAGGCAAGCCCCTGAAACAGCAACTGGGCTCTTGGGAACAGCTGAGGCTGCTGGAGCCACATGAGCCCTGTGGGTCCCTGCATTGTGCTCTGGTTATCACTACAGACAGGAGCGTGAACTGAAGGCTCGTGCTTAGAGAACCTGCCTGTACCGTGGCAGGAAGCTGCTGGCATTGAAACTCCTTGGGGCATGCAAGGTGCACGTACCAAACACTGCAGTCATTTGGGGGAATTTGGGCTCATAGACAAATGTTTTACGAAGTCTTAGACCAAATCATTGCCTCGACTAGAAAAGCACTCTGCAGGCTGAACACAATCCCCTCCCCCAGAATTAGGAGTGACTTTCTACTGGCTGCTTTCGAAGTCCCGTTCCCTCCTTTTAGCCCCATCTCTTGCTCCATTTGAAAATACATTCCCTGTATATTGAAAGCCATCTTTGACTTCTGTCCATCAATCTGCAGCAACTTAAATTTTCCAGACTAACGTCCCTGGCCATGAATGATTTTGAGCCCAGCACACCCAAACGAGTCATTGGGGTCCCACGCGCCAGGGTCTTTTGAAGTCAGCATGGTAGGATGCTAAGAATGGAGCCTCACCCATGCAGCAGGCTAAACCATAACCCACCTCAGCCTCTGACTCCCAACCCTGGAAGCTGCGAGGACCAGCTGTTTGTCTCTGGACTTTTTGTTTGCCCTCACCCATGGGATGGAGGTGTCTGTGACCTCTCCACCCTGGAGAGGGAGAGAACAGACCTGGCCTGCCCAGACACATGCTTCTCTTCTGGTGCCTCCCTTCCCAGCCTGGATGACAAATGAGTGTCCTTCCTGCCTGGAATTAGCCAAGGGAGAGGCCTGCTGTGCCACTGTTGGCCCCCAGCACTCTGTCCCTGCCCACTGTCTCTGGTCCCCTATGGGGAAGTCAAGGGAGACAGAAACTTCACAAATGGGTCCCAGGGACGAGCAGGTGACTCTAGGGGGGCTCGTGTAAGGAACTACACAGGATGAGATGACAAGGGACGGCTGCCCTGGCCTCTACAGTCTTCGTACGGCCAGAGGCCTCCTTCCCTCAGGCAGGCACTGTCTGGGCCAAAGCCACCACAGGGTGTTTGGGAAGAGGAGGTGCAGCTGCCAAGGTGACATGAGACCCTCAGGGATGGGCAGGTGATGGAGGGATCTTAGCCTGGGACACCTTCATCTCTCAGGCAGCAGAACAGGGAAGTCGGCTGCTAAGTAGCTAGTAAGACAACAGCGGACCTGGGACGGTGGGGGCTGCATTTCCCAGGCAGCAAATCCACTGCAGTCAATGAAATGATGACCACCACACCACCCAGTCACCCCCATGTCAGATCCACTAGCTTTGCGGTTGCCCTTGTCCCTGCCCACGTGTCAAATCCCCATGGCCTTGTCTGTGACCCCACAGTAACATCTAGGGGGCTCCCCGGGCCTGGGTTGGGCTTGAAAGAGAATTCTCTCTTTCCATTCCCCCAAGGCCTCAGAGCAGGGTGCATTACAGTCCACCGCCGTGGACAAGAAAAAATGAGACTAGAGCTGGTTTCAGAATTAGATGGGGGTGCATGACTAGGGGGTGACACAGAGGGGCGTACGTTTCGGACACCCTGACCATGCCGTGGGCCAGGCTCTCCAGGGAAATACTCCTGACTCAGGGGTATTTCTCCAGCTCGCTGCGTTCCCATCCCTTGCAACTGCCCCAGCCTTGGCCAGCCCAGCCCTTGCAGCCGGCTTCTCCCGGTCTCCTTGCGCAGGGGCAGTTAGAACCCAAGCTGCTGCAGGCCCTCCCCCGCCCTCCCCGCCCGCCTGGCCCGGGCCAAGTCAGCAGTGCTGAGCGCTGCGGGGCTGCAGCAGCAGCCGGCGATGCGGAGACCCTGCACCACTGCTCCGGGCGGCGCTCGCGTCCCGACGGCCACCTCCTGGCGGCTGCGCGCAGCCGGCGCCGAGACCCAGACGGACGCGCAGTGCTGATTGGTGCAGTGAGTGAGTCTCCGGCTTTATTTAGACCACCTTTTCTTGACGACTGTACTTCATTGGAGTTGAGGGCTGGGAGCAGCAGGCAGCCTTCCCCGTGGGAAGGATGACAAATGGGGAGTGCTGCTTCTAGGTACTCGTACCAACTGGCTTCGTGCGTCCTGGGATGGGCGGTGTTCATAGGCGCTTCGGGGCTGAGCGCCCACCAAGTGTGGCGCGCGCTTTTGGGAAACTTCGTGGAAGACCAGGACCGACCCCTGGAGGGTTAGGAAGGCTTTGAGACCAGCCAGGGGGAGCCGTGTCCCGGGCCCTGACTGTGGATCTCCTACTCTGAACCACGGACTCAAGTTTGGAAGGCCAGGCTGCCTTTTGGACTGGGGGGTAAGGAAGGGATCCCTAGCTCAGGCAGCCTTTTGGGCCAGGGCAAGGGGACCTCTGGGACCACATTATTGAATGCTCCCACCCATGATTTCTGGGACAGCTACTGGAGACAAATAGAGGCTCGAAGGTGTCGAGAGAAAGGCTGTGTTCCTGATGTCATGTAGTTGAACTTGGATGTGGAGGGAGTCCAGCTTCCCCTGCAGAGGAAAACCGAGCCAGCGAATGTGGGTGGGAGCCAGCAGCTGCCGACCCTCCTGGATGATGTGATGGGCTTAGGTGGTAGGAGCCAGGGGCCTGGGGCCAGAGAGGGCAGCCCTAGGGGGTCCAGACAGCACCTGCTGCCCAGAATGGCAGCCTTTGGTACAAGTCTTTATTTATGCCAGTGGCACGAAAATGTCGCCCGACGAATTCCCAGGGGCCCATTCTTGGCAAAAGCCCTGTCTCCCAGCAAGAGGGGAAGTGAGGTCACACTGCACTCTCCGGCCCGCTCTTCTGGGGTTGTTGGAAGTTGTGAGGTGGTTCGGTGACTGATGCCTCTCATTGTCCCAGACCTTCTGCTTCCGCTGGGAGACCCTCCAACCTGGTAGCTGCTTTTTCCTGTCCCCACGTGTTAGCTTGAGTATCTCCACCTTGGAGGCTGCCCTTGGAGGCTGCACTGCGCTGGGAGGAGAGGGAGACTGGAGAGGGGGAGGAGGAGGAGATGGCAGCGGCAGTGGAGCCCTCAGAGCCTGTGCTGTACTGTGCTGATGTCATCACTTTCGGGGACCTGCTCAGGCCTGTGGCTGCTCCAGAATCGGCACCAGGAGCCTCTTGCTCAGCCTGGGACAGGCACGGCACTGCGGCTGCCAGTCTCCCTGACAAGGACACGACCTGCACCCTCCAAGCAGAGCCAACTGGCCAGCTGAGGTCCTGCGACTCCTGCAGGGATGAGGCCATAAGGAAAAGTTGAGGGCCACGAGAACCGTCAATGGGACGCTGGCAAATTGGCAGCCCCAGGCTCCAGAAGAGAGGGGGCAGCAGGGAGGCAGGCCGGAGACTGCAGAGAAAGGCGTCCAGGCACTGGCAAGATCCTAGTGCGTCGGCCTCAGATCCTGACCGTGGCACCTCCCCACTGACCATTTTCACTTTTCACCCAATGCAGTTGATGGTTTGCTCTGCTCTTCTCATTCTCGGCAGTTCTGATTAAGGATCAGATCCCATTTTCCTTTTATGCCTTTAAACTTTAAGCCTGGCTGCCCAAGACAAATGCTCTATTCAAAGCTGGAAGATACTTAGAAATCATCTGTTACAAGTCTCCAAGCTCAGAGATGAGGACAGTGAGGCCCAGAGATTAACCGACTTTCCCAAGGACACAGGAAGCTCAGGGCAGACCTGGGATTCCCTGGGACATGTGGGACAAGGATGAGATCATCAGCGCTCAACCCATCAGGCATCCTGACTCAGACGCAGAAGGACAAGGTAAGGAAACTGGGGGCTGGGAGGTGACGGAGACCTGGTGCCCTAAGAACCATGGAAGAAACCAATGGCAGCAGGCAGTGTGCCCCGGGCACTGAATGCTACCTTCGAGTGGGTCTGCAGCACCTCTGATTGACAGCTCTCACTGGGCAAAGCGCCAGGGGGAGAAAACATTAGGCTTCTTTTATGGTTCCTCTTGTTTTCAATTTTGGAAAATTGGGGGGCACTTGAGCCCGTGGCTGCCTGTTAGGTTATGAGCTCTGTAATTTAGGCTTTCTCCATCAGAGGGCTCCCGACAACACGGGAAGGAAACCGAGCTGCTTCCCGTGGGGCGAAGTGGTTTGCAGAATGGGATTTTCATTTTATTCGATCCCACGGGTTCAGGCAGAAAAGTTTTTCAAGATTAGACTCATAGAAACAGAAAGTTCGCCGTTCGGCATCTGTGTCATCTCCTAGGTCATCCCACATTCCATTTTCGCAATACAGAGTGTGCGCTGTGGCTTCTGCTGCTGGCTCTCATTTCTTAGGGTAGGCCTGATTAGTCATGTGTGCATCTGTTATGTGAGGAAATGTAGCAATTTTCCCAGGAGAGGCCGGCCATCCTTCAACAGGGTGGCTAAGGAGAGGTGGCGGCAGCCCACCAGCAACGATGAACTCAGCATTTTGATCCAGTTGCAAGATCTTGAAGCCATCCTCGGGTTTCAAGTCAGGCCTGGCGCCCACGTCTTGCCTGGGGAATGCTACTGATTGGCAGCACGAACCCAGCCAGGAGTCCCCACGGATCAGCCACCACGGCTGGGTCGCATCCTTCCCCCTCCAGCCTTTCCCTTTGGGATGTATCTCTGTGTGCTTGTTCGGGGGTTGCTGTTCACAGTCTCAGTGCACTTTTGTGTCCAGTGAGTTCCCTCTTTCCTCTCAAACGGTTCCACTTGTATAATGCATACTAATGACCTTCAGCTACTCAGAGATTTGCTGCGGTGATCGAGAAGACAGCCCATTTTCTTGTGTCAGGAGATGACCTCTCTTCTGCATTGGTAAAACAGAGATCACACGGTGTACACTTAGGTCGGTGCCCTGGCTCAGGCAAGCATGAGACTGTGTTGTCAGCATCCGCGTATGTGCAGCAGACTCGTCGGGAAAATGCTGCAGAGCCGGAAAGCTGCCAGGTCCCTCATGGAGATTTAGGTGGTGTCTCGGTCAACTTGACAGAGGTGGAGAAAGTTAGCTGAGAAATTTCACCAGGGTGGTCTCAAATGGGGCCAATAGGCAAAATAGAGGTTTTTGTTTTTTTGACCCTCTGATGATGTAAAACTATATCTCCCAAATAATAATAATAATAATTATAATAATAATTATTTTTTGAGACAGGGTCTTGCTCTGTCACCTGGCTAGAGTGCAGTGGTGTGATCTACTCTGAAGGCTAGAGTGCAGTGGTGTGATCTCAGCTCACTGCAGCCTCAACCTCCTAGGCTCAAGCAATCCTCCCATCTCAGCCTTCAGAGTAACTGGGACTACAGGCGCCCACCACTGCCCCAGGCTAATTTTTTGTACTTTTTGTAGAGACGGGGTTTTTCCATGCTGCTCAGCGTGGTCTTGAACTCCTGGGCTCAAGCAATCCATCTGCCTTGGCCTCCCAAAGTGCTGGGATTACAGTTGAGAGCCATCATACTCAGCCAAAGAATTATTTTTCTTTTTTTTCTATTTCTTTTTTCCTTTCCTTTCTTTTCCTTTCCTTTCCTTTCCTCTCCTCTCCTCTCCTCTCCTCTCCTCTCCTTTTCTTTCTTTCTTTCTTTTTCTTTCTTTTTTTTTTTTTTTTTGAAACAGGGTCTCACTCTGTCACCCAGGAGTGCAGTGGTGTGATCATGGCTCACTGCAACCTCCGCCTCCTGGGTTCAAGAAATTCTCTTGCCTCAGCTTCCTGAGTAGCTAAGACTGCAGGTGTGCGTCTCTACGCCCAGCTAATTTTTGTATTTTTTAGTAGAGACCAGGTTTCGCCATGTTGGCCAGGCTGGTCTCGAACTCCTGGCCTCAAGTGATCCGCCCGCCTCAGCCCCCCAAACTGCTGGGATTACAAGCGTCAGCAACTGTGCCCGCCTCAAAGAATTCTTGATAGCACCTTCCTGATAATTCAGTTCAAGCCAACAAGAATTTGTCGGGCATTCACTGACATAAGAATCAGAGCCTGAACTAGGCATGGTGGCTCTCACCCGTAATCCCAGCTACTTGGGAGGCCGAAGCAGGAGGATCACTTGGGCCCAGGAGTTCAAGACCAGCCTGTGCAACACAGTGAGACCCCATCTCAACAAAAATAAATAAATATGTTTAAAAAAAGAATCAGAGCTGTAAGTGTGTACAAAAAGTATAAAGTATGCCTGCCTTTAAAAATCATGGCTGGGCATGGTGGCTTATGTCTGTAATCCCAGCACTTTGGGAGGCTGGAGTGGGAAGATTGCTTGAGGCCAGAAGTTCGAGACCAGCCTAGACAACATAGTGAGACCCCATTTAAATAAAATAATAATAATGGTAATTTTTTTTAAAGAATAAAAATCAATAGCATTATATAGGGGTAGCAAGAGGGTGGCAAAGCACTAAGATCGCTTGGGTACACTTTTCAGTGACAGAGTTGATGATTCAGTTTGTGCCTTTTTCTCCTTCCTCTTTGATCCAAATCAAGAATGAAACTTTGATCTAAGGTAAAGAATGAAACTCAGACATTTTGCCAGCTTGCCAGATCACTTGTGTTTAGAAGCATTGCTAGCTGACCTGTCCAATCCTGGGACTCAGATTCCTATTGCAGGCCTTATGTCAGTATACTGTCACTTATGGCCGGGCACAGTGACTCATGCCTGTAATCCTAATACTTTGGGAGGCCGAGGTGGGTGGATTGCTTGAGCTCTTCTGAGCTCATAGTGAGCAGCCTGAGCCACATAGTGAGACTCCATTTCTACAAAAATTAGCTGGATATGCTGACATGCACCTGTAGTTCCAGCTACTTGGGAGGCTGAGGTGGGAGGCTGGCTTGAGTCCAAGAGGTGGAGGTTGCAGAGAGCCGAGATCGTGCCACTGCACTCCAGCCTGGGCAACCTGACCCTTCTGAGACAGAGCCAGACTCTGTCTCAAAAAAATAGTATCTATCTCTCTATCTCTCTATCAATCTATCTATCTATCAATCATATATATCTGTGACTTGTTTCCTTGGGGTGTGTTGCTTCAGGGTCTGTGCTGAAGGAATGCTGGAGGTGGGGCATTTCACTGTGCTTTGTGTTCAAAGGGGCATTCAGATATGTTTATATCGTTACTAGTAAATGGCACAGTTACATCGTGTTGCCGTGTGTGTGTGTGTGAAAGCGTTCTGGTTTTAAATTTTAAATGTTTTAAAGCACGCATTTTTCCAACCTATTTTGTTATTTCTTCCCTTTGCAAAATCCCAGGTCCCCTAAAACGTGGTGGTGGCCTGTGTGTCTCATGTTCTCTGAGAGACCCTGCCTTGCCATATGCAAGCCATTGCCACTTCGTGGTCTGAAGGTCACCTTGCCTTGTAGCCCAAATGTTGTAAATAGTCTGCTCAAGTTCTCAGAGACATCAGGTTCCTTTCTGTATAATAAATGTGCTTATTTCACAATAGGGAATGGATCAGGCATAAGAATCTTTTAAAATACAAATTTGGCTTTTCGTCAAAACGAGAGGGCTGAGATAGGGCTGGCTCATGATAAAATTGTGAAATGGGCTGAGTTTGTCTTTGGTGCTCCTCTGCTGTCCTCACTCCACTACCCTCCCAGGATCCCTCATAGGCTCAAAGGGGCACCAGGTGGCCAAGAAGTCTCTGTGTAGCACCTTCACTCAGCCTGGTGGCTCGACAGCCTTGTTTGGGTTGTGTCTGACCCATGTCTGTCTTCTCCCTTAAACATTTGCAAAGCATGTTGGGGATCTGGTGCACATAACACCTCTCTCTGCTAAGGCACAAGGTCTCTCAGGCATTTCCCGGGGTCTGCAACACTTTTACCTCAAAGGAGGGGGTTCCTGCCAGAGAGAGAGGGTTGGTGAGGGGCACTGTGTTTCAGCAGACCTGCCAGGTGGCCCACAAACTGCCTTGATGTGCATCGGGCCCTAGAACTGGTTTAGTTTTCATACCACTTTGCCAGTTGGCTTCTTTAGGTCCCCAGAGGCCAGAAGTTGCGGCCTTCCCAAGAGGTTCCTTCAAGGCAGGTGGGAGAGACACAGCTCCAGCGAAGCAGCTCTGAGTGCCCTTCCCTCTTCCAGCCAGGACTCCGGGTGCTGTCAACACGCAGTTTTCTGAGGGCTGTTCTGAGCTTTCTTCCTATTTATAGAAAGACATGGGTGATGCTGAGTGCACAGCTTACTACAGTGAAAGGAGTGATGACTGCAAATATGTGCACAAACATGGCCATGTCTGTCAGAAGGATCGAGGGCTTACTGCCGGTGTGGCCAGGTAGAGAACGGGTTCCACTAAGGACAATGACCTGCACCTCCCGTGGGTGCTACCCCGCGGTCCTCACGTTGGAAGTATTTATATGTTCTAGGATCTGGGTGCCTTTCTTTTTTTTTTTTTTTTGAGACAGAGTCTCACTGTAGCACCCAGGCTGGAGTGCTGTAGTGCAGTCTCTGCTCATTGCAACCTCTGCCTCCCAGTTCAAGAAACTCTCTCACCTCGGCCTCCCGAGTAACTGGGATTACAGGTGCCTGCCACTATGCCTGGCTAATTTTTGTATTTTTAATAGAGATGGGGTTTCACCATGTTGGCCAGGCTGGTGTCAAACTCCTGACCTCAAGTGATGCACCCACCTCGGCCTCCCTAAGTGCTGGGATTACAGGTGTGAGCCACCATGCATGCCCAGCCATGGGTGCTTTTTCTTTCTCTTTCTCTTGATCTCTGCCGTCCTTTAGCATAGATTGAACTTAGATGGGCAGTCCATTCCACCAATGACTGTGCTTCTTTAACAAGAACTCTGTTTATTGAGGGTTCCACTTATTGCAGTATTTCTACAGCCTTCTCCATCCCAGGACCTCAAAGCCCAGGCGAGGAATTCTATTTGGCCCACCTTTCAGTGGGTGACCCTTTCTCCTATAGACCAATTCCTATACCCTGCTGGCATGGGTTCTCCCTTCCTTCCTTCCTTCCTTCCTTCCTTCCTTCCTTCCTTCCTTCCTTCCTTCCTTCCTTCCTTCCTTCCTTCCTTCCTTCCTTCCTTCCTCTTTCTCTCTCTCTCTCTTTCTTTCTTTCTTTTTCTCTATCTTTTCTTTCCTTCTTTCTCTCTCTCTTTCTTTTTTTATTAATAGACTAATGTGGTTATCTGCATGAGAAATGAAGTGCTTATGTTAACATTTTCTGCATTGGGAGGAGACGGTTACTATTCCCCTCCATGGTCCTTTGTCAGTAAGAGATGAGCACTTCCTTAGTACCACTCCCGCTGGGGTTTCCCTGGGGGCCCAGGATGGACACAGCCTTAGGTTCCGTGTCCTGTTGCTGTTACTGATGGCTGCAACTAATGATGGTGGATGGCGGCTCTGCTGCTCTAGTCTGTTTCATTCCTTTGGCTTCAGGGAGGGGAAGAGTTGCCTTCTCGGCAATTCCTTGTACACAGGAACAAGAAGCCAAAGCAGTGGGCCCAGGAGGGAGGAGAGCCAGGCCTTTGGAGGCAAGAACTAGGCCATCTGAACCCACGGGGACTCCACAGCCATTGCTCCTGAATGCTCAGGCATCTGATCTGCCGTTGTTACCTGATAGGTTCATTTGCCTGATGTGCCGCAAGCCAGTATACCGGGACATCCGGGACTGCAGCAGAGAAAGAGTTTAAATCAGGGCAGCCACATGAGAAGATGGGGGGGAAACCTCAAATCTGCCTCCTGAGGAGTTTGGGTCCAGGGATTTTAAGGGGTTTGGAGTGGGCCAAGGTGTGGGGATCGTTGACTGGTCGAAGGGTGCAGTGTGAAGTTAGAGTGGGGAGAACCTTTCAGGTGGATGATAGGACGAGCACAGGCAGAGGTGGAGTAGCCAGTATTGGTTTGTTGTTCATCAATGTTTCTGCAACACTTACCAGGTGGTAGACTATTTTAGAGGCTGAGATCCAGCAGTGGACAAAACTAAGCCATGCCCACATGGAGTTTCCATTCTAGTGGTTGCTGGGGGAGATGGATAATCAACGGACAGGCAGAATTCTGTTCTGATGGTAAATATGTGGACAGGCAGGAAAGCAAGTGAGCAGGTGGGGGTGATCTGAAAAGGCCTTGTCAATCGGCAGGTATTTGATCAGGGAACAGGAGGAAAGGAGGAACAAGTCATGTGGGCATCTAGGAGAGAAGCAGTCCTGGCCGGGAACAGCAAATGAAAGGGTCCTGACATAGGACCATGCCTGGAGTGTTCCAAGATCAGCAAGGAGGCGGGAACAGAGTGAGATGGCTCCTGGATGCCACATGGAAGATGGACTTTGGGAAGCAAGGGCCCCAGGAAACCAGCTAGGAGGCCAGGACAATCATCCAGGCAAGAGAATGATCGTGAGCCAGGTATGATGGCTCACACCTGTAATCCCAGCACTTTGGGAGGCCAAGGTGAGCAGATCACTTAAATCCAGGAGTTTGAGACCAGCCTGGGAAACATAGCAAAATCCTATCTCTAAAAAAAATTAGCTGTTCATGGTGGCATGCAATTAGCTACTCAGGAGGCTGAGATGGGAGGATCACTTAAGCTCTGGAAGCAGAGGTTGGGATAGCTTGAGTTCTGGAGGCAGAGCTGAGATTGCACCACTGCACTTCAGCCTGGGCAACAGAGTGAGACCCTGTGTCAAAAAAGAGAACAATAGTAGCTTGCACAAGAGTAGAAGCAATGAATGTGATGAGAAAAAAACAGAGAAGTGTTTGGATGCCGAATGTATCTTACAGATGGAGGCAGCAGGCTTTGCTGATGGATTGGATGTGGGCTAAGTCAGGAGCCAAGTAATGGCCTGCAAGGTTTTTGGCCAGGCACTGGAAGGTTAGAGTTGGTACCCATGGAGATGGGGAAGACTTCAGAGGAGCAGTCTGGGTAGGCAGGATGCAATCAAGACTTTTGTTTTGGAAACACAGCTTTGGAGATTCCTACCACACATCCACAGGACTTGGAATTGGCAGTTGGCTATCAGAGTCTGGAGATCAGAGAAGTGGTGGCTGCAGATAGTAACTCGGGAGGCATCAGAGTACAGATGTTATTCAAAACTAGGAGGCTCGATGAAATCACCAGGAAAGGAATGTAGGTAGACGGGGGTCCAGGGACCAAGCCATGGGGTCCTCCAACACAAAGAGGGTGAGGGCTGCAGGAGGAACCAGCAGAGGAGACTGAAGAGGAATGGTCAAGGAAGTAGGTAAGAGCCAAGAAGGAGTGGCATTTAAAGATCCAAAGGAGTAAAAAAAGGAGTTCTAAAGGTCTGGAGGGAGCCCGTTATGTCAAATTACGTTGATGAGCCCATCTAACAGTTACTGAAACTGACCATTGGATTTAGCAACATGGAGGTCAGCTTGAGACCTTGATAAGCTATAAGTAGAACAAAAGCAAACTTTTATGCTGCCTCTCTAGACCCAGGGCCCAGAAAGGCAAGGATCTCTCAGATTGGGGCTTGTGGTAGCAAAACTGGGTGGCACTGGTAGGGCAGCCTTCAGGTTCTGTAGACCTCAGCAGCTCAGTGGAGGCCTGTCCCTTCTACCATAAGTTTCAGCAGCTGCAGGACCTGGGGACCTGTCCTCTGTCTCCAGTGTTTGCAGAGAGATGCCTCCAGGCCCCTGGTCTCTGGGACCAATGGAATCTAGTTCTAGTCTTCTTTTTCTTTTTCTTTCTTTTTTTTTTTTTTTCTTCGAGGTGGAGTCTCACTCTGTCACTCAGGCTGGAGTGCAGTGGTGTGATCTTAGCTCACTGCAACCTCCGCCTCCCGGGTTCAAACAATTCTCCTGCCTCAGCCTTCTGAGTAGCTGGAATTACAGGCATGCGCCAGCTGCCCTGCTAATTTTTTTTGTATTTTTAGTAGAGACAGGGTTTCACTATATTAGCCAGGCTAGCCTTGAACTCCTGACCTTAAATAATCCACCTGCCTTGGCCTCCCAAGGTGCCGGGATTACAGGTGTGAGCCGCCGCGCCCATCCACTAGTTCTAGCGGTATCGTGAGCTGCCAGGTTTTCAGCACCAGCTGTCCAGCACAAGTGATCCATCAAACCTTTCAGAAGATTTGGTAAGACTCAGTCACACTACTGCACTGCAGCTGTCTTCCATGTGCTCATATTCAGACTGCCGTATTATAATCAAAGCACATTGGCCAGCTTTATATTAAAAGACCTTCTTCAGCCTTCAACTAGTTCAAAGGATGATTTGGTGACCAAAGGAATCTGCATCCTATGTTGCATTTGCTTGGGGATCCCAGACCACCAATGTGAATTGTCATGGAGACCCCTACCAATACCTACCGTACTTCATGGAATCAACAGCGTTCAAGACCCCTAGAGTAAGTACAGCAGGTAGAGAGTGGTGTTATGGGGCTTTCTTGTGAGGCCCCTGCATGTAACCAGTGACAGTGAGTCTCTGTGGGGTGCAGCCCAGGCTTGCAGCTTTCTGAGGCTCTGGCTTAATGCAGCAGAGATTTTAGAGCTGTGTTGTCCAATACAGTAGCCACTAGCCAGGTGGGCGAATACAATGAGGAACTGAATTTTAAATTTTAATTAATTCAAATAGTCACATGTAGTTGGTGGCTATCCTATTGGACATTGACTGGCAGCCTTGGGGTAAGCTGGTGCTCCCAGGGTTCTTTAGGTGCGAGGATCCTTGGAGAGGGAAAACGCCCTTCCCACAGTCCTTAGGAGTGGAGCTTGAAGTCAGTTTGGTCATCAAAAGGAAATTGGGGCTGCACACAGTGGCCCACGCATGTAATCCCAGCACTTTGGGAGGCCGAGGCATGTGGATCACCTGAGGTCAGCAGTTCGAGATTAGCCTGGCCAACATGGTGAAACCTCATCTCTACTAAAAATTAAAAAAAAAAAAAAAAAGAGCCAGGCATGGTGGCAGGCGCCCATAATCCCACCTACTCGGGAGGCTGAGGCAGCAGAATCCCTTGAACCTGGGAGGCGGAGGTTGCAGTGAGCCGAGATCGCGCTACTGCACTCCAGCCTAGGCAACAGTGTGAGACTCTGTCTCAAAAAAACAAAAAACCCCACAAAAATTAGCTGGGTCTGGTGATGGGCACCTGTAATCCCAGCTACTCAGGAGGCAGAAGCAGGAGAATCGCTTGAACTCGGAAGGTGGAGGTTGTAGTGATCTGCTGCCCTCCAGCCTGGGTGACAAAGTGACGCTCTGTCTCAAAGAAATTAAAAAAAAAAAAAAGAAAAAGTAAGAGAACTGGGCCTGTTTTGACCTCAAGCTGGAGAAATGGGACATACTTGTTAGATGTATTTATGAAACATGCAGGCAGCAAACAGACCTGGACGCATCTCACTTCTCTAGGCTTGAGGTCGGGGGTTTCCCTGCATTATGATGAAAATGCAGGCGTTTCTTTCTGTGCCTGCTGCCTTTGTGAAATGGTGCCCTATGTGTTCTGCAGAGGCGCAGAGCGGAGGGGAGTGTTCACTGCCCCGCCTTTGGGGTCCAGCAGAGGTCCAACTCCCATGTCTCACACACTGTAGGACCTTAGACAGGGTTGTGGGACTGAAGCTTGTCTGAGGCTCAGTTTATCATCTGCTAAATGGGCATAATACTAGGGATTTTACAGAGCTGTGGAGGGGATCAAAAGAGAAAGTCTGTAAAACACGTAACAGTGCATAACATATACAATACAGACTTGATATGACAGCTAAATAATACATCTTTATGTATTAAATATCATTCCATCCATTGACTGTCAATCTCCTAAGAATACATTGACCTCTCTCTGTCCTTAATTTAATTGGAAAAAAGGTTGATTGGATGCATGAGCCAAGGAATGGTTTTAGGAAAATAAACTTCTGGAAAATAAGCAGAACCTGAAAGCTATATTTGGTTAAAATGTCCAGTCAGCAAAACAGTAAGTAAACACCTAAAAGTAATTTCCCCCTTTCTACAGCATTTTGACTTCTTGCATTTATTTGCTATTTTTAATCTGGTGGCAATTTCTTTGCCAATATAACAAATTGGGCTTCCTTATTGAGAGATGGGGACTTGTAAGTACTAGGTGGGCTCTTTGGAGCACCCCCAGCCATGTGGCATCACCCCCTGCCCTGCCACACACACACACACACCCATACACGGTGGCCTGTCCATCACGCCACCAAGCAATTCTCTGATCTCAGGGTGCAATGAAGAAAGCCCCTTCCGCTGAGACCCCTTCCTTCTGCAGGGTGCGGTCTGGGGCCCGGTGTCCCTCTTGTTCTGTCTGCAGGGGGTGTAAGAGACAGGTTGCCCAGGTCTCTTGATGATGGGCCGCTGTGGCCACTACAGTCCCCTGCAGAGACCCGCTGCAGTCCTAGGATGCCTGATCTTGTTTACTCCCTACCGAAATTAGATCGTCGCAGTTAGCAGAGTTACTGTTTATCAAGAGTGCTGAGGCTTTCGGGCAACTAGTGGGGTTTATACCATATATTTCAGTCAGTAAGGAAGAATTGGAATGATGGCTTTTTTTTTCCTTTTAACTGAGATAAAACTACATACCATAAGTTTCACCATCTTAAAGTATACAACTCTGTAGGTTTTAGTATATTCACAAAGTTGTACAACCATCACCACTATCTAATTCCAGAACATTTTCATCCTTTTTTTTTTTTTTTTTTTTTTTTTTTGAGACAGTCTTGCTCTATCACCAAAACTGGAGTGCAGTGGCATGATCTCGGCTCACTGCAACCTCCACCTTCCAGGTTCAAGTGATTCTCCTGCCTCAACCCCCAAAGTAGCTAGGACTACAGGCATGCGCCACCATGCCAGGCTAATTTTTGTAAATTTATTAGAGATGGGGTTTCAACATGTTGGCCAGGCTGGTCTCAAACTCCTGACTTCAGGTGATCCACCCACCTCTGCCTCTGGAAGTGCTGGGATTACAGGCGTGAGCCATCGTGCCCAGCCAGAACATTTTCATCCTTTAATTAATTTATTTTTAAAATTTTAAATTAATTGGTTAATTTTTAGAGACAGGATCTCCCTCTGTTGTCCAGGCTGAAGTGCACTGGTATGATCTTGACTCATTGCAGCCTCAGACTCCTGCCTCAAGGGATCCTCCTGCCTTAAGCGATCCTCCTGCCTCAGCCTCCTGAGTAGCTGGGACTATTGCAGCACCATGTCCGGCTACTTTTACAATTTTTCGTAGAGATGGGGTCTCACTATGTTGCCCCGGCTGATCTTAAGCTCATCCTCCTTTTTAAATTCTCACTTTTTAACAAGATGGAGCCATGGGCTCCCTGGAGATCTGCGCTCCTTGGGTTCCTTGCTGGGCTTTCCCATTGGCTTAGATCGAGATGTTTCTTTCCCAAGCACTTTATTGAGTTCATTTTTCTCATCCGAGGTGAAAAGGTAATCTCAGAGGGGGAGGCCAGCAGGGCATGGTGGCTCACGCCTGTAATTTCAGCACTTCGGGAGGCTGAGGCGGGTGGATCACTTGTGGTCAGGAGTTCGAGACCAGCCTGGCCAACATGGTGAAACCCCATCTCTAGTAGAAATATAAAAATTAGCTGGGAATGATGGCAGGTGCCTGTAGTTCCAGCTACTCATGAGGCTGGGGCAGGAGAATCGTTTGAACGCAGGAGGCGGAGGTTGTAGTGAGCTGAGATCATGCCACTGCACTCCAGCCTGAGTGACAGAGACTCCATCTCAAAAAAAAAAAAAAAAAAAGCTTGGGGCAGGCCGAGCAGGTAGTCACCAACACGTCTGAGCCTCTGGGCCTCTGTGGTTAAATGCAGGACTCAAGGAAAGGCTTCCTGAGGGACCATTGTGTACCGTTTCTGGGGTTGTGGGCGTGCTGTGCCAGGGATAGACAGTGGAGGCTTGTCTGTGCTACCTCTTGGTTCCCTTTCTGCAAAGCCCTTTTGGCTGTGGCCTGTACGTTAAAGGTGTAGGTTAGAGATGTGGCTATCTTGGTGCTGGGTGGATTTTAGAGGAGATATAGGTGGGTTCGGTGTCCTTAGCCTGGCAGGGCTGGGGAGAAGTGAGACAGAGTTTGGCAGACAGTGAGGCCTTTGTAAAACATTCTTTGTCGACACAAAAATGTTTAAAGAAAAAAAAAAATGAGGCCCAGACTCGGTGTGGCCTCTCTGGATGGAAAAGTGGGTAAGAATCAGGTTATTTCAATGCTCTAGCTGGCAGTCTGGTATCTCTAAAGCAGATTCATCCTACTGTTGGCTGCCCAGGTCCAGGCATTTTGGTGGCTCTGAAAGGAAAGCAAGAAAAAAAGAGCCCACAAGGGTGGGGACCTCCAGGGGAATGCTCCCAGGTCTGTCTGCAAGGAACAGAGAACCAATGAGAACCAGTGTTCCCTCAATGCCTGGAACACAACAGGGGCTTCATAGAGATGTTTTAGAAGAGCCACTGCACACGTGAGAGGGCCTACTGTGTGCAGCCACTCTGTCTTGCACAGTCCTTATCATCACCCTACGGGTAGGAAGGTGTGCATTCATTTCATTCATTCATTCATTCATTCATTCATTCATTCATTCCACAATACTTATTGCATCCATACTAGGAGCCTGATGCTGTCGGTGTACATGAGGACACACGCTCAGCATGGGTAAGCAATTTGCAAAGTTGTGGCAGGGTGGCAGGTACATGAGGAGTGAGGGCTTGGAGAACCAACAGACGCCACGCCTTGGATCATGGGTCCACCCCGCTCTCCTCCCTGTGTTCATTGGCCAACCCAGTCTTACCTTTCAGGTCCTAATTTCCTCACCTATAAATGCCGCAGTCCTAGGACTTATCTCAAAGGGCTTTTTGAAGATTGAATGAGATTACTTGGGGGTGCAGGGAGGGGTTGGGAGATGCTGGCACATTGCCCGAGGCCATGTAGTAAGTCAAGGTTGGAACCCACTTTTGTCTGATCACGAAAGCAGACCTCGGCCAGGCGTGGTGGTTCACATCTGTAATCCCAGCACTTTGGGAGACCGAGGCGGGTGGATCACCTGAGGCCAGGAGTTTGAGAACAGCCTGACCAATTTGGTGAAACCCCGTCTCTACAAAAATTAGCTGGGCATGGTGGTGGGTGCCTGTAATCCCAGCTTTTCGGGAGGCTGAGGCAGGAGAATCACTTGAACCCGGGACATGGAGGTTACAGTGAGCCAAGATTGGGCCGTTGCACTCCAGCCTGGGCAGCAAAAGCGAAACTGTGTCTCAAAAAAAAAAAAAAAAAAAAAAAAAAGCAGATCTCTCCCTTGCCATGGGCTGCCTCTAGGACCCATCTGCCTCCTTTTATCCCTCTGAGTCTTTGAGGATCTGAGAAGCCCTTCACCTACCTGCCCCGTGGTGACAGGCACCCTGGACTGAGAGTGTGCATGGAATTGCCCCGCAGCAACAGGTGTAGGAAAAGTAGGCCTGACCTGCAGCCATCCACCTGCACCTGGACGTTCTCACCTGCTGGCTGGCTCACTGCTTCTCTAGGACTGTCCTAGAATCCCAGAGGAGTTTGGAAAACATGGGCTCATCACAGACACCTGTGAGAATGGGTTCACCGCCCCTCCTCTGTGAGAATGGGGGAAGGTTACCCCTGGCCTCCTCTCAGGCCCCCAAGAGTGCCCAAATGTGATTATGCACCTGGGTAGCATTCGCTTCCCTGTCATCTTCCTAAAGAATCGCCTTCTCCCAGTGCAGGAGGAGTGAGTCTCCCGTTCTCACCCGGGGAGCCGTTGCCTCGTGAGTCCAAGGAGAATCAGCCCTTTCCTTTTGCGCAGGTGGAGATCTCGGGGGCCGTTTGGAGTCCTGCAAACCGTGAGTGTGAGAGGAGGGCTTGTTTCTGATGCAACCATTTCTGTCCCGTAACAACCCTGAGGGCAGAAACCCCTACAAAGGGCGCAGAGAGATCTGCTGTCCGCTGGATACCGGGGTGCGGTGGTCCTGGGGGCAGCTTGTCCTGGGGGCAGTTTGTCCTGGAAGGGCCCTGGGGCGCACTGGCTGGGATCTATAATGGTTGGGGCAGGAGGGTGGGTGGGGAGCCCCTTCTCCATGGCGGCGGGAGGTCTTCAGCGCTGCCCCTGCCAGCGCCTCCCTGCCTACCCCAAGGGCGCCCCACCGCGCGCCCAGAGCAGCGAGGAAACTGTGGGAAATGAAGGGAGCGTGCCTGGGGGCTGACCTATGCTCCCCGCGGCAGCTCCGCGCTCAGGACTTTGCGTCTCCGGGAACCTTTAAGGCCGGTGCTGGGGGCTGAGCCCCGGCCCCTCATCTGAGCCAAGCCCTGCCCCACGCAAGGTCCCCAGCCTGGCGCACCCGGCTCCCCAGCGCCGCGCGCCGGCCGTGTCCCTTCCCACCCCAGCCCCCCGGGACCCGAGAGCCGTGCAGGGCCGTGCCCCCAGGCACGCCGAGCCAAGTCACCCCTGCAGCCCGCGGCGCCGGAACTTGGGGGCGCGGTGAGTGGGGGCAGGGCGCCGGGCCGGCGGGCGGTGGCCGGGGCTGGGTGCCGGTTCCTGGCTTTAGAAGTCCTTTCGCATCTTGTTGAATCCGGGGCTGCATTGGCCCTCCGAGCTCTCCTGACTGGCAACGTCGCAGAGACAACAGGTCCAGAGCCGGGACATTTCCCACACCCGCGTCCAGGACGTGGGTTTCTTCCCTCTTCCAGGGGAGAGGCCCTCGGACTGGGCGTCGCGGCGAGCCCCCCGTGGTTTTTGTTTGCTTTTTTACCGTCCCCCCCCACCCCGCCCCGGCTCCACCCGGGCCTTGGTCCCACCGCGAAGGAGCGAGGAGTCCCCGGAAGGGTTGCGATGGCCGGGGAGTCCGGGACCTCGGCTCCGGGTAGGCGCGCCCCGGGACCCAGCAGCGGCGTGGGCGAGGGGCGCTGCGCAAACTAAGCGCTCTTGCTGGGGAAACGCCAGCCCAGGCGGGCGGCGGCGGTGAAGGGGATGCGGACCAGGACCCCGTGCCCGGCGGGACTGGCCACGCAGCTGTCCCCGCGCCGCCCCCCTGCGGTGCGCACCGCATCTGCGCCCTAGGCCGAGGCCAGGCTCGGACCCCTCCCCCGCACCGACGTGATTCGGATCGCTCGGTGCTGGCGCCGCCCTCATGCGCTCCGCCTGGCCCCTACCTGGTCCCCTTTCCTTTTCAGGTGGAGGAGATGCCGCCGTCCCGTCGGTCTGGGACGAACCCAGCTCCCCGGATCCCGGGCTGGAGAGGCGCGTCGCGGCCCCGGGGCCTGGTGGCACGGGCAGGAAGGAGGACCCGGCGGCGGGCTCTGCCTGGGCTTGCCTGGGCTTGTTCCGAGCCGGGCTGCTTCTTGGTGACCGCGCAAATCGGGGGCATTTGGAGATTTTGCGGGAGTCCTGCAGCCAAGCTCCGGGGAAGGAGAGGCCTGGAAACCTGCACTACCTGCTCGCCCCGTCCCAGCGTGCACCCAGGTAAACGCTTGTGTTTCTCAGTCCGTGAGAAAGTTTGCAAAGAAGGAGGCCGGGAACTAGACCAACAACTTTAATAATCATAGTCATAATAATGAAAACCCTGTTCAATTGTGTAGCCTCCATAAGGGGAAGACTTTCCAAGAAGCAACAAAATGTTCTTTGATTTCATAATCTCTGGGGAGAAAGGATTCCTTTTTTGGGGTTTTGCTCGGCTACTTCTTTCTTCCCTCCTCGATCTCCAGCGTGGTGCAAGGAAGGCCGACAGGTCCACGGGTGGAAAATGGGGACCCTGGCTCTTCTGCGCTGCTGGCCACGGTGAGATTGCAGCAAATGCTCAACCTCCCCAGTTCCTCTCCTCACCTGGAAAGTGGAAGGATTGATACTAGCCACCCACGGCTGTAAAAAAACTCGCAAGAAAGGGAAAGGAAAAGTGCTTCTGTCACTAAAGTAGCGTTGTCTAAGAGGTCAAGGCTTTGGAAGACTTGCTCTAGAAGAGGAGAACGCGAGAGGGGCTTTCAGCCAACCTGGCCCCGAGGTGAACGCGCGCGCCCCCTGCTGGCTGGAGCCCTGTCCAGCCTGGGAGCCGCCAGTGGGGAAGGAGACTGCGGGGAGGTGGTCCCTGGAGTACCCTGCTCCTAGCCTGCAGCAGCAGGTGCCAGTGCTCCTGAGGTCCCCTCTCTCAGGTTACGTGGATGGGGCCTGTAGTACCGACAGGGCACATGCTTCAGCGCCTGTTTCTGTGTCAGGTGGGAGACAGGAGCTAGGCTCTGCAGAAGGTTCCAGAGCCTGGGCCTTCCTGTTGCATCCATACTAGGCTCCTGGAGCCCAGGGGTGGCTGGGCTCTCTGCCTACGTGCATGTGAAACTCTAGCAGATACCAGCTCACGTTAAGGGGGCAAAACGGCCCACTGCAGTTATGTTAGCCAGTTCTGCCTCTGCCCAGTTCTGAGATATCTTTGGGGCAAATGGCCACTCCCCTGAGCCCCTGTATCTTCCTGCATAAGCCACAAATGCTGTGCAGTCACAGCTGAGGAAGAGGGGAGGTGCCTGCACTTGCCAACATTCCCCTTGAAGGACTATCCAGGAGCAGAGGGAGCAACTGGAGGCAGCATCAGTTGGTATCCTGAGCCCAATGGCATCTACTGCCACATGGGTTAGTGGCCTGTCTCCTGAGCTTCCCCAAGCTGGCCAAGACTGTCCAGGACTGCCCTGCTCTCCCCTCCCAATCTAGCTTTCTCTTGGGCCTCCAGGATCCCTTGGCTAGCTGGCATGGTGGCATGAGGATGGCACTTTTACACCCCACCCCTGCCCTTGGCACGCATCGCAAATCAATAATGCTAAACCTAGACAGGCCGCCAGGTCTTTCTCGTCATAGCATCCATGCAGTGCTTCCCATTGATTGTGTCACCCACTTGCCACCCCAGCCCTACACCTGCCCTTGTAACTGGTCCCTGGGCTGGGGGGTGTAGGAGGACGCAAGGATGAACAAGATGCTGCCCTTGGTTATAGGACACATTGCCTCTGGCTAGAGGTGATCAGATCTATGCATAAGAAAATAACTAGGCAGGACTCATTCATTCATGCGACAAATATTTACAGAGTCCTTGCTGTATGCAATGAGTCATTGAGGAGAAACCTACAGAAGGATGAGGGGGACGGCTCTTCAGGCAGAAGGGTTAGTAAGTGCAAAGGCCCTGTGTTTGGTGCATTGGAGAAATTGCAAGAAAGCCGGTGAGACTGAAGATCAACTCGTGATACTCGGTAATGAATATCACATGAAAACAAGGAAGTTTTCTTGTCTAGCCCTGAAATTTGCCTTGGTTGGCAGATCCTTCCTTCCCAGACAGCACAAATCAGTACTGCAGCTACAGCTGTCTGTCTGACATATTTGTGAGAATGAACTGTTTAGTGCAGGCTCTGGGAGGCAGTGCCATGCAGGTCACTGATATACCTGGTGCCAATCATTTTTCTCTATTCGTAAGGCATCTCAGGACCCCACTGGGGCCCCAGTGTTCCAGTAAGGATATGGGTTTTGAGTTAAGGACCCGCCTTCCAGCTCCGTCTCTGTCACTAGCTGTGCTAATTTGGAAATAGGACTTCCTTTCCTGGCTTTGGTTCCTCATCTATAAAAATTGCCCTTATGTTAGGACCTACTTGGTAGAGGCATGGGATAAAATGATTAGATAAGGTGCATAAACCAGGGAGCAGGGTGCTGTGGCAACCATTAGGTACCATCAGTGATAAAGCACTTTGCTTTCATGGATATTTTATATGTTCACTAAATCAGAACTTTCCTCTATGCTCATGTAGTCTAGTGAGGTCTGGGGAGTTTCTTGTTTGATTTTTGCATTGCAAATATTGCCCTCTTCCCCTCCCTAAAAAACCCACTGCTTTTTTTTTTTTTTTTGAGACAAGGTCTCACTCTGTCACCCAGGCTGGAGTACAGTGGCACAACCATAGCGCACTGGAACCTGGAACTCCTGAGCTCAAGCGATCCTCCCGCCTCAGCATCCTGAGTAGCTAGCACTACGGGCATGTATCACCACGCCCAGCTAATTTTTAAATTTTCTGTTGAGATGGGGTCTTACCATGTTTCCCAGGTTGGTCTCAACCTCCTGGGCTCAAGTGATCCTCCCACCCCAGCCTCCCAAAGTGCTGGGATTACAGGTGTGAGCCACCATGCCCAGCCTACATTTTTTTTTCATTAACTAGTATTGCAAATATTTAAATAGAGTAAAATGCCTTGAGTTGATGCCAAAAGGAAAAATAAGGGTCTATAAGGGGATCCATACTGACGGAGGCATGACACGGTTTGAGTACACCCTCTCCTGTGTCCCTGGCTGTGGGTTACTGCACCTGGGGCAGGCAGTGGCACCTGGGGAAAGCTTGGCAGAAACTCCTGCCTCTCCCACTCACAGAGCTTTTGACCCACCAGGCTCACCCCAGGGCCCTGCTCTGACCTCTGTGGCGCCCGGTGGCTCTTACTCTGTACTGTCATTAGGGGCCCTCAGCCATCCCACCTCACCCCGCACGGTCCCAGCAGCTCTTGCCCGATTCCCATGCCTCCTCTGGACAGAGTTCACCCTCCTCTTGCCAGATCAGTAACTCCTTATGAGGAAAGTGTTTTCCATACTCAGTCGATAGGACAGTGGGGACAGCAAGGGAGGGTCCACCAGAGGAGACAGAACTGGCTTGAGAGTGGTGGGGGTTGGGGGTGTCTGTTGACTTCTTGAACCAAATTGATTCCTAATCCTGGCATTAGACATCCTCCAAGGCTGTCACCTCATCTCAAAACAAGATTAATTAAAATGGACTTGAATTGAAAGTGGATAAGACTACTGTCGCTATCACCCCCTGTTACTCTGCAATCCACCACTAGTGAGGGGTGAAGTCAGTTTAAAGTGAGTTTAAAATCCTGGGCCACATGGTCAACACTGATCAGTCCTTGTCCATGATCACCACAAGGAGAGTGGTGGTGAACTGGCTTCCCAAACCCCAAAGCAAATAGAAAGCCCTCGCCTCCAGGGCTGGGTGCGGTGACTCACACCTGTAATCCCAGCACTTTGGGGTGCTGAGGCGGGTGGATCACTTGAGGCCAGGAGTTTGAGACCAGCCTGGACAACATAGTGAAACCCCTGTCTCTAGTAAAAATACAAAAATTAGCTGGGCGTTGTGGTGCGCGCCTGTAATCCCAGCTACTTGTGAGGCTGAGGCAGAAGAATCACTTGAACCCGGAGGCAGAGGTTGCAGTGAGCAGAGATCATGCCACTGCACTCCAGCCTGGGTGACAGAGCGAGACTGTGTCTGAAAGAAAAACACAAAAAGAAATCCCTCACCTCCAGCCTGAAAGACAGAGAAATAGTTCTTGATAACTTGCTGAGAAAAAAAACATTGTTGAATTTGTCACAACCTGGCCACCACCAGCCACCCCCTGCCCTGGACACCCAGCCTCATAGTGCTGGGTGGGAGGTAGGGAGACCCTGCTGGCATTGGAGGATAGCTGCGGTGGCCTTTTAGGGAGAAGGTGAGACAGGCCCAAAGTAATACAATCAAGCCTGCTTACCTGGGGGTTCCACATCGGCTGATTCAGCCAGCCTAGGGTCCAAAATGTTCGAGAAAGCAAAAATAAATAATAATAAGACAATAAAAAAATAATATAAATGGGCCAGCTGTAGGTGGCTAATGCCTCTAATTCCAGCACTTTGGAGGCCAAGACTGGAGGATTGCTTGAGCTCAGGAGTTGGAGTCCAGTCTGAGCAACATAGCAAGACCCTGTCTATTAAAAAAAATAATAGTACAAATTAAAAAACCATGCAGTGTAATAACTATTTACATGGCATTTATGTGGTATTAGATATTACAAGTACTCTAGAAATGATTTAAAGCATGTGGAAAGGCCAAGAGCAGTGGCTCACGCCTGTAATCCCAGCACTTTGAGAGGCCAAGATGGGTGGATCACCTGAGATCAGGAGTTCAAGACCAGCCTGACCAACATGGTGAAACCCCATCTCTACTAAAAATGCAAAAACCAGGTGTGGTGGCAGGTGCCTGTAATCCCAGCTACTCGGGAGGCTTAGGCGGGAGAATCACTTGAACCTGGGAGGTGGAGGTTGCAGTGAGCTGAGATCGCACCATTGCACTCCAGCCTGGGTGACAAGAGCAAAACCACATCTCAAAATAAATAAATATGGTGGCCCCTGCCTGTAATCCCAGCTACTCAGGAAGCTGAGGCAGGAGAATCGCCTGAACCTCGTAGGTAGAGGTTGCAGTGAGCTGAGATTGTACCACTGGAAGTAACAGAGTAAGATGTATGAGGAGGATGTGTGTAGGTTATATACAAATACCACACAATTGTATAAAAGGGGCTTGAGCATCCTCAGATTTTGGTATGCACAGGGTTCCTGGGACCAATGCTCCTGGGACACGGAGAGACAACTGTATTTCAGACCAGGTATAATTCTCGTTTGGCCCCTTCCCTTTTGGTCTCAGGCATAACACTTTGCCCGCTGTCCCACAGCTCTGAGCCTACACTGTGGGGCCTGGTAACTCTCCAGAACCCCTCAACTTTGACACCTAACAAGGACTGTCCTTTCCCTTCAAATGCTGTTGAACCCTAAAATACTTCAAAACTTTCGTTCCCCTAGAGCCACTTATAAGCCACATCATTCCACACTGAATTTTTAAAAAACCAGCCAACACTTCCCTGCCTCTCATTCTCTCCCCTTCGTAAAGGATCATACCTTCTCCAAATGCTGCCAGATACACATGCTTTGATGGCACACACGGCACTCATTATGATCGTTTAAGTGAATTATTTCCAGTTAAGCCCAATTACCATACAAGAGGCTCACACTTGCGCTTGTCCTTAAACGTGTGTCAAATTAACTTTGTTAGAGGTTGTTTTTAAGGCAGTGGAGAAATATGAAGAACATGGTCGGGGAGTTAGTTGGTCCTTGTTTTGTTTTTTTTTTTTGAGACAGGGTCTCCCTCTGTTGTCCAGACTGGAGTGCCGTGGTACGATCTCGGCTCACTGCAGCCTTGACCTCCCCTGGCTCAAGTGATCCTCCCACCTCAGCCTTCCAAGTAGCTGGGACTTTACATGTGCACCACACCCAACTAATTTTTTAAATTTTTTGTAGGGACAGTGTCTCATGATGTTGCCCAGGCTGGTCCTCATTTTACCCCTTCATTATCTCAGTGGTGCATGACCAGAATATAACACCTCTCAATCCATTTTCTTTTTTTTTAAATAAGAAAATAAAATAATTTTAGGCCAGGTGCTGTGGCTTACATCTGTAATCCCAGAACTTTGGGAGGCCAACACAGGTGGATCACTTCAGGTCAGAAGTTCCAGACCAGCCTGGGCAACATGGTGAAACCGTGTCTCTATTAAAAATATAAAAATTAACCAGGCGTGGTGGCATGCACCTGTGATCCCAGCTATTCAGGAGGCTGAGGTAGGAGAATCACTTGAACTCAGGAGGCAGAGGTTGCAGTGAACCGAGACCACACCACTGCACTCCAGCTGGGGCGACAGAGTGAGATTTCATCTAAAAAAAACAATTTTTTTTTCTTTTTTTTTTTTTTAACAGGTGGCATCTCACTCTGTCACCCAGGCTGGTCTCAAATTCCTGGCCTTAAGCAGTCCTCCTGCCTCAGCTCAATCCGTTTCCTTATCCTAAAATAAATCATTCCTGTCCTGCCTACCTCCCAGAGTCACTAGGAGGATCACACAAGATTGGTTCTTATTCCCAAATCCTCCCTGATACCCCTCATGTTCAAAGTTCTGTCCTCCAGGTACAATAGCTAGACAGCTCATTACCACCCTGATGGTCTTTACAGTTTGGTCAGGACAACGAAGGTAAATAACTAATGCACAAATAGCCAACATTGATTGAACACTCGCAGTATACCCAGCCCTTACTGTAAAGTGCTAATAAGCAGTTTACACATATTACCTTATTTCATCCCTAAACCAGCCCTGTGAGGTGACTGCTATTGTTCCCATGCTTACCCATAGGAAACTGAGGCCTACAGGGTTATGTTGATGTATACGTGTGTGATCATGGTAGAGCCTGGCTTGAACATGGGTAGTATGACCCAGAGTCTGTGGACGTGATCACTCTGCTTCTGTCAAGGTGCAGGGTGACAGGCACGGGAACCACAAACTGCACACTTCTCCGGGACTGTTGTCAGAGCCACATCTTCATTATCATCATCAGATTCGTTTTCTATTGCTGTGTAACAGAGTACTACAAAGTAGCTTAGGAAACACACATTTATTATCGCATAGTTTCTGTGGGTCAGGAGTCTGGGCACAGTTTAGCTGGGTCCTGTGTAAGGCTGCCATGAAGGTCTGAGCCAGGGCTGGGGTCTCATCTGGTGACTCAGCTGGGGAAAGGTCCTCTTCCAAGCTCACTCATGTTGTTGGTGGAATTCATCTCTTTGCAGTTGGATGACCAGGGTCCTTGGCTTCTTGCTGGCTGTTGACTGGCACTGCTCTCAGCAACTAGAGTCCACCCGCAGGCCTTTGCCGTGTGGCCCCCTCCCTAGGCTCTCCCATAGCATGGCAACTTGCTTCTTTAAAGCCAGTGAGGGAAAGCGTCTTCAGCACGAGCCTGCTAGCAGGAGAGGGAATCCTATATAATGCAGTGCAATCCTCTGCCATCCATGCCATATTCTGTTGGCTAGAAGCCAGTCACAGGTCTTGCCCATACTAAAGGAGGGGGTCACACAAAGGCATGAACACCATGAGGCAGTGGCCATAGGGGCCACCTTATCATTTGTCTCCCACAATTTCTAACTTCATTTGTGCTTGTCCTTAAATATATGTCAAATGAACTTTGTTAGAAATTGTATGTAAGTCGGTGGAGAAATAGAAAGAACATTGGGAGTGACAGTGTTCCTGATGGTTTCTTGTCACGTCAGCAACTTACAAGAACATTTAGGATGCCAGCAGCGTGTCTGACATGTTTTCTATTCCCTCCTGGATTTCATGGACCTGCCCTCTGGGGAGTTAATACAGTCAGGGTTGCTCCTATGGTTAAATGGTCCCCTGGAGTTTATAGAAGAGGAACTGAGCCACGGGATCTTGAGACAGAGCAGCAAGGGAAGAGAGAGCCCAGTGTTGAATTTAGGCATTTGGTAAAAACTTTAAAATTCATCCACTTATTTATTGATTCCTCAATTCGTCTGCGCATGTGTTCATACGTCCGGCACGCTTCAGTGACTTCCTTCTGTATGGTGTGTTCAGTACTGTGCTGGTGTTGACACAAATGTGGCTGTGTCCCCACCGTGTCCAGGGCAGAGTTAACAGATAGGACAGGTGGGACACCTCTGCCTGAGACATTGTGGGTGGCTTCATTCCCTTTGGGCGTGGGGACCATCCTGGAGTCCACTGCAGGCACAAGCAGGCAAAGGGAAGAGCAGGTAGGAGTGCAGAGGTGCAGAGGGCAGGTGTGGGGCAACCCCAAGGGGCTTGGTCGTGCCTCAGGGCAGGTAGGGGTCCAGAAGCAGTGGCCACTGCACCCTCCTACCTCCCCACTTCATTAGGAGAATGGGAGGGAGTGGAATGCCACCTCTTGAAGCGGCTTGTCCTTGGGGCACAAGATACCTCTGGACAGGAGCCTAAAAACCAGACAGATTCCTGGGAAACCTTCAGTGTTTTATTTGTATTTTATTTTATTTTATTTTATTTTTTTTGAGACGGAGTCTCGCTCTGTCGCCCAGGCTGGAGTGCACTGGCCAGATCTCAGCTCACTGCAAGCTCCGCCTCCCGGGTTCACGCCATTCTCCTGCCTCAGCCTCCCGAGTAGCTGGGACTACAGGCGCCCGCCACCTCGCCCGGCTAGTTTTATGTATTTTTTAGTAGAGACGGGGTTTCACCGTGTTAGCCAGGATGGTCTCGACCTCCTGACCTTGTGATCCGCCCGCCTCGGCCTCCCAAAGTGCTGGGATTACAGGCTTGAGCCACCGCGCCCGGCCAAAAATACAAAAATTAGCAGGGCATGGTGGTGCGCACCTGTAATCCCAGCTACTTGGGAGGCTGGGGCAGAATTGCTTGAACCTGGGAGGCAGAGGTTGCAATGAGCCAAGATCATGCCACTGCACTCCAGCCTGGGCGACAGATTGAGACTGTCTCTCAAAAAAAAAAAAAAAAAAAAAGAAAAGAAAAGAAAAAGAAAAAAAATGAGTTAATACAGTGGAGTTCAAGGGCAAGCTGGGCCTCACCCCAATGTCAGAATGAGGGGGCAGAGGTCATTTGGAAACAAAGTATTGCTGTGATTCATCACTTTCCTTTAGCTTAGATTTAGTTGTGCTATTTACTTGATATTGAATTTCAGCTGTGAAGTTGGGAGCGGGGAGAGTGTTTATCCAAGAAGAGTACTGATTAACAGAATATGTGATATTAACAGAGCACTACGTTGAGGGTGACAGTATGTTCTAAGGAGGGACAGGAACTTGGGTACAGGAGTTTGAGCTGCTGAGAGACTTTCTTTTTTTTAAGACAGGGTCTTGCTTTGTTGCTCAGGCTGGAGTACAGTGGGGTGATCACGGCTCACTGTAGCCTTGACTTCCCAGACTCAACCCATCCTCCTACTTCAGCCTCCCAAGTAGCTGGAGCTATAGGCATGCGCCACCATGCCTGGCTAATTTTTTTTTTTTTTTTTTTTTTTTTTTTTTTTTGGTAGAGATGGGTTTCACCATGTTGCCCAGGCTGGTCTTTAACTCCTGGGCTCAAGCGATCCGCTCACCTCAGCCTCTCAATGTGCTGGGATTACAGGCATGAGCTACCGTGGCCGGCCTTGAGGCCGCTTTCCTACCCTGCCTCTCTGTAACAACCCCATTGCAGTTGTGAATGAGCTCATTCATGACCCCAGGAGTATAATAATTTCCTGTGGCTGCTGGATGGCTTAAATTATTCTCTCACAGTTTTGGAGGCCAGAAATCTGAAATCCAGCAGGGCCGTACTCCCACTGGAGGCTCTAGGGAAGAAGCCTCCCTTATCTCTTTTTAGCTTTGGTGACTGCCCCAGCATTCCTGGGCTGGTGGCTGCATCACTCCAGTCTCTGCCTCTGTCTTTCAGTGGCCTTCTCTGTGTGTCTTCTCCTCTTCTGACTGTCTTAAATTTCCTTCTGCCTCTGTTTCTAAGGACACCCGTCTTAGGGCTCACCAAGATCATCCAAGATGGTCTCATCTCAAAATCTCAATCAGCTCTGCAAAGACCCACATGCTCTGGTTGCAGGGATTTGGAGTGGCTCTCTCTCCAGGGTGTTTTTCAGCCCACTGCAATGAGTGACGCAGCGAAAGGGTCAAGAACAGTGCCTGACGCATAGTGGGGCCGCTGTTGATACTGCTATTGCTTCTGTTTTTGGATTACTTCTCATCCTTTCATTCATTCACTGGGTATCCAGGTATCGGCCCTGGCTCTCCATCATGCTAGGTGCCAAGGGGGATAACGTGAAGTGAGGCACCGACCCACAAGGGGATGATGCCCCATGTTTCTGGATATCTGAGGTCCCACAGTATGGTGGACTCTCCTGGCTGAGCCTACAAACATGCCACATTTATGGTATTGTGACTTTGGGGCATGGCATCCCTAGGTGCAAGCAGTCAGCTTGCCAAATAATCTTGTGAAAAGTCCAAATCATTGTCAACTTATGAATTAGTTGTACTTGGTCGGGCATGGTGGCTCACACCTGTAATCTCAGCACTTTGGGAGGCCGAGGTGGGTGGATCACCTGAGGTCAGGAGTTCGAGACCAGCCTGACCAACATGGTGAAACCTCATCTCTACTAAAAATACAAAAAATTAGCCGCGCATGGTGGTGGGTGCCTGTAATCCCAACTACTTGGGAGGCTGAGGCAGGAGAATCACTTGAACCCAGGAGGTGGAGATTGCTGTGAGCTGAGATCGTGCATCTGCACTCCAGCCTGGGTGACACAGCGAGTCTCAGTTTCAAAAAAAAAAAAAAAAAAATGGTGTACTCAAAGATGGTCTGAAATGGAAGTGTGACTTCTTGCAGTTACAGTTTTGTTTTAGTTATTTTTATTTTTATTTTTTTTTTGAGACAGAGTCTCACACTGTCACCTGGGCTGGTGTGCAATGGCACAACATCAGCTCAGTGCAACCTCCGCTTCCTGGGTACAAGCGATTCTCCTGCCTCAACCTCCTGAGTAGCTGGGACTACAGGCGCCTGCCACCACACCTGGCAAATTTTTTGTATTTTTAGCAGAGAGAGGGTTTCACTATGTTGGCCAGGCTGGTCTGGAACTCCTGACCTCATGATCCTCCCTCCTTGGCCTCCCAAAGTACTGGGATTACAGGTGTGAGCCACCATGCCCGGCCCAGTTACAGTTGTTTTTGTTTTTTGAGATGGAGTCTCACTCTGTCGCCCAGGCTCGAGTGCAGTGGCGTGATCTTGGCTCACGGCAACCTCCACCTCCCAGGTTCATGCCATTCTCCTGCCTCAGCCTCCTGAGTAGCTGGGACTATAGGCACCCATCATCACACTAGGCTAATTTTTTGTATTTTTAGTGGAGACAGGGTTTCATTGTGTTAGCCAGGATGGTCTCGATCTCCTGACCTTGTGACCCGCCTGCCTTGGCCTCCCAAAGTGCTGGGATTACAGGCGTGAGTCACCATGCTCAGCCCAGTTACAGTTTTTAAAGCACTTTCCCATCTGCTGCCTTACCTGTGTTTTCCGTGCTGATGACAGACGAAACACCTGAGGCTCAGCCTGATCATTAAGGTCTCGAAGGCTTGGAATGTGTGGTCCGCTGACTGAGCGTGGGCTGGCTGGCAGCGCTGTCTTTTTTTGCCCACTCCTCCTCCCGTGCTTTCTCAACAGACCTTTACTGGCACTCACTATGTCCTGTCTGCTGGGCTAGGTGCTGGGAGTAGGAATAGAAAGCTGACACTCAGTTTGGTAAGAGGGAGGTACAAGCGAGTTGGCCACCATGATGCAGGGAGACGTGTGATGCTTGGGGTGGCCACTGGGAGCCCATAGCTGAGTGAGGGGGGTTGTAGGGTGCTTAACCAAGGCCTGAAGGATGAGTAAGAGTTGCTTGGTGAAGCTGGAACGGTGGGGCCTCAAGGCAGAGAGGCTGGCCCCAGAAGGCCAGGGGGGGCATACAGCCAGCATCTGAGTGAGGAGGGCTCTGGTCTGTGAGCTCAGGGACACCTCCCCTTCTGCTGCCTGCCTCCACCCAGTCTCCTTCAGTGAGCTGGTTTGTGGCTGAAATGCAACCATTAGAGCTTCATTCTTTTGGCTTAAGCCAGATAGAAAATGTATTCCAGTTCTGGCATGGTGGCTCACGCCTATAATCCCAGTACTTTGGGAGGCCGAGGCAGGCGGATCACCTGAGGTCAGGAGTTTAAGACCAGCCTGGCCAACATGGTGAAACCCTGTTTCTGCAAAAATACAAAAATTAGCCATGCATGGTGGTGCACACCTGTAATCCCAGCTACTTGGGAGGCTGGGGCAGGAGAATCGCTTGAACCTGGGAGGCAGAGGTTGCAGTGAGCTGAGATCGTGTCAACTGTGATCCAACAACAGGACTGAGGGTGCCCGGGACAAGCACCAGCTCTGTGTCTAGCTTAGGGTTTGTAAATACACCAATCAGCACTCTGTCAAAACGGACCAATCAGCTCTTTGTAAAATAGACCAATCTGCTCTCTGTAAAATGGGCCAATCAGCAGAACGTGGGTGGGGCCAGATAAGGAAATAAAGACAGGCTGCCAGAGAGCCAGCTAGCTGCGACCTGCTCGTGGCCCCTTCCACGGTGTGGAAGGTTTGTTCTTTCGCTCTTTGCAGTAAATCTTGCTGCTGTTCACTCTTTGGGTCCACGCTGCCATTATGAGCTGTAACACTCACCACGAAGGTCTGCAGCTTCACTTCTGAAGCCAGCGAGACCACGAACCCACCGGGAGGAGCGAAGAACTCCAGACGTGCTGCCTTTAAGAGCTGTGACACTCACCACGAAGGTCTGCAGCTTCACGCCTGACTGCGAGACCATGAACCCACCAGGAGGAAGCTCTAGACACATCTGAACGTCTGAAGGAACAAACTCCGGACACACCATCTTTAAGAACTGTAACACTCACTGTGAGGGTCCGCGGCTTCATTCTTGAAATCAGTGAGACCAAGAACCCACCAATTCCGGACACAATTGCATTACAGCCTGGGCAACAGAGCGAGCCTCTGTCGAAAGAAAGAAGCAAAGAAGGAAAGAGAGAAAGAAAGAATGAGAATGTATTCCATACTCAAATGCAGAATCCACTGAAGATGAGTCTCCTACGGCACCAACCCCTTCCACGTCAGGGCATCTGGCATTCACCCAAGGGCAGGTTGTGCCGTGAACCAGGGGTCAGGCAAGGTCCAAAGACACCGAGTCCTTGTAGATGTGGTTGGAAAGCAGATCATCTCTATGTGGGGACAGGAAGAGAGAGGACAGCACTTGGTGGTCCACACATGTTCCTTGGGCCAGCCGTGGGCTATCCCACCACGTTCAGACATTGGGTCGTGACACTCTTTATAACACTCTGTGTTGAGTCCCTTTCTGGTGGATGGAAGGAAGTAGGTTTGCTCTGGGAATGCATGGCTCAGTGCGGTGAATTTGTGTCTCCTTGGCTCCTGTGCCTCTTCCACTGCCTGCCCCCTTGCATCCCAGATCACCAGTTCACCGCCAGGTCTGGCAGCCTTTACAGAGTACCAGGACCCCGGATGGGGGCTACAGGGAACTGTCCTTCTCCCATGTGACCCAGAGAGGCAGCAAAGAGACTTCTCCATCTAGCCCACTGGAAACATTGGTTTTATTTGCCTTTGCACCATATATTTTAAAAATGTTTTAAAAATATTTTTTAGAGACAGGGTTTCACCATCTTGCCCCGGCTGGTTTTGAACTCCTGGGCTCAAGCAATCCGCCGGCCTCCGCCTCCCAAAGTTCTGGGATTACAGGTATGAGCCACTGTGCTCAGCCCTGCACCGTATATTCTTAAGCTAAAGACACGCACACACATGCACACACACACACACACTTTAGATTATTTTTAATATTATCAACCTATCCATTTTCCTTGACATTTTACAATGTACACTATGTCCTCAAAATATGATGTTATGCCCAAACATTGCATTTATTTTATTTTATTTTTAGAGACAGGGTCTTGCTCTGTGGCTCAGGCTGGAGTACAGTGGTATGATTATAGCCTACTGCAGCCTCGAACTTCTGGGTTCAAGCGATCCTCCCTCCTCAGTCTCTTGAGTAACTGGGACTACAGGTGCACACCTGGATGATTTTTAAATATTTTTTTAAAGATGGCCTCTCCCTATGTTGCCCAAGCTGGTCTCAAACTCCTGGGCTCAAGAGATCCTCCCACCTCAGCTTCCCAAAGCGTTAGGATTACAGATGTGAGCCACTGCGCCAGGTCTGAATTTCTTACTTTACATGTTAGCTGGGAAGTAGATGCCCTTAAGAATGGTGGAGCATATCAGCTGTCCCTCTAGGTCAGCCCCATGGCCACCCACCTCCAGCCCTGTCTCTAAGTGTCTGAGTCCCTTTTGCACAACAGAGAGCCCGGGGAGGTGGAAGGTCTTGGTAACACCTTGTGAGTTATTCACACTGGCTGTGGGTGACAGAGCCAGAGGTGGGAGCACAGAGCTCTCATGGCCGAGAGGAGTAAGGAGTTGAAGCCGCAGAAACAATGCTGAAGCCTGAGGTGGAGGAACAGTTGTAAATGGAAAATTAGATGGCAGTTCTGCGGGTTGGGAAGTGGGCGATAAAGTGGGTGTGCAGGGGCTGTTCCAGGAGACTGTGCCTCGTGTGCATTGAGAGCAGGTCAGGTGGCCAGGAGGCTCCAAGTTTAAAGCTGCCAGGTGGGGCCAAGCTTTTTTTTTGAGACGGGTCTCCCTCTGTTGCCCAGGGTGGAGTGCAGTGGTGCGATCTCAGCTCACTGCAACCTCTGCCTCCCAGGTTCAACCTCTGCCTCCCGGGTTCAAGTGATTCTCCTGCCTCAGCCTCCTGAATAGCTGGGATTACAGGCGTGTCACCACACCCGGCTAATTTTTGTATTTTTAGTAGCGATGGGGTTTCGCCATGTTGGTCAGGCTGGTCTCGAACTCCTAACCTCGTGATCCACCTGCCTCGGCCTCCCAAAGTGCTGGGATTACAGGTGTGAGCCACTGCACCAGCCTTTCTTTCTTTTTTCTTTTTCTTTTTTCCTTTTTTTTTTTTTTGAGATGGAGTCTCGCTCTGTCGCCCAGGCTGAAGTGCAGGGGTGTGATCTCAGCTCACTACAACTTCCACCTCCGGGGTTCATGCAATTCTCCTGCCTCAGCCTACCGAGTAGCTGAGATTACAGGCGTGTGCCACCATGCCTGGCTAATTTTTTTATTTTTGGAGACATGAGTTTCACCATGTTGGCTAGGCTGGTCTTGAACTCCTGACCTCAGGTGATCCCGCCTGCCTCAGCCTCCCAAAGTGCTGGGATTGCAGGCATGAACCACCACGCCCGGCCTGGGCCAAGCATTTTTGCAGTGACTTTCCTCCTTGTCAGCAGCCTCAGAGGCAGGCACTGGATCCAGAACCTTGTCTTGATCCTAGCAGCCTCTATGTGTGCCAGCTGCAATGGCATCCAAGCTACAGGGAAGCAGTTTATATTTTCGCCTTGGAGTCAGCGGCTCCTGCCTGCCTGGTGGGTCACATCCTCCTGTTCTTTGCTCAAACTTCAAAAGGGGGTGCCAGGTTCTGTTTTCCCAGGGTACATTGAAGAGCTGGTGTTTCCCCACATCCACCCTCTCTCCCAAAGGAAGGCCTTGGTCTGAGGGGACCAGCAGTGGCAGGGTGCCACCTACTCAGGGGGAGTGCAGGCAGGAGGTCTAGGGGTGTCAGATGGGCAGCCTCCTTCCTGCAGGGGCTCCTGGCTGGAGCGTGGACTTGTTTCTCTCATTTCCTGAGATTTGCCGGAGACAGGCATTTGCTTCGTGCCGGGAGCTACCTCCTATGGTCTCTGTCCTTCGCCTTATTCAGAGTCTCACTTGGGGTCAGTTTTCCAGGGTCTGGTGACCAGGATGAATGACGCATGGAGTTGTAACCCAGACTGCAGTTCAGGAGTTTCCCAAGGGGGTAAGGCTCTGTTTCCCAGGAAGGGGGTGTGGATACGGGATATTCTGCCCTTACTCTTATTTTTTCCTAATGTTCTTTTAGATTTATAAAATAAGTGATAATACTCATAAAAACTCAAACAGGCGAGACGCGGTGGCTCATGCCTGTAATCCCAGCACTTTGGGAGGCTGAGGCTGGAGAATCACTTGAGCCCAGAGGTTTGAGACCAGCTTGGACAACATAGTAAGACCCCGTCTCTAAAAACATTGTTTTAAAAATTAGCCAGGTTGCCAGGCGTGGTGGCTTATGCCTGTAATCCCAGCACTTTGGGAGGCCAAGATGGGTGGATCACCTGAGGTTAGGAGTTTGAGGACCAGCCTGGTCAACATGGTGAAACTCCATCTCTACTAAAAATACAAAGAATTAGCCAGGTGTGGTGGCGCACACCTGTAATCCCAGCTACTCGGGAGACTGAGGCAGGAGAATTACTTGGATCCAGGAGGCAGAGGTTGCAGTGAACCAAGATCATACCACGGCACTCCAGCTGGGGGACAGGGTGAGACTCCGTCTCAGAAAAAAAAAACAAAAACTGGGCATGGTATGGTGGTACACACCAGCTACTAGAGAAGCTGAGGTGGGAAGATGGCTGGAGCCCGGGGGGTCGAGGTTTTGGTGAACTGTGATCATGCCACTGTGCTCCAGCTCAGGGGACAGAGCCAGACCCTGTCTCAAAAAAAAAAAAAAAAAAAAGTCAAGCAATTCATATGTAGATGCAGTTAATGAGCTGGGCCTATTTCTGTCCTGCTTTTTCCCCAAGTCCCCAAACACGTCCCATATCAGCCCTGGGCATGGTGTCCTTCCGGTTCACCCACTTCTTGGAGATGGCTTCTGTTGACTATTTGCTGAACTTTGTGGCTGCCCAGAAAATACTCCAGGGAGTGTGATGTGCATCCATTTCCGGAGCCTCATTTAAGCAGGACTGGTGCCTGGTCAGGGTCTAGACCCTCCACCTTAGGGCCTGCCATGGAGCAGCCAGAACCTTGGTTTCCCCCAGGCTCCCTAGACAGGCTGCTGTCACCTCTGCCCAGCTCTGGACTCTGGGGGCTCCCCAGATGAAAGCACAGCTCCCTCTCCCCGGGCTCTCATCAGGGACAGGGGGCCTCTGCATGTTCCACTGGTCTGGCAGGTCAAGAACTCAGAAAGACTGCTTTAACAGTGGGTGAGGCTTTTATGTATCCAGCTGAGACAATGAATGTGAAAGCTCATTGTCACCTATAAAGCACCTACCAGTCTGCTCTGAGAGCCAGAGCAACAGAGGGGAGGTTCTGAGGGTCTAGAAGCCTCGGCAAGGGGCGGTTGCAGGCAGGGGCAGCTGGGCAGGGTCACCCATGCAGGGGCAACCAGATGGCTTGCCCAAACTAGGGTCTATGCCCAGAGGACCATCCAAAGATGCTGACCCTGTGAAGCCTGGCATTCCCCAGGGAGGAACTGTCACCATGATGGCTCTCTGGGCTACGAGTCATGTCAGTGACTAAAAACAACCATTTGCCCAAGACTTGCAAGGAAGAGAGAGTTCTCAGTGGATGAGATCAGTTTTTCAGTGGCAGTGCTGCTGACATTTGGGGCCAGATAATTTTTTGTGGTGGGGGCTGCCCTGTGCACTGTGGGATGTTTAGTGGCCTTCCTGGCTTCTACCCACTAGAAGCCAGGAGCACTCCCTACCCATCAACTGTGATAATCAAAAATGTCTGGGTTTTTTTCTTCTTCTTCTTTTTTTTTTTGTTGAGACAGGGTCTTGCTCTGTCACCCAGGCTGGAGTGCAGTGAGGCAATCTCGGCTCCCTGCAACCTCTGCCTCCCAGGCTCAAGTGATTCTCCTGCTTCAGGCTCCCAAGTAGCTGAGATTACAGGTGTGCGCCACCTCGCCCAGTTAGTTTTTGTATTTTTAGTAGAGATGGGGGGGGGGTCTTGTTATGTTGGCCAGGCTGGTCTCGAACTCCTGACCTCAAGTGATCCACCCGCCTCGGCCTCCCAAAGTGCTGGGATTACAGGCATGAGCCACCACGCCCGGCCCCCAAAATGTCTTTAGACATTGCCAAATGTCCCCTGGGTGACAAAATCATCCCCCAAACTGCTGGATTAGAGGCTTTGGAAATGGATTTTCTGTGACCACTGCTTCACCATTGTAAGCTGCCTCTCACTTGGGTGCAGTTTTCTTTGTTCCTTTTCCAAAAAGCTGACCTCATCGGGCCCATTTGTTTGTTTCGTTGACTCACCCAATCTAACCGCAAGCAGCCTTCCTCCTCTGGGGGATCCCAAATGACTTATCATGGGACTTTGTATGTAAATTTCAAAGATTCTTTTCTACTGAATCGGAGGCAGAAATCCTCAACTTCATTTTTAGCAGCCTTGGTAAATACTTCCTTCAAGTGTTTAAGGGGTGTGCCGTACTCTTGCTGGTGGTCTGATTGTGCACACCTTTGCAGTTCAGTTCCCCAAAATCGCCAAACATTTCCCTCTGACTCGTTTGGGTCTCAGCCCAGTGACTAGCGGATGATCTAAGGGCCAGGGCGGTCTGAGTTGGCTAGTGCACGGGGGATTTTCTTAAAGCCTTTGACCCGGGGACTGGTGTGGGAGGAAGGCAAAGGCCTGGTTGTTTATGAGCAAGGAGGAGTCAGGTCCCAGGATGGAGCCCTTCAGGGTCACTGTCCTGGGCCCTGCCCCTCTCCTGCACATCAGGCCCCTTGGGCAAGGCCTGTATGTCTGCGGGACCCTCTTGGGGCAGCAGAGCAAGTGCTGGCTTTGAGAGAGGGTTCACTTTCAAGCTCAGTGTGGCTCCGAGGGGTGTACACAGCCCTGAGGTCAGTAGCTGAAGACCTGCCTGGCCACAGTCAGCAGCAGTTAGCCTTCTCTTCCCGCCCTCCGTGAGCAAGGCTGTACCCTGGGAGGAAGGAGGTTAGGCTCTGTCTGAATTCCATCACGGGTCCTCTCCTGGGCTCCTTGCCCTGCTTTGTTGCCTCCGTAGGAGGATGAGTTCTGGTTTCCTAGGAAGGGCTTTATATCTTAACATCCACCCTGCATTCAAAACCCAAGTTATCAAGACCACAGGGCACCACAACCCTCCTCTTGGCCTTGCTGTTTCTATTCTTCAGTGGCTCCCAGAGGTTTGGCTTGATTGGGCAGCTTAGAAGCACATGATTGAACTTGAGCAGTGGTTGAAACCCAGAGTCAGATGCCTGGCCCGCCCCTATCCCAGGCACAGAGTCTGTGACCTCACACCCAAGCTGTGCTGTGTACTCAGTTGTTCAGTATTGACTTGAGCTTGACAGGCATCAGGGGCCAGGGAGTGAAAGGGAAGAGAAGCCAAATCTGGCTGCTAAGGGCTCTCAGTCCTGGATGGCAGGAAAATAGTGGCCTTGCCACTAGACCTGATGCCACCTGCCCCTCCAGCTGTACCCCTCAACACCTTGGGTAATACCTCAAGCCCCAAGTCCTCTTCCAAGCCAGATAGGACCCCAAGTGCTGGGTGATCCTTATTGAAGGGTAGGGACAGGAGGGACCCGTGGGCCTGTGTGTGCTCAGAGCGGAGTTCTGGGGCACCTGTAGCAGCTGGAACTATTTCTTTGCTCCCAGGGCTGTCCTCCGTGCCTTTACCTGTGCTGGGCCCTGGCAGAGCTCTGGGTCTTCCGGATTCCAGCGTCCATGGTAGCTAGTCTGTCGACGGCTGGAGGAAAACCGCTTTCCCAAAATAGCCATCCAGAGGGAAAGAGCAGCCCTGGAATTTGACCCTGACGATCACCGTGACGGGGCTGCTGGCCCCACCTGGCCTGACCTTCACGACATCATGGAAGGACTGTTGGTTAGTTGTGCGGGCCAGGAGTTTTCCTCTGTCCCCCTCCCCTCTTCCTCCCTTTCTTCTTTCTCTCTGCCAGCTTCAGGTTTGAAATTCCAGTGACACCGAGGAGAGATGCTCCAGTGGCTGTCCAGCTGGGGGGCAGGTCACATGGTAGGAGCAGAGAGGGGAGGGCACTTGTGCACCGGCACCTCTCGCCAGGTGAATGCACACCTATGGAGGGGCCTGGGTGCTGGCAGTGAGCCCAGCTCCCTGCGGCTGTGCCAGGCCCAGAGGCGGCAGCGAGCGGAACAGGTCAGACAGGTGGAGCCAGCCCAGAGAAGCTGCAGGGCCAGCGCTGACATCCGATCAATACAAGGTCCTTCTTTGACCCACAGAGCAGGTAACCCACCCTTTTCTTTTTTTCTTTTCTTTTCTTTTTTTCTTTTTTTTTCTTTTGCTGGTTTAATTCACTGACAACTTTAGGGAAATTTACAACCCGAGAAAAAGGCCATTGGGATTGGAGGGAAATCGCGAATTTGTTTGGAGAGGCATTTGTGGTGTTTTGTGTGGAGGAAATTTGGCCTCGGCATTAGAAAAGCATTTCTGATTTTCAGGTTTTTGATTCTCAAAGCAGGTTTCTTATGGCCTGGGTGCTGGGTGGCAAATCGGGGAGGCAAAGCCCAGAAGCCATGAGGGTTTTCCTGTGACTGCCGATGGAACGAAGTGGGAGGCTGTAGTTAGGTAGCCTGTTTGCCTCCGTAAGGAGGGGTTGGGGTGGAGACAGGGTGGTCAGAGGACTGCTCCGCAACAGGACTTGGCTGTATGGGGGAAGCTCTGCCAATTCCTACTCAGAGAAACACGTGAAGGGCTGCACTGCCTCCAAAAGTCAAATTTATGCTATAGTCCCTTACTGGGGCTGGATTTTACTTGGAGATTGACTGAAGTTTTGAAATCACCTGTCCTGGTAAGAAGACTGCGCCTCCTGCGCTTTTCCCTCCTCTGTATCTTGGCCAGTGATGTTTCCCTTAGACAAATTTCTGGGGGATTTCTGGCCTGAGGACAGGAAGAAGAGCCCAGGTCTGTTTCAGTGAAGAATAAGCCCAGGACACCCCACCTGAAAGTAGAACTAGCTTTGCCCAGTTTGACATCATTGAAAATGCATTTGTCCTCTTCCTTGAACCGGGCTGTGCCTTCTTCTATCTGTTCCCCGCCTGTACTAAAAATACAAAAAATTTGCTGGGCGTGGTGGCGCATGCCTGTAATCCCAGTTGCTCAGGAGGCTGAGGCAGGAGAATCGCTTGAACCCGGGAGGCAGAGGTTGCAGTGAGCTGAGATCACGCCACTGTTCTCCAGCCTGGGCAACAAGAGCAAGACTCTGTCTCAAAGAAAAATGGCAACAAAAAAAGAAATTCTGGCCTGGCCTGGAAGAAGCTGGTGGCTAAAAGGGGCGTCAGAGACTCCATCCAGATCTGCAGCTGATTCTGTCCGGGTTGGAGCCATGGCAGAGAGGAAAGTGGCTGTCTTGGGGACGGGCCCAAGAAGATGGATTTGGAAGTTTTGAGCCTCAAAAATGACTGACAGGTCCATGGCTACTGGAACAAGCTTTCACTGGCTGTGGGGGCGTGGGGGCCACCACCCTCGTGTCCCCAGGAGACAGGAGAAAACTGCAGCAGGTTGCTAGTTGCTCTATTGATGCTGTCCCTCTGCTGATTCCTGCAGCGTCCCTGGGTAAATGGCAGAGAGTCTTGCTGGCTCTTTGGGGCCACCAGCCAAAAGCCTATTGCCTTTGCCATTTGCAGAGCGAGAAACTCATTCATCTCACACCTCTTAATATTTAACACTCTGTTTTTCCCTTTTTCTGGTTCTTATGGATGGAGCCTTAAGCAGCCAACTCTGGGAGGCAGCAGATAAAAAAGCAAAACAAAACAGGAAAAAAGGCTCAAACATCTAAAAACTAGCAGCCTAGCTACTTACTGGGAAGAGGGGTCTCCCTGGGCAGTGAAAGGTGAAGAGTAGATGCTAGGATTACCGGAAATTACCACTGCATTGAGAATCTCTTTCTTTTTTTTTTTTTTTTTTTGAGATGGAGTTTCACTCTTGTTGCCCAGGCTGGAATGCAATGGCGCACAGTCTTGGCTCACTGCAACCTCCGCTTCCTGGGTTCAAGCAATTCTTCTGCCTCCGCCTCCCAAGTAGCTGGGATTACAGGCGGCTGCCACCACACTTGGCTAATTTTTGTATTTTTAGTAGAGACGGGGTTTCACCATGTTGGCCAGGCTGGTCTCGAACTCCTGACCTCAGGTGATCTGCCCACCTTGGCCTCCCAAAGTGCTGGGATTAGAGGCGTGAGCCACTGCACCTGGTCCAGGCCAGGGTTTCAAGAGGAGATGACACAGGGGCAGAACAATTCCTTCAAGGGGACTCCGAGCTGGTGTTAAACATCCACAGCTTCCTCTCGAGGCCTGGGACCCTGGCCCTCCACAGCACTGTCCTCCTTCCGCCAGGACGGACCCTTCACTAGCACTCGTGGTTTACAGGGGATTCGAGGAAACAGTTGAACTGCCCTGCAGAGGGAGAGAGGAGGACTTTGCTTTCTGGAGATATGTTTATTTTTTATTTTATTTTATTTATTTATTTTTTTGAGACGGAGTTTCGGCTCAGGTTGGAGTACAATGGTGTCGCCCAGGCTGGAGTACAATGGTGTGATCTTGACTTACTGCAACCTCCGCCTCCCAGGTTCAAGCGATTCTCCCACCTCAGCCTCCTGAATAGCTGGGATTACAGGCAAGTGCCACTACACCTGGCTAAATTTTTTTGTATTTTTTAGTAGAGACAGGGTTTCACCATGTTGGCCAGGCTGGTCTTGAACTCCTGACCTCAGGTGATCTGCCCACCTCGGCCTCCCAAAGTGCAGGGATTACAGGTGTGAGCCACCGTGCCCAGCCTATTTATTTTTTTAGAGACAAGATCTCACTCTGTCTCACCCAGGCTGGAGTGCAGTGGTACGATCACGACTCACTGCAGCCTCCACCTCCCAGGCTCAGGTGATCCTCCTGCCTCACAGGCGTGCACCACTACTCACTTTTTAATTTTTTGTAGAGATAGCACCTTGCAATGTTGCCCAGACTGGTCTTGAACTCCTGTCCTCAAGCGATCCTCCCTCCTCAGCCCCCCAAAGTGTTGGGGATTATATGCGTTAGCCATCACCCCAGGCCAGGATATACTTTTAAATGAAAAGATACTGGCACAGCCTTAGCCAGTTTCTGTCATGAAAGCAGCTTTTCTGTCTGAATCCTTCACCTGTGGCCCCTGCCTTACCTGTGCTGGCCTTTAACCTGTTAGAGGACATTAAAGCAATCTCTTTGCTGTCAGTATAGTCATATTGTGTTTGGATCAGAGGGACGTCTGAGGTTTTGTCTGCTTATGCAGACGGTGTCAGCTAAGCTGTGCCTTTTGGGTCCAGGTGATCTCCAAAGCAGGCCTCTCCAACACATAAAGATCCTTGGGACATAGTCACATATGAAGGGTCTGCCACGTGTCCACTGTGGATTAGATTCTGTTGAGGAAATGGGAGCAGAGGATGAGGTCGTGACCCCACACACCCCCAGCCTGTTGTTTGCTGTTGTGGTGGAATCGTGCCCGCTGTGGGGGAGAGTGTATGGGGCTTCGTATTGTTTGGTTTGGTTTTCAATGTATTTACCAGTCCCCGCCACCGGGCTTCTAGAACAGTTCTGGCAAGAGATCCCTCCACCCCTAAACATGCTGTGTCTTCCCATTGCTGCTAAAACAAAGGTGGGTTCTTTGCGGAGGCCTGCAAGGTCACCCATTTCTCCTGCCTCACTTGTCCCCACCTTCTTCGTTGCTTCAACATCGTGGCCTCCTTGGCAACTTCAGCCACCACAAGCCCCTCCCGGCTGCGGGTCCTCCCTCCCCGAGCCCTACTTCACCCACCCTGACGCCTGTGGTGCAGCGTGTTCCCTGTTGCCCTTCCCTGACCTCCTGGATGAGGCCATGGGGACGACGTCCCAGACCACCTTCTCCTCTGGAAGAGAAGCGAGGGGTCTCTCCTCCCTAGCACTGCTCCCCATTGTAATTTTGCCCAGCTGTGATTTCTTGCCTGTGTCCATCCCCATGGACATTAGATTCTCCAAGGCCCAGGACACTTGTCTGTCCCCCCGCCATGACTTGTGAACAGCCAGCACGGTGTCCATGGGTCAGAGGCTCTCGGTGGCAGTGTGTTGGATGTGGAGGGGACTGTCGTGCTTCTGGGAGATGTGCTGTGGGCCGGGGAGGTTTCCTGAGTGAATTTCCACATCCCAGTGATGGCGAGGGCTCCTGCGTCTCTGGGAATAACACCATCCGACAGCATCAGTACCAGAATCAACATTTTTTTTTCTTCTTTTTTTTTTTTTTTTTTTTGAGACAGAGTCTTTACTCTGTTACCCAGGCTGGAGTGCAGTGACACCATCTCGGCTCACTGTAACCTCTGCCTTACGGGTTCAAACAATCCTCCCGCCTCAGCCTCCCGAGTAGTTGGGATTACAGGCACCTGCCACCATGCCCTGCTAGTTTTTGTGTTTTTAGCAGAGACAGGGGTTTCACCATGTTGCCCAGGTTGGTCTCAAACTCCTGACCTCAAGTGATTCGCCCACCTCAGCCTTCCAAAGTGCTGGGATATACAGGCGTGAGCTGCTGCACCCGGCCAGAATCAACGTTTTCTTTTGTGCTGAAGGAACTGACAACCCCCCTAGAGTTCTGTTCCCTGCTAAAGATGGCTTCTGGTTTTCTCGAATTCCTCCCGGTTTGCTGGACCAGCAGGGCTGACTGGGCAGCAAGACACGTCAGGCCTGGGGCTTTATACATCTTATGTTTACCGCAGCAGAAGCTGGGCCTGCCTGATACTTACAGCGAAGGCCTGTCTGTAGCAAGGAACATCTCTGTCCTCAGGTTGTGATTCCAGGGAAGTCTGACTTGGTTAAAGACTGCTGACTTGATGCCTTTTGTATTTTGTGGAACACAATCACATTTCATGTATTGATTAATTATTCCCCATTGCCTAAAATCCTGGCCTCCTCTCTCCTGACAGAGAAGGTTATCCCCAAAGTCCAGGCCTAGAATCTTTGACTGGAAAGATGGAAAGACTGTCCTCAGAGTCCAGACCTCCTCTCCCTGACTGGAAAGACTGTCCTGAGAGTCCAGGCCTCCTCTCTCTGACTGAAAAGACGGTCCTCAGAGTCCGGACCTCCTCTCTGACTGAAAAGACTGTCCTCAGAGTCTGGACCTCTTCTCTGACTGGAAAGACTGTCCTCAGAGTCCAGACCTTCTCTCTCTCACTGGAAAGACTGTTCTGAGAGTCCAAACGTCCTCTCTCTCACTGGAAAGATTGTCCTCATAGTCTGGACCACCTCCTCGCTCTGACTGGAAAGACTGTCCTGAGAGTCCAGATCTCCTCTCTCTGACTAGAAAGACTGTCCTCAGAGTCCAGACCTCCTCTCTCTGACTGGAAAATTGTGTTCAGAGTCCAGGCGTCTTCTGTCTGACTGGAAAGACTGTCCTCAGAGTCTGGACTTCCTCTCTCTGACTGGAAAGGTTGTCCCCGGAGTCCAGACCTCCTGTCTCTCACTGGAAAGATTGTCCTGAGAGTCCAGGCCTCCTCTCTCTGACTGAAAAGATTGTCCTCAGAGTCCAGACCTCCTCTCTCTGACTGTTCCGAGAGTCCAAACGTCCTCTCTCTCACTGGAAAGACTGTTCTGAGAGTCCAAACGTTCTCTCTCTCACTGGAAAGATTGTCCTCAGAGTCTGGACCACCTCCTCTCTCTGACTAGAAAGACTGTCCTCAGAGTCCAGGCCTCCTCTCTCTGACTGGAAAGATTGTCCTCAGAGTCCAGGCATCTTCTGTCTGACTGGAAAGACTGTCCTCAGAGTCTGGACCTCCTCTCTCTGACTGGAAAGGTTGTCCCCGGAGTCCAGACCTCCTGTCTCTCACTGGAAAGATTGTCCTGAGAGTCCAGACCTCCTCTCTCTGACTGAAAAGACTGTCCTCAGAGTCCAGACCTCCTCTCTCTGACTGAAAAGATTGTCCTCAGAGTCCAGGCCTCTTCTCTCTGACTGGAAAGACTGTCCCCAAGTGACTCTCCCGCCTTGGGCTCCCAAAGTGTTGGGATCACGTGTGTGAGCCACCACCCAATTTTTTATTTTTGTTTTTAGAGACAGGGTCTTGCTCTGTCACCCAAGTTAGAGCGCAGTGGCTCACTGCAGCCTCAGCTCCTGGGCTTAAGTGATCCTCCCACCCTGGCCTCTTGAGTAGCTGGGACTACAGGCATGCGCTACCACCACCACCTCCTCTAACTGGAAAAAATTGTCCCTGAAGTCCAGTCCTTCTCTCTCTGACTGGAAGGATTGTCCCTGAGGTCAGAGCCTCCTCTTTCTGACTGGGAAGATTTTCTTCTCCATCTGAGGGTCCTGACTCAGGAGGAAGAGGAAGGGCCCCCTCCTGACCTCCTGGTGCCTGGGGCAGCAGCCTTCATGGGCAGATGCCTTCACCCAGGTGGCTGCGTGGATTCAGAAAATGGAATTCTGTTTGGAAGTCTGGGACAGGGGCTGCTGAGCAGTGGAAGGTGCGTGTGGTTTGGTTCGGATCTTTCTCTCTCTTCTGAACCATCTTTTCCTATGGGACCGTTTGCGAGCCTGAGGAGCGGGCTGGCTGGAGGAGTTGGCAGTTGCGCTTCACTGTGTTAGTGTTTGCCTGAGACCCCTGCCATGCCCACCCCTGAAAACACACGGCCCTCCCACCGTCCCCAATGACCTTTGCCCTCCCTCTGGGGGTAGTGCTGGGGTTGAAGCCAGGAGCCACCATGAGGCCACTTTCCCGCCTCTCCCACCCCATCTCTGGATGGGCCAGCCCATTGCACACACGTCTGCTGTGCTCACAAAGTTCAAATGTGCTGTGGTTACTATTTCCACGTGGCTATCAGTTTTCACGATTCCCGGGTTCCCCGCCCCGTCCAGTCTTGGCTGGGAGTTGAGGGAGGGAGGAAACTTTGAGTTTTTGCTTGTCTCTGTGCTGACTTGGGGACACAGCAACTGTAGGATGTACCTTTGGCCCCATCCCAGAGCTGCTAAGTCTGAACTTCTAGGTGTGAGCGTTTTACCAAAAGCTCTCCAGCCGACGCTTCCACAGTGAAGCTGAGACCTGCCACTCTAGCGGACGGGCATGTCCTGCTGGAACTTACCTTTGGGTTAAAATCTGACATATTAGGAGCTAGGAGCTTTTTTTTTTTTTTTTTTTTTTTTTTTTTTTTGACAGAGTCTTGCTTTGTTGCCTAGGCTGGAGTGCACTGGTATGATCTGCAACCTCTGCCTCCCAGGTTCAAGCAACTCTCCTGCCTCAGCCTCCCGGGTAGCTGGGACTACAGGCACGTGCCACCATGCCTAGCTAATTTTTGTATTTTTTTTTTTTTTTTAGTAGAGTTGGGGTTTCACCAGTGTTGACCAGGTTGATCTCGAACTCCTGACCTCAAGTGATCCCCCCACCTCAGCCTCCCAAAGTGCTGGAATTACAGGTGTAAGCCACCACACCCAGCCTAAGAGCATTTTTCCCACACTAAAAGGTAACACAGTCCAGCTGGCTTGCTTTTTAAACAGAGCATTACAGGGTCACCTGTTTGGAGGAGGAGGACTGAGGTCAGAGCAGGCTCCTGTCAACTCCAATGGGACATTTCACAGTGGCCACAACAGGCTGACCTCTGTGTCCTGTGTCCTGCTGAATGTGTGTGGAGGCCTCAGAGGGGCTCTTTCCCCTTGCACAGAGAGAGAGCACTGGCTCATGAGCCTTTTTTCTGCACTACCTTACCTGGAACTCAAGTTTCTGGGACTTGCCATGCTGGGGTAGAGGTGACTTTGATCCTCCTGAAAACAGCCCTCATGCCCCCACACCCACATGGAAGAGGAACTGTTCCATGGTGGTCCATATCCAAAGTCACTAGATCTTGGCCTGCCATGGTGGCTCATGCCTATAACCCCAGTACTTTGGGAGGCTGAAACGGAGGGATCACTTGAGCCCAGGAGTTTGAGACCATCCTGGGCAACATGGCAAGACCCCATCTCTATAAAAACAACAACAAAATAACAAGAAGTCACTAGATCTTAAAGCACTAGATCTTAAACCTGTGATGGGTAATTTCCTCGTCAGTTCAGCCAGGCTCTGATACCCATGTTTCGACCAAACGCTCGCCTGGGTGCTGCTGTGAGCTGCGTTGTAGATGCGGTCAGCACTGACGATCACGGGCTGTAAGTAAAACGTTCTCCTCTGCGAGGTGGGTAGGCCTCATGCAGTCGGTTGAAAGGCCTCCAGAGCAGAACTGAGGTTTCCCTGAAGAAGAAGAAATCCTGCCTGGGGACTGCAGTGTCAGCTCCTCCGGGGAGCTTCTGGCCTGCTGGCCTGCCCTCTGGATTTCAGACGTGCCTAGCCAGCCCCCACAATCACGTAAGCCGATTCCTTGAAATAAACTTAATCTATATCTCCTTCTGGTTCTGATTCTCTGGCAGATCCTCTCCCTAAACGGTGCCCGGGACGGGGGAGGAGTTGGCGCTACTTCATGGCTTCCCTTTCACACAGACATGCTGACTTTTCAACCACTGTCCTTTTCAAATTTTCTCTCTTCCAGGGAAGGGCTGACTTTTTTTTCTCCTTGTCAACTAGCCCCTTTGGGATCTGTTACTGGTCTCAGCCTTCTCCTCCATCCCCTCTTTTTCATTATTTTTATTTTCATTTTGTAGAGACAGTTGCTGAAGGTGGGGTCTGGCTGTGTTGACCAGGCTGGTTTTGAACTTCTGGCCTCAAGTGATCCTCCCGCCTTGGCCTCCAAAGTTGCTGGGATTACAGGTGTGAGCCACCACCCAATTTTTATTTTTAGAGACAGGGTCTCACCCTGTCACCCAGACTGGTGCAATCATGGCTCCCTGCAGCCTCAACTCCTGGGCTCAAGCAATCCTCCTGCCCTGGCCTCTCCAGTAGCTAGGACTACAGGCACGCATACCACCTTCCCTGGCTAATTTTTAAATTTTTTTTGTAGTGATGGAGTCTTGCTGTGTTGCCTGGGCTGGTCTTGAACTTCCGGCCTGAAGTGATCCTCCCACCTCAGCCTCCTGCATCCTTTCTTTCCTCCCCATATTTCCTTCTTATCAACAGGTGCTGGGGAGAGGCAGGACAGGCCTGTCCCCCGAGTCCCCTCCGGATGCCGTGGACCGGCCAGCTGTGAGTGTTTCTTTGGCAGTGTCTTAGCTGGTTGTTGTGAGCAATAGTAAGGAAGCAATCAGCAAGTATACTGCCCTAGAAGTGCTACACATTGTGGGGCCTGAGAGGGAAGATGAGGCGAGAGATGCCCAGACCAGTGGGAGACGCCAGGACTTTGGAAGCTCTTCTGCGCCACGGTGGGTGGTGAGGGCGGCTGGGAAAGTGAGCTCCAGGGCCCTGGGAGCAGCCTGCTCGTGGGTGCGGAAGGAAAAAGGCACAGGGGCTTGGTGTGGGCGGCTTTTGGCTGGGAGAAGTTTGCACGTAGGGAGAATAGTAGCCAGTGTTTGCAGAGCACTTACTATGCAGGAAGGCCTGTCCTAAGCATTCTAAGTGTATTACATCATGAACAAGTGTCTGTGATTAGCCCCGTCTTGCAGAGAAGGAAACAGAAGTACAAACAGAAAATGTAACTAAGCATGCACTTAATAAAAAGGCACCAGGTTTTGAACCCAATCAATCTGGCTCAAGAATCTGCGCCCAGCCACTGGCTCCTGTTCTTAGAGATGAACGTAGTGTCCTGGAGCCTGCTCCACATTGTGACTTGATCATGAGTGTACGCGCTTCCTGTCCCCAGAGGACAGATTTCCAGTGCAATCATAGAAAGTGCCTGTGTGGGCTTCAGGAGATGTGTCTGCCTTGGGGAGAATTTTCCTTTTCAGCTAGAGCCAGGCCCAGGATGTTGACGTCAGTGAGACGCTGGTGACGTTCTCTGATCCAGCGGCTGATAAAAGTTTCTCCAAGACAGCTCAGTCTTGAGGTCCCACTGGCTTCACCTACAGATGCCAACTTTGAGGCCAGTGAACTGTGAGGCCAGCTGGGCTGATTGCCATGGCAACAGGAATTGGACCCAAGTCACTGGAGGATGGAGAGGGAAGACACAGCGGCGGCTTCCCCAGGTCTTGGACCACAAGGCACAGCCGTGGCCTCCAGAAAGCCTGAGAGAACCCGTTAGTGGGTCCTGCACTCTGACACAGCTCACACAATCAGCCTCTGGTCCTCGCCCTCCTCCCATTGGTGTCGTTGTACTCTCTGACAGTGACATTGAGCAGTGAGTGCTCCAGATCTCGTTCTACTGATTTTTCCCACTGTTCTCCAGTCTAGCGCTTTCCAAAATTCATCCAAACTTAAGAGGTGACGCCAAATGTCAGTGGCTTATACCTCAGACCCCATGGACTAAGACAAGCCTCTGGGGTCCATGTGTCACCAAGGATGGGGTCTTCTAGTACCTTTCACACAGGCCAGGGATAGCACCTGCTGTGACCCCCGCCCCCAGCCTCTGCTTCTTCTCCCATTCCCCTTCCAGCCACTGCCCTGGGCACCTCCCCTGCTCCCACCCCCGTGCCTGGGCCCATCTTTCTGCCTCACTGATTGCGGGGCTCCCTAGCACTGGAGGGGAAGGGAGCCTGCTTCCATTCTCACCACTCTGAAAGTCAGAGGCCCCGCAGAGAGGTTTTTTGGGATTTGGAGCCTAACCTTGGTCTTGACACAGTCCGGCTGAGAAGGCCATCCCCCAGTGAAGCCAGCCCTCCCTCCCTCTGCAGAGGAAACAGGCAGCTAGATGCTTCAGCAAACGGGAATTGTTCTTTTTTTCCTCAAATAGACTGGAGTGCAGAGGACTTGCTTCAGAGAGAGCCCCTTTGTAACGCACATTGCACGGGCCGTGCCCCATGCCCACTCGGCCACAAACTCCCCTTAGCTGCCCAGCCCCGTGGAGCCAGGCGTGGGCTGAAGTGGAGCCAATGAAATGCTTGGAATGCCAGCCGCAGCGACAGGCCAGCACTCATGCCTCTCGGGAGTTCTGACCAAAGCAGCACTGAGGACTGCTTCAGAGAGAAGTCTACACCATTTTCTCCAGTTTTAGGCAGAAGTAAAGAATGTCTCTGCCTTCTCCCAACCAGCAATTGATTCAGAGTCCTGAGCTTTTAAATGAAAGGACCCCTCTGTTGCTTTATGCAGTAGCCAGCCTATTCATTTGAGTCCAGGTGAAATCATTTTCGAGTAAACTCTTCCTATCCAGCTTTGCTTTTAGTTATGCTGACATAAAAACAATACAAATTGCCCTTCTCAGAGTTCACCTGTAAAAGTTCCTGGATAATTAGTAAGGAAACAGAAACAGCAGACAGTTGTTGCTTCAGATAAAAATGATGTCTGGGCTGGGCATGGTGGTGCATGCCTGTAATCCCAGCACTTTGGGAGGCCGAGGTGGGTGGATCCCTTGAGCTAGGGAGTTTCAGACCAGTCTGGGCAACATCTCTACAAAAAATACAAAAATTAGCCGGGCATAGTGGCAGGCAACTGTAGTCCCAGCTACTCAGGAGGATGAGGTCAGGGGATGGCTTGAGCCCAGGAGGCACAGACTGAAGTGAGCTGAGATTGCGCCAATGAACTCCAGCCTAGGCGACAGAGCCAGACCCTGTCTCAAGAAAAAAACAAAACAAAACAAAACAAAACAAAAAAACAAACAAAGTAATGTCTTTGTGATCATTTAATTAACTTCTGCATTCTTTTTTTTTTTGAAATGGCCAGTGGTACCATCTCAGCTCACTGCAACCTCTGCCTCAGGGGTTCAAACGATTCTCCTGCCTCAGCCTCCCGAGTAGCTGGGATTACAGACCCCCGCTACCATGCCTGGCTAATTTTTGTATTTTTAGTAGAGACGGGGTTTTGCCATGTTGACCAGGCTGGTCTCCAACTCCTGACCTCAGGTGATCCGCCCACCTCGGCCTCCCAAAGCACTGGGATTACAGGAATGAGCCACTGCACTCGGCCTACTTCTGCATCCTAGCTAGGATATATTCAGTTGTCTTTAGAGCTAACAGCAGAAGAAAGGTACTTGGATACATATGTGGCTGTTTATCTTTCTAGACATTCTAGAAGATGAGAGGGGCAGTGGTGGCTCCAAGGGAGTGATTTTAGGATGGACTGGGACAGAGAGGGGCTACTTACACATACACACACAGAGGCCATTAATTTAGGGAGTTCAAGGTTCAGGAGGTAGACGGCATCCAGGCCTGTGGCAGAGTGCACTCCTGCTTTGGGGAATGGATGGGCAGATTCTTGCCTGTCGTTGGAGGGTTAGAGAGAGGGATGAATAATTTCATGGTTGGACTTGAGTTTGGAAGCAAGTGGAGTCAGATACAAATTCTATGTTTTTGGGGAAAGTATTTGATCTTCTTGGCTGTGAGGCAAAGCGAGATTTAAAAATATTTTTGGCTTAAAATATATATATGCATGTATATTTAATACCATCTATGGATTCTGCCAATATCTGTTTCATAGTTTTGATATTGTGTAGTCATACAAGGAGTTACCACTGAACGAAACTGGGGGAAGGGTACACAGAATCTCTGTACTTTCTTTGTTGTTGTTGCGATTTCCTGTAAATCTATGATTATTTTAAAATAAAAAAGTTAAAGCTTACATATTTACATTTGATTAAATGCAGTGTGATATCCTGGGTTGGATTTTGGAACAAAAAAAAAGGCATGAGTGGAAAAGCTGGTAAAATCCAAAAAAGCCTTTAGTTAAAAGTAATACCAGTGTTAATTTCTTCGTTTTGACAAATGTGCCATGGCTGTGTAAGATGCGAACGTTAGAGGGAACTGGGCGAAGAAATTGAGGGAACTCTCTGTACTACTCTTTGCAGCTTTTCCGTAAATCTAAAATTATTCCAAAATAAAAGTCTATTAAAAACGTAAGTATACACGCACACATTTATATTTGAACACATCTAGGCAGCCAATGTCCTTAAAGAAGACACTCTCTTCAAACGGTGCCTCTGGGATGGGTGAATAACTAAGGGCCCCTTTGACAGCTGTGCTGCAGGTTATGTTACTCCCTAATGTGGCTGTCTGGGCTGAGGGAACCCTAGAGAGCTTTAAAACCAAATAGAGCTGGGCATGGTGGCTCACGCCTGTCATCCCAGCACTTTGGGAGGCCGAGGTAGGCAGATCACCTGAGGTCAGGAGTTCGAGACCAGCCTGGCCAACATGGTGAAATCCCGTCTCTACTAAAAATATAAAAATTAGCTGGGTATGGTGGTGGGCGCCTGTAATCCCAGCTACTTGGGAGGCTGAGGCAGGAGAATCGTTTGAATCCAGGAGGCGGAGGTTGCAGTGAGCCGAGATAGCGCCATTGCACCCCACCCTGGGCAATGAGAGCAAAACTCCGTCTCAAAAATAACAAACAAACAAACAAACAAAAAAAGGAACACTGGTCACATGTCAGAGAGAGTTAATTGTAATACAACCCCATTTTCCAGGCTAGAAACTGACGCACAGTTGGGAGCTGATGCAATTAGATTGTAATTTCCTGGAATATTTAAAACCAAATTATTTTCTGTTTTCCAAACATGTGCTTGCAACATACAAAATACAAATTGTAGTAGCTGTGATACATTAAAAAAAAAAAAAAAAAAAAAACGGAAATGACCTTTGGTACTCTTCTTAGCACTCCTCAGGATCAGGATCCGTGGTTAAAATTGGTGGGTGGGGTGGAGATCCAAGCAAAATGCCAAGTATTAATTCAGCACTTACCCTGTGCCTTGCATTTGGCAGGATGCTTCCAGGGATGCTCAGGACTAGTAATCAGGGGTTTTTGCTGCCCAGCTTCCATTCCTCTCCTAGCAGCACCTGATACACTGTCAGGTACAGTTCAGGGGCCCCCCACCAAGATGCCTGCCCTTCCCTGGTCAAGATGACCCCAACTTCGTGATGGAATGTGAGTCATCAAGAGCTTAGCGTGCAGAGGAAACATGCTCACAGCTCACTGGCCCCATTGAGAGCTTGCTATATGTATGTATGTTTGAGATAGAGTTTCACTGGAGTGCAGTGGTGCAGTCTCAGCTCACTGCAACCTCTGCCTCCCAGATTCAAGTGATTCTCATGCCTCAGCCTCCTAAGTAGCTGGGATTGCAGATGTGCGCCACCACGCCCAGCTAATGTTTTGTACTTTTAGTAGATCTTGAATTCCTGACCTCAAGTGATAATATTTTTTTGAGACGGAGTCTCCGTCACCCAGGCTGGAGTAGAGTGGCATGATCTAGGCTCACTGCAATCTTCACCTCCTGGGTTCAAGTGATTCTCCTGCCTCAGCCTCCCAAGTAGCCGGGATTACAGTCACACCCCACCATGCCTGACTAATTTTTGTAGCTTTGTTAGTAGTAGAGACAGGGTTTCAGCATGTTGCCAAGGCTGGTCTCGAACTCCTGGCCTCAAGTGATCCGCCTGGCCTGGCCTTCCAAAGTGCTGGGATTACAGGTGTGAGCCACTGCGCTGGGTTGAAACTCACTGATACACCTCCCGTATGGGGAAGGGAGCGGGGAGGAGCGGAAGGAGCTGGAGGAGGAGGAGGGGGAAGGGGGGAGGAGGAGGACAAGAAGGAGAAATGGACTCTCACTCTTCATCCCAAGTGCCCCTCATTGTGTTCATCATCCCCCAAGGTGGAGAATTACCTGAGGCCACTGTGGACCAGCCTCTTCCTCCTCTGTTGGAACTGAAAACATCAGAGTAAACTACCAAATATGAAGGCCTCTGGACTCCAGTCGAGAAGTACTTTGTGTACTCCCGAGTATTTCTGCAACAGTGGTGCAGGCTGGTGCCACCTCTCCCCTGCCAGGACCCTTGATGCTGCATCATTGCAAAACAAAGCATGTCTCAGTCTAATTTTCTTTTCCTTTTTTTTTTTCCTGAGACAGGGTCTTGCTCTGCTGCCCAGGCTGAAGTGCAGTGTGCGATCATGGCTCACTGCAGCCTTGACCTCTTGGGCTCAGGCGAGCCTCCCACCTCAGCCTCCTAAGTAGCTGGGACTACAGGTGTGCACCGTCACACTTGGCAAATGTTTACATTTTTTCTAAAGACCAGGGGGAGCTCATTATGTTGCCCAGGCTGGTCTCGAACTCCTGGACTCAAGCAATCCTCTTGCCTCAACTTCCCAAAGTGCTGAGATTACAGGTGGGAGCCACCACACCTGGCTCTAATTTTCATAACTGCGACTGAAATCACAGCTGAAATCACAGCTGTCTGTCTTTAAATTGGTAACCTTGAGGGGGTTGTTTTTCTGCCTGGAGTCACTTACTGCTGAAATGAATCTGGTTAAGAGAGGAGAGATGAGAAGAAACGATGAACAATGTGGCAGCCTCATGGACTCTCCCTGTGTCTGGTCTTGGAAGTTTCCACCCCACTCAGATCAGAACAGGCAGCCCTCCTGATGACTCAGTGGCTCCTGGTGACGTCATTGTGCCCTGGACACCCTTCGGCCTGCCTGTTCCTCTCTTTGCTGTCCCCCAGCAACAGAGCTGGCTTCGTGGGTGTGCAGCCTGGATGGCCACACAGGGCCCGGTGCCTAAGGGGTCCATGTTTGGGGTGTGGCTATGTTGAAATATGTGAGGATTTTTGGATGAGGGTCCTGTGAACGGAGGAGCTGTTTCAGTAGCCTTCCACAGGGATCGGCTGGCCACAGGGATCCTACCATCCTGCACCAACCCGGATGGGATCAGGACTTGGTACCCACTTCCCAAGAGGGTCGGGATGAGTAGGGCTGAGTGAGCTCAGAATCCTCCCTCTCACCAAACCCAGGGCTGCCCGGGGACACACATACATAGAGAGCCCCAGGCCCTGTGTATGGGCTGCTGGTCCCCGTCAGAAGCTCCTACAGGTAGTTCCTCAGGATGCAGGAAGGGATCTTACTGGTTGGTGAGTTGCAACCATTTGCAACCTCCGCCTCCCAGGTTCAAGTGATTCTCCTGCCTCAGCCTCCCAAGTAGCTGGGAACACAGGTGTGGCCCACCACACCCGGCTAATTTTTGTATTTTTAGTAGAGACGAGGTTTCACCATGTTGGCCAGGCTGGTCTCAAACTCCTGACCTTAAGTAATCCACCTGCCTCGGCCTCCCAAAATGCTGGGATTACAGGCGTGAGCCACTGCCCACGGACCCCCAGGCCTCTCTGCTTGGCTTGGAGATGCTGTCTTCTTGTGTCTCCACTGGTCTTCCCTGGGTTCTTATCTGTGTCCCTGTTTCCTCTTTTTTTTCTGAGACAGGTTCTTACTCTGTCGCCCAGGCTAGAGTGCAGTGGCATGACCTGGACTCACTGCAGCCTCAACATCCCGGGTTCAATTGACCCCCTACTTCACCCCGAGTATCTGGGGCTATAGGCGTGCGCCACCAGGCCTAGCTTTTTTTTTTTTTTTTTTTTTTTTTTTGAGACGGAGTCTCGCTCTGTCACCCAGGCTGGAGTGCTATGGCCGGATCTCAGCTCACTGCAGGCTCCGCCTCCCAGGTTCACGCCATTCTCCTGCCTCAGCCTCCCGGGTAGCTGGGACTACAGGCGCCGCCACCTCGCCCGGCTAGATTTTTGTAGTTTTTAGTAGAGACGGGGTTTCACCATGTTAGCCAGGATGGTCTCGACCTCCTGACCTCGTGATCCACCCGTCTCGGCCTCCCAAAGTGCTGGGATTACAGGCTTGAGCCACCGTGCCCGGCCTTTTTTTTTTTTTTTTTTTTGTATTTTTAGTAGAGATGAGGTTTCACCATGTTGCCTAGGCTGGTCTTGAACTCCTGAACTCAAGCTATCTGCCTGCCTTGGCCTCCCAAAGTGCTAGGATGACAGGTGTGGGCCACCGCACCGGGCCCATGTTTCCTCTTAAGGACACAACCATGCCGGATTAGGGCACCCTAACCATCTCACTTTAACTTAGTTGCCTTTTAAAGACGCTTTCTCCAAATACAGTCACATCCTGTGGTACTGGAGGCTAAGATCTCAAAATATGAATCGGAGGCTGGACATGGTGGCTCACACCTGTCATTCCAGCACCTTGGATGGCCGAGACCAGCCTGGGCAACACAGTGAGACTCCATCTCTACAAAAATTTTTTTAAAAAGTATGACTGGGCACAGTGGCTCATGCCTGTAATCCCAGAACTTTGGGAGGCCAAGGCAGGCAGATAGCTTGAGCTCAGGAGTTCAAGACCTTTGGGAGGCAGGGGGGGGGGGGGGGGGGCAGATCACCTGAGGTCAGGAGTTCAAGACCAGCCTGGTCAACATGGTGAAACCCCATCTCTACTAAAAATACAAAAATTAGCCAGGCGTGGGCTGGCTACAAAAGTAGCCAGGGCGACAGAGTGAGACTCCATCTAAAAAAAAAAAAAAAATGCTGGAATTATAGGCATGAGCCATTGCACCCGGTCCATTTTAACCACTTTAAAGTATATAATTCAGTGGTGTTGGTGGTATTCACAATATTGTGTAACCATTACCACTATCTATTTCCAGAACATTTCCATCACCTCCAACAGAAATCCCATATTCCTTAAGCAATAACTCCCCATGGCCTCCTCCCCCCAGCCCCTAGTAACCCTGATTATTTCTGTCCCCATGAATTTACCTATTCTAGATGTTTCATATAAGTGGAATCCTACAATGTTTGTTCTTTCTGTGTCTGGCTTATTTCTCTCAATATTATGTCGTTGGGGTTCGTCCATCTTATAGCATGTGTCAGAATTTCATGCCTTCTTATGGCCACAAAATATTCCATTGTGTGGATAGTCTACCTTTTGTTTATTATTCATCTGTTCATGGACACCTGGCTGTTTCCACCTCTTGGCTATAGTGAAAAGCGCTGCTATGAATAAGCAGTGGCTCTTAATACTGGTTGGGGGAAAGATAACAGGAATGAGCATCTCCCCTCCCCAGAAGCCCTTCAGAATCTTCCAGAGGATGTGAGATTTCTTTTGCTTTGTAAAAGCGGACTGAACGCACATCGGCTAAACTAGGCTGAAAACTCTGACTTTAAAGAAATGGGATTAAAAGGAAACTTTCAATAAGTACTGTGTATCAGTTATGCACAAAACATTGTTACATATTACATAATGTATTCAACAGGAACATCTTACCTAAACGTTGAGCTAGGCCAGGCACGGTGGCTCTTGCCTGCAATCAGTACTTCGGGAAGCCAAGGCGGGAGGATCACTTGAGCCCAGAAGTTTGAGACCAGCTTGTGCAACATAGTGAGACCCCCTCTCTACAAATAATTTTAAAAATTAGCCGGGCGCAGTGGCTCACACCTCTAATCCTAGCACTTTGGGAGGCTGAGGGGAGAGGATCACTTGAATTCAGGAGTTCAAGACCAGCCTGGCCAACATGGTGAAACCCCCATCTCTACTAAAAATACAAAAATTAGCTGGGCATGGTGGTGGACACCTGTAATCCCAGCTACTCGGGAGGCTGAGGCAGGAGAATTGCTTAAACCCAGGAGGTGGAAGTTGCAGTGAGCCGAGATCGTGCCATTACACTCCTGCCTGGGTGACAAGAGTGAAACCCCATCTCAAAAAAAAAAAAAAAAAAAAAAAATTAGCCAAGTTTGGTGGCACATGCCTATAGTTCCAGCTACTCAGGAGACTGAGGTGGGAGAATTGCTTGAGGCTGCAGTGAACCATGGTTGTGCCACTGCACTCCAGTCTGGGTGACAGAGTGAGAGCCTGTCTCAAAAAAAAAAAAAATTGAGCTGGTAGAATATGTTCTGTGTATCGTTGGCTTATCGGCTGTCCCTGTAGAATGCATGCTTGCTAAGGGTAGGTATCTGGTCTATATTGTGCAGTGTCTGCCACACACAGTAGGCCCTCAATCAATCTTTGTGGAACACATAGTGGGAATATGGAGCAGCCAGATGACACAGAAGTGCAGTGGGCCCTTGGCTGCCTTTCTAATGCAGGTTCTCAGCTGGCGGTTCAGCACCTGCAGGGTAACCAGGCAGTCCTTTTTTTTTTACCGACTTCTCATAGCAATTGCCCATTTCCTTTATTCATGAATAAAGATGGGCAATAAGTTTCAGGAGGGTGTTTTGTTTTGTTTGCATTGTTTTGAGACAGGATCTTGCTCTGTTGCCCAGGCTGGAGTGCAATGGTGCGATCATAGCTCTCTGCAGCCTCGAACTCCTGGGCTCAGGGGATCCTCCTGCCTCAGCCTCCCAAAGTGCTGGGACCACAGGTGTGAGCCACCATGCCTGGCCTTTGGGAGGTTTTTGTTGTTTGTTATAGTAGTATGTGTGATTCTGTTAACAATAGATATTGCAGATATTTTTATATGTTGGAGTTGTTGCAAAATATCATTAATTCTCCTTGCTACTTTTTAAATTATAGTTATTTGACTGGTTGTTATTAGATATTATTTAATGCGCTAATACTCTCATTGGCACATTACTACTATCTACTATGACATACTACTACTGTCATATCTACCACGCTATACCAGATTTGGCTTTATCAAGTATTTCAATCATTGTATTTCACTATGATTGGTTAGCTTTGTAATCCCATGTAATTTATGCCTTTATCCTGAGAATCCAGCGAGTTCACTAGACTGGCAAAGGGGTTTGTGGTATAACCAAGGTTATGGGCCTGCTCAAAAGGCTTGCCTAGCTTTCCCGTGCACAGTCAACCCCATGACACACATTGTCCTGGCCCCACGTTCACACCCAGTCTGCACATCACGACCGGTTTATACCAGTAGTGCTGCCTTCTCACCACCAGGAGGCACTGCTTCACCCGAGTCACAGAAAGTCCTGGGCAGGTTAGGGCTTCCTCCCTCTCATCTTCATCCTAACCAGGGCTGGCATCAGAATCCTCTGGGAGACTTTTTTTCCTTCCTTGCATCCCTCCTTCCTTTTTTTTTTTTTTGGAGACAGAGTCTCACTGTCTTGCTCTGTCGCCCAGCCAGCAGGCTGCAGTGCAGTGGCACGATAGCTCATTGCAACCTCCACTTCCTGGGTTCAAGCGATTCTCCTGCCTCAGCCTCCAGAGTAGCTGGGACTACAGGTGCGTGCCACCACCTGCTAATTTTTGTATTTTTAGTAGAGACAGAGTTTCACCATGTTGGCCAGGCTGGTGTTGAACTCCTGACCTCCAGTCATCCTCCTACCTCAGCTTCCCAAAGTGCTGAGATTATAGGCATGAGCCACTATGCTCAGCCACTCCTTCCTTCCTTCCTTCCTTCTCTTCCTTCCATTCCTCCTTTCTTTTTTTCCTTCCTTCCCTCTCCTTCCTTCTTCCCTCCCTCCCTCCTGTCTTCCATCCTTCCTTCCCTTCTCCCTCTCCCTCCTTCCTTCCTTTTTTCCTCCCTTTTAACTTTTTGTTATGAAAAATTTCAAGCATACAAAAGTATATGAACCCCACAGAGAGCCATCAGCGACTGCAGTGATCGTCTCGGGACCCAAGTCATTTCTGCATCCGCCTGGGAGCCCTCTAAAGATACAGATGCCTGCCCTGCCCTATATGGGCGATCAGAGCCTTAAAGTTGACAGAGCTCCCCGGCTGTTTGGGAACCACTGTCACAGCCTGGCCCCTGGCCCCTGTCACACCAGACCCCTGGTGACCACGCATGGGCTTCCAGCAGCCATTCCCACACACATGAGCGTCTGCCCATGTCTGCCCCAAGCCCTGGGCTCACACTCCTGTTCTCTTGCTCAGGCGCCACAGGAATTGGGGAACAGTTGACTCCTGTTCCCTGCGCAGCCTCTTCCTGTGACTCTGAAAGCCAGAGTGAAGTAACACCCATCAGCCTTGCCCTTGAGCAAGCAACCACAGCCACGTTTTGCTGGCACGAGGCTCATGGTGTGGCCTCTTCCTGTGATGGAGGGCAGGCCCTGGGTTGGCAGTGTCTCTGCGTTTCAGACTGAAAGACATTGTCAAGCTATTAAAGCTTGGTTCTGAGTGTCCAGAAAGATCCCTGTTACGAGCTGAATTGTCCCCCATCCCCATCCATTTTTTTTCCTTTTTTCCTTTTTTTTTTTTTTTTTTGAGATGGAGTCTCGCTCTGTCCCCCAGGCTGGAGTGCAGTGGTGCAATCTCAGCTCACTGCAACCTCCCACAGTGATTACAGGCACCCACCACCATGCCCAGCTAATTTTTTATATTTTTAGTAGAGACGGGGTTTCGCCATGTTGGCCAGGTTGTTCTCTCAGTCCGGCTCCTCTTCACCCAGGCAGCTAGGAACTGCAGGGCAGTGGCCACGCCGGGAGCTGCTGCAGTGGAAGAGCTGCCAGGACCAGAATCTTTCTTTTTTTTTTTCTTTTTTTTTGAGACGGAGTCTTGCTCTGTCGCCCAGGCTGGAGTGCAGTGGCGCAATCTCGGCTCCCTGCAAGCTCCGCCTCCCGGGTTCACGCCATTCTCCTGCCTCAGCCTCCCGAGTAGCTGGGACTACAGGCGCCCGCCACCTCGCCCGGCTAATTTTTTTGTAGTTTTAGTAGAGACGGGGTTTCACCGTGTTAGCCAGGATGGTCTCCATCTCCTGACCTTGTGATCCGCCCGCCTCGGCCTCCCAAAGTGCTGGGATTACAGGCATGAGCCACCGTGCCCGGCCAGGACCAGGCTCTTTCTAAGATGTGTGCAGGTCAGAGGGCCGGGTGCACAGCAAGCGGGGGCAGCAGCCTTCATTGTTGGGGTAGGGAGGGGCAAGGCTCAAGGTGATCAGGGAGAGGTTAAACACATCCCACTGAGACCAGAGGGCTCCTGGAGGAAAATACACCCACCAGATGGGGTCCCTTGAAGAGGAGGCTCCTGACTCCAGCAACGGTGCTGGCCAGGCTTGCCCTATTCTTTATCTGTGTGGCCCAGTGGTCACATGAACATGCCCAGGGGTTGCAGGGCCTCCTTGGGGATGCTGGAGGTTCACCGTTGCTCACTGTGATGGTTAATATTGAATGTTAACTTGATTGAAGGATGGAAAGTATTGTTCCTGGGTGTGTCTGTGAGGGTGTTGCCAAAGGAGATTAACATCTCAGTTAGTGGGGTGGGAGAGGCAGACCCACCCTCAACCTGGGGGGCACCATCTAATCAGCTATCAGCTCGGCCAGAATAAAAGCAAGTAGAAGAACATGGAGAAGGCCAGGCAAGGTGGCTCACACCTATAATCCCAGCACTTTGATGCAGGTGGATCACCTGAGGTCAGGAGTTCCAGACCACCCTGGCCAACATGGTGAAACCCTGTCTCTACCAAAAATGCAAAAATTGCCAGACATAGTGGTGTGACTGCACTCCAGACTGGGCTACAGCACGAGACTCCATCTCAAAAAAAAAAAAAAAAAAGAAGAAGAAGAACGTGGAGAGATTAGACCAGCTTAGCCTCCCAGCCTACATCTTTCTTCCTTGCCAGATGTTTCCTGCTCTTAAACATCGAACTCCAAGTTCTTCAGCTTTGGGATGCAGACTGGCTTCCTTGCTCCTCAGCTTGCAGACGGCCTATTGTGCGACCTTGGGATTCTGTGAGTTAAAACTCCTTGGCTGGGCACGGTGGCTCACGCCTGTAATCCCAGCACTTTGGGAGGCCGAGGCGGGTGAATCACAAGGTCAGGAGATCAAGACCATCCTGGCTAACATGGTGAAACCCCGTCTCTTCTAAAAATACAAAAAAAAATTGGCTGAGTGTGGTGGTGGGCACCTGTAGTCCCAGCTACTCAGGAGGCTGAGGCAGGAGAATGGCGTGAACCCGGGAGGCAGAGCTTGCAGTGAGCGGAGATCACATCACTGCACGCCAGCCTGGGTGGCAGAGTGAGACTCTGCCTAAACAAACAAACAAACAAACAAAAAACTCCTTAATAAACTCCCCTTGGCCGGGCGTGGTGGCTCATGTCTGTAATCCCAACACTTTGGGAGGACGAGACAGGTGGATCATCTGAGGATAGGAGTTCAAGACCAGCCTGTCCAACATGGAGAAACCCTGTCTCTACTAAAAATACAAAAATTAGCCAGGCGTGGTGGCGTGTACCTGTAGGCCCAGCTACTCAGGAGGCTGAGACAGGAGAATCACTTGAACCCAGGAGGCGGAGGTCACAATGAGCTGCGATTGTACCACCACACTCCAGCCTAGGCAACAGAGCGAGACTCCATCTCAAAAAAAAAACAAAAAACAAAAAAAACTCCCCTTTATATTTACATCTATGCTATTAGTTCGGTCGCTCTAGAGAGCCCTGACTAAGACACTCACCACGGTCCCCAGGCAGGAAGGAGCAGCATGAGTTCCCTCCCTTCATGATTCGGGCAGTGATCAGTGGCAGAGCCTGTACCACACTCACCTTTCAAACAGGGAAATGAGGAAGGGGGCCAGCCCAAGCTGAAAGTCCCTCTTCTGTTCCAGTTTTAAAACTACATTTGTGGCTTGTGACTTACGTTGGAGTTGACCTCAGAAAAATCATTTCAGATTCCTCCAAATGAGAGACACCAAACTGTCACCTCTATTGAACTTGTCAGAAGAGAATCTTGTGCCAGTTCCTGGGGTGAGAGGAGGAGGAGGAGAAAGTAACCCAAAAACTAGCTTTCTCCAGGGGCTGCTCGCCACTGTGATGGGGCTTTTCTGGGTCTGGGCCCTAGCTCTGCAGCCAGACAAGTGGGGTGAAGCGAGGTTGTGATGATGTGTGAGGACATGGGACACGGCCCCTTTGGATGCTGGACATGGAGCGGCAGACAACTGCCAGCTGGCTTGGCATAGCTACTAGAGAAACAACTCAGGGCCCAAAGAAGATGCATCTAGGTTTCTTACCAATTCCCCCAAAGATGAGGCAGGAGAGGGGGTCCTGAAAGACCGGAAACTGAAAATGTGGCTAATGGGACATCCCACACCGTCTGGGGCAGGGATCATTAGAGACAGCTCAGAGCCTGGGGTTTCTCTAGGCTTGTTCTTCTCAGTCAGACCTCCCCACAGTCCCCCAAGCGGAGCCCCAGGAGCTCTGAGAGTCCCAGGGTCAGGAACCCCAAACTCCCTTTAGTGGAGACCATGCTGGGCTACTTGAGATCCCAACTGCGATGCGAGTCACAGTTCCCACCTCCTGATAAATGCCTGGACACATGTAGACAACGTCCATGACCGTGGACAGTGTAAAATTAGCTTCACATTTAAATCTAAGCAATTTGAAGCTATATCATTGCACGTCTTTCACAGTTTTTCCCTAGGTGTAAGAAGTATGAAAGTTCTTTGAATGTTGTTTTCCAGTGCAAAGAAAGCCAAGCAATTTCCTGATGAAAATGGTCTATAAGCGAGGGTGGGAAGTGGGGGAAAAAACATAAAAATAAATGCTTGTAAAACAGCCAGCTGTTCACCTGGAGATTTAGGCAAAGCACTTCAATCTCAATAAAGCAGGAAAGATCTAATCAAAATTGATCTGCTGACAAAGCAGGTTGCTACAAGACCTCTCCTGTGCCCCATCTCCTCCCCGCTCCTCCAGATACTCCAAGGATTAAATGACCGAGCTCTGGGGAGGCAGAATCCATTCCAGATTCTTGCCTTGCCGTAGTCCAAAGCCCCAGGCTGATTGCAAAAGCCAAACTTAAAGCTATTTCCATCAGTGAAAAGCTGAGAGGCTTCATTGACAGAACTCTCAGCCAGGTTCTGTTTATGGTCTGGGGTCCTCTCAGGAGGAGGTCAGGGGTCTTTTGAACGATCACAAGTGACTTGGAAGGAAAGCAGCCGCTCTTAGCTCTCTACAGAACAAACTCCACAAATATGTTTGCTCGCACTGCTGAGAACTGTACGTAGTAACATTTTTTCTGATTAAAAAAGAATCTATGCTTATTCCAGCATTGCTTATAATAGCCAAAACCTAGAAACAACCCAAATGTCCAAAAACAATAGAATGGATAAATATACAATTATTTATACAATGGAATTATTTATACAGTGGAATACTATACAGTAGTGAAAATGAGTGAATTGCATGTAGCAAGTCATGCAATTCTAGGTTGGATGACTCTCACAAAAATAATGTTGAACAAAATACAGAAAACACAAAAGGGAACAGAGAGTATGATTCTGCTTACATAAAGCTCAATGACAGGCAAACTGCACTGTTTTGTTCAGGGATGCATACATGGATGGGTAAGAGCAAGAGCCTCCAGTGGTGGCTTCTACCTGTAGTCCCAGCTACTTAGGAGGCTGAGGCCAGAGGATTCTTTGAGCCCTGGAGTTAAAGACCAGCCTGGGCAAAAAAAAAAAAAAAAAAAAAAAAAAAAACAAGGAAATGACTGAGGGGGAAGGGGTTTGGGGGAGGTTTGTGGTATGCTGGTAATGTTATATTTCTTGCTCTGGATGGCTGTTTATAATTATCTAATAAATTGTACATTTGTATTTTAGGCACTTTTCAAAATGTATATTTCATAAAACAATTTTATTTATTTTTATTTTTTTTGAGACAGAGTTTCACTCTTGTTGCCCAGGCTGGAGTGCAATGGTGCAATCTCAGCTCACTGCAACCTCTGCCTCCCAGGTTCAAGCAATTATCCTGCCTCAGGTTCCAAAGAGCTGGGGTTACACCCTGCAACCATGCCCAACTAATTTTGTATTTTTAGTTGAGATGGGGTTTCGCCATGTTGGTCAGGCTGGTCTCGGAACTCCTCATCTCAGGTGATCTGCCTGCCTCGGCCTCCCAAAGTGCTGGGATTATAGGCAAGAGCCACCATGCCTGGCCTTTATTTTATTTTTGTATGAGTTGGAGTCTCACTAAGTCGTCTAGGCTGGTCTTAAACTCCTGGCCTCTCAAGTGATTCTCCCATCTTAGCCTCCCAAAGAGCTGGGATTACAGGCCACTGCACCTGGCCAAAACAATTTTTTTAAAGTTAGATATACAAAGATAATCTTTGCTTTCTATGAACCAAACGCAAGATCAAACCTAATGTACACTAAAAACTATAAGACATCACTGAAGGAAGTTAAAGAAAAGCTAAATAAATGGAAAGACATTCTTGGTCCATGGATAAGGAGATCTCACATTATTAACATAGCATAATTCTCCACTTTTATCTACAGATTCAAAGCGATCTCTATCAATCTTTTCCATTTCTTTTGCAGAAATGGAAAAACTGATTCTCAAATTAATAGGGAATTGCAAGGGGCATCGGATAGCCAAAACAATATTGGAAAAGAAAAACAATGTTGAAGGGTGGGGCACGGTGGCTCAAGGCTGTGATCCCAGCACTTTGGGAGGTTGAGGCGGGCAGATCACTTGAGGTCAGGAGTTCGAGAACAGCCTGAGCAACATAGTGAAACCCTGCCTCCACTAAAAATACAAAAATTAGCCAGGTGTGGTAGTGGGCGCCTGTAGTCCCAGCTACTCGGGAGGCTGAGGCAGGAGAATCATTTGAACCTGAGAGGCGGAGGTTGCAGTGAGCTGAGATCCAACCACTGCACTCCAGTCTGGGCAACAGAGTGAGACTCCATCTCAAAAAAGAGAAAAAATAATCTTGAAGGACTCACTTCCCAATTTCAAAACTTGTACAAAGCTACAGTAACCATAACAGGGAGGTGCTGGAAAGAAACAAAACAGATATGCAAACCTTCGTGAGCTTGGCACAGGCGGTGGTTTCTTAGACGTGACAACAAAAGCACAAGCAACCAAAGAAAAAAATGGACACATTGGACATCCTCAAAACCCACTTTTTTCCTTTGAAGTACACTATCAAGAAAGTGAAAAGACAACCCACAAAATGCGAGAAAATATTTGCAAATCACACAGCTGGTAAGAGTGTAATAACTAGAATCCATAAAGAACTCTTGCAGCTCAACAACGAAAAGATAAACCAATTTAAAAATAAGAAAGAAAATTGACCAGCTGCGGTGGCGCACGCCTGTCATCCCAGCACTTTGAGAGGCTGAGGTGGGTGGATCACTTGAAGTCAGGAGTTTGTGACCAGCCTGATCAACACGGTGAAACCCCGTCTCTACTAAAAATAGGAAAATTAGCTGCGTGTGGTGGCTGGTGCCTGTAATCCCAGCTACTTAGGAGGCTGAGGCAGGAGAACTGCTTGAACCTGGGAGGTGGAGGTTGCAGTGAGCTGAGATCACGCCACTGCACTCCAGCCAGGGTGACAATATGAGACTCAGTCTGAAAAAAAAAAGAAAAGAAAGAAAGAGAGAGAAAGAAAAGAGAAAGTTAGTTGAATAGACATTTCTCCAAAGAGGATATGCACATGTCCAATACACACATGGAAAGATGTTTGAGGTCATTATTCATCAGAGAAATGCAAATCAAAACCACAATGAGGAACAACTTCACACCCACTGTGATGGCTGTTATCACAAAGATAATAAAAAATGTTGGAAGGCTGGGTGAGGTGGCCTCACACCTGTAATCCCAGCACTTTGGGAGGTCAAGGCAGGAGTTTGAGACCAGCCTGGGCAACATAGTGAGACCCCATCTCCAAAAAAAAATTTAGTAGGGGCTGGGCAAGGTGGCTCACACCTGTCATCCCAGCACTTTGGGAGGCCAAGACGGGCAGATCACCTGAGGTCTGTAATCCCAGCACATTGCAAGGCCAAGGTGGGTGGATCACCTGAGGTCAGGAGTTTGAGACCAGCCTGGCCAACATGGTGAAACCCTGTCTCTACTAAAAATACAAAAATTAGCAGGGCGTGGTGGTGCACACCTGTAATCCCAGCTACTCGGGAGGCTGAGGCAGGAGAATTGCTTGAACCCGGGAGGCAGAGGTTGTAGTGAGCCTAGATTGCACCACTGCACTCCAACCTGGGCAACAAGAGCAAGACTCGGTCTTAAAAAAAAAAAAAAATTAGTAGGGCATGGTGACATGCACCTGAAGTCTTAACTACTGGGGAGGCCAATTTGGGAGGATTGCTTGAGTCCAGTAATTTGAGGCTGCAGTGAGCTGTGGTTGTGCCTGCACTCCAGCCTCGGTGACAGAGACCCTGTCTCAAAAAAAGTGTTGGAAGAATGTAGAGAAATTGTGACCCTCATACATTGCTGGTGCAAATTTAAATGAAATGTACAGTCACTTTGAAAAACACCTTGGCAGTTCCTCACAAGGTGAAATATAAAGTTACGTATGGCCCAGCAACTCCATTCCTAGGTATACACATAGGAGAACTGAAAACATACATCACAAAAAACTTGTATGCAAATTTTCATAGTGGTATTATTCATAATAGTTAAAAAGTGTTAACAACCCAAATGTCCATCGGCTGATAAATAATAGCTACGTGAAATGTGGTACATCCTGCTGAGCACGGTGGCTCATGCCTGTAATCCTAGCACTTTGGGAGGCCAAGGCAGGCAGACTGCTTGAGCTCAGGAGTTCAAGACCAGCCTGGGCAACACGGTGAAACCCCATCTCTACTAAAATAGAAAAGAAATTAGCCGGGCGAGGCAGCATGTGCCTGTAGTCCCAGCTACTTGGGAGGCTGAGGCAAGAGAATTGCTTGAAGCTGGGAGGCAGAGATTGCAGTGAGCCGAGATCATGCCACTGCACTCCAGCCCGGGGGACAGAGGGAGACTTGGTCTATAGAAAAAAAAAAAAAAAAAAAAAAAAGTGGTATATCCATATAATGGAATATGATTGGGCAGTAAAAGGAATGAAGCACTGCTGTATGCTACGATGAACCTCGGAAACGTGCTAAGTAAAAAAGTTAGACATAAAGGCCACAGAGCATATGATTTTATTTATAGGAAATGTACAGAACAAGCAAATCCACAGTAAAAGAGTGGTTGCCAGGGCTGTAGGGGAGAATGACTACGGGCTAACAGCTAAGGGATAAGGATTTCTTTTTGGGGTGATGACAATGTTGTAGAATTAGATAATAATGATAATAACGATGGTTGCACAAACTTGTGAACATACTACTGAATTGTTCAGTTAAAAGGGCCAATTTTGCGGTATGTGAACTACATCTTAATTAAAAAGTATGATTTTTTTTTTTTTTTTTTTTTTTTTTTTTTTTTTTTTTTTGAGACGGAGTCTCGCTCTGTCGCCCAGGCTGGAGTGCAGTGGCCGGATCTCAACTCACTGCAAGCTCCGCCTCCCGGGTTCCCGCCATTCTCCTGCCTCAGCCTCCCGAGTAGCTGGGACTACAGGCGCCCGCCACCTCGCCCGGCTAGTTTTTTGAATTTTTTAGTAGAGACAGGGTTTCACCGTGTTAGCCAGGATGGTCTTGATCTCCAGACCTCGTGATCCGCCCGTCTCGGCCTCCCAAAGTGCTGGGATTACAGGCTTGAGCCACCGCGCCCGGCCTGAAATTTTTAAACAACAAAAAGCCGCGCCCGGCCTAGCATTTCATTTTTAAAAAATCACACCTAGTTAGCTATTTTTTTAAAAACAGCATGTTTATTTTAAGAAAAGTTGGAAACACCGGCTTCCCCAAGTCACCACCACCAACTTGTGAACACGTCGGGATCACGGCTTAAGGAATGAGGATCACACCCGAGAGTTGCTTCTGTTGCTAGTGGAAAGAACACCTCTGATCCTCACGCCCTTCCACTCACAACACACACAGAAGCTGGCTGAAAAGAGGGAAAGTAATATGAGCCCTAAAAAGGCCAGTCCTTCCTCTCACAGGACTGGACGTCCCAGACACCTGGCAAGAGCAGGGGGGGCCTGGCAGAGTGTGGAGGAACAGGTGCTGGGACCTAGGGGGCCCGGGGGTTGGGCTTAGTGGCTTGGGGCTTAGGGACGTGGTGTGAGGGCGTGGGCGGGGCTCAGGAAACTCGGGCACCGGGTGGAGCTTGGAGGCCGCAGGGGCGTGGAGGGGGCGGGGCTCAAGGCCCGGGGAAACGGGACGAGGAGGAGCACCTGGGCGGGGCTCAGACCGGGATATAGGGGCGGGGCCCTGGGCGTGGGCGGGGCCCAGAGCCCAGATGGGCGGGGAGCGGCCGGACGCGGGCGGGGCGGGCGCCTAGACGCGAGCCTCCGGCGTCTCGCTGCCCAGACGGCGGCGGCGGTGGCCGCACGCGCTGCCCGGGTTCTGCCCTCGCGGCGCTCTGGCTCTTGGTCCCCACGCCATGCCGCAGGCCCCGCAGCCCACTGTGCTGGTGCCGTCGGAGCGCGCCGTGGTGCTGCTGTCGTGCGCGCTCTCCGCGCTCGGCTCGGGCCTGCTGGTGGCCACGCACGCCCTGTGGCCCGACCTGCGCAGCCGGGCACGGCGCCTGCTGCTCTTCCTGTCGCTAGCCGACCTGCTCTCGGCCGCCTCCTACTTCTACGGAGTGCTGCAGGACTTCGCGGGCCCGTCGTGGGACTGCGTGCTGCAGGGCGCGCTGTCCACCTTCGCCAACACCAGCTCCTTCTTCTGGACCGTGGCCATTGCGTTCTACCTGTATCTCAGCATCGTCCGCGCCTCGCGCGGGCCCCGCACAGACCGCCTGTTTTGGGCCTTCCATGTCGTCAGGTGGGTGGCGGTGGCGCTGCTTTTCCAGTAGCCCCCGACACAGGCCGACCCCTCCCGGTCTTGCCCTCCCAGAGGCCGCGTCTAGTTTGGACCCCCTACCCGCAGGGAGCAGCGTCTGCTCTCGCCCCCAGGGCAGCCCTGGGCCAGCGGGAGGAGGCCAGACTTACCCGAGATTCGCTCCCGAGGGAGCTCCTCTGTGCCTGCCCCAGGGCATAGCCCCTTGGGGTAGTGGGGTCAGAGTTTGCCCCCAGAGCCAGGCCCTGTTTCCTTGGACGGGGCTGGGGAGGACACTCTGAGTGCCTTGTGACCTGCTTCATTATGTCCTGGCCGTCTCTGCTGCCCATGGGGAAACAGGCTGGGAGACGAGTTGGGTAACTGTCCCGGGCTGGAGAGCTGGCAACTCCTAATCCCACGCCACCACCCCACCCCAAGCCACAGTGAGCCTGGTGCACTCCGCCACTCCCGAGCTGCCCTGTCTCTGCTGTACAGTTTACTAAGGACTGTCCTTTTTATTCTGTCTTTGGTCGTTTCTAAACTCAGGCCCCAGCCCTTTGTATTTCTGTTCTTGGTGATCTTGACTTTCCAGAGTTCAGTTATTTTGAGATTGAGGTCAGGAGCGGAGGACTGGTCTGGGAGTCTAGGAGTCCTCCTGGAGGCTCTCTGAGAGTGGGGAAAAGCCAAGACCTTACTCTGCGGTTCAAGCATCTTTCACATAAGTCTCGCTGAAGAGGGTCGGCCATTCCCTGGGGAATGTCAGGTTTTGAAAATCTCCTGGCGTCCTGTGCTGAACTGTGGGCAGGAATCCTAGGGCTGTTTTTCTTTTCTCCTTCTCCCAGATCATAGCAGCCAGATACTGCCCTAATTATAGGTCCTTTCTATTAAAAACTTAAGTGCCTTCCAAGGACTGCGAGCACAGTCAGCACTTTGGCAGAGACAGGTCACCTGGGTGTCACACGGTGAGGCTACAGGGCTGTAAGAGTCGCTTGACCTTCAGTTGTGCACTGAGGCCAGCTGGTTCTTGAGAAACGAAGTGACCTGCTTCTCAGCTGTGCAAGTAAAAACTCTTCGCAACACATCATTCAAACTGTGGCTCAAATGCTGCAGGGCGCCACGGAATAGGGCCCCGCCTTGCTTTCCCGGCAGCATCCCGTCTGACCCTGTCTGGGTCCCGTGATGACTTGGCTGGGTGTGGGCAGCGAGTACTCGGGAGATCGTGTGTACTTGAAAGGAGTCGAGGCTGTACCTATCTTTTTTTTTTTTTTTTTTTTTTTTTTTTTTGAGACAGAGTCTTCGCTGTGTCGCCCGGGCTGGAGTGCAGTGGCCGGATCTCAGCTCACTGCAAGCTCCGCCTCCTGGGTTTACGCCATTCTCCTGCCTCAGCCTCCCGAGTAGCTGGGACTCACAGGCACCCACCACCTCGCCCGGCTAGATTTTTGTATTTTTTAGTAGAGACGGGGTTTCACCGTGTTAGCCAGGATGGTCTCGATCTCCTGACCTCGTGATCCGCCCGTCTCGGCCTCCCAAAGTGCTGGGATTACAGGCTTGAGCCACCGCGCCCGGCGGCTGTACCTATCTTTGCAAGAACCTGTTCTCTTTCCCTTCTTGTCTTTAAAAATATTCAACAAAGTATATTTTTTAAACGATAACAGAACCTGGTCCAGCTTCTGTGGAAAAGAAGGATTGCCCAGCAAACCTGAGTTGGGGATTTTCTGTTTGGTTCTCATTAGGGACCCTGTGGGGGATTTCTGTGTTGTTCAGGATGGGCTTCTTTGATAAGTAGGCCCAGTGTGGTGGCTTGTACCCGTAATCCCAACACTTTGTGAGGCTGAGACAGGAGGATCGCTTGAGCCCAAGAGTTTAACTGGCCAACATAGTGAGGCTTTGTCTCTACTAAAAATTTAAAAATTAGCCGGGCTTGGTGACGCATGCCTGTAGTTCCAGCTACTTATGAGGCTGAGGTGGGAGGATCGCTTGAGCCTGGGAGGTCGAGGCTATAGTGAGCTATGACTGCAGACAGAGCAACACCCTGTCTCAAACAAGAAAGAAAATAAAGAAAGAGAAAAAAGAAAAGAAAAAACAAGCAACTTATTCATCTTGTCTGTTGAATGTGACCTGCTTACCTCTTAAAAGAAAATAAAATTACCTGTGTCCAAGCTAGAGAGGGAGTTTGACAATTTATTCTCTGGAGTTCTAAGCATTCAGACTTCGCTAGTCTAAGGGAATTGGTTAAACTTGTCTAACAGGTTCATCTGTTGACCTAGATCTTCCTAGACTGTATTGCCAATGACCTTACTAAGGACTCTCCAATGTATTTCCAGTAAAATTTCTTTGCAATATTAGTTTATTGTTTGCAGGATCTATTGATGTGAGAAATACCACCTTCAGGCATAGACTACATGATTATCTACTTTTTAACCATTTCATACTGCTGGAATTCAGTCCTCTTCAAAGCTTTCAGTTTTGGAAAGTATTTTAAAATATGACAACACAAAAGTTGATATCCCTATTCTAATGTGCATTTAGGAATTCAATTTTTTTAAACCCACAAATATCCTGAAAAATGGACAAATGACATACTCAAGCAAAATAGTAACAGCAGTTGATAAATATATATCATATACCATTAATACTCAAAGCAATGCAAGTTATAACAATAAGGTACTATTTCCTCATTTAATTAGGAGGAAAAAAATAGTAAGGCAGAGCTGGGCGTGGTGGCTCATGCCTGTAAATCCCAGCACTTTGGGAGACCAAAGTGGGCGGATCATTTGAGGTCAGGAGTTTGAGACCAGCCTGGCCAACATGGTGAAACCCCGTCTCTACTAAAATTGCAAAAATTAGCCAGGCATGGTGATGCACGCCTGTAGTCCCAACTACTCAGGAAGCTGAGGCAGGAGAGTCGCTTGAGTCGCTTGAACCTGGGAAGTGGAGGTTGCAGTGAGCCACAGTCGTGCCACTGCACTCCAGCCTGGGTAGCAGAGCGAGTCTCCATATCAAAAAAAAAAAAGTAAGGCAGAATACAAACATGATAAATGCTAGTTTCACTGGCATTTTTCTACAGTATTATTGATGGTGTGAATTGAAACAGTCTTTGTAGAAAGTATTCGGTTCATACACCTTGATCCAGTAATCCTATTTACCAGAGCCTAGTCTAAGGAGATAATCTAAAATACGTACAAAGCTTTAAAAGTACAAAGCTGCTTGTGAGGCACTTATCATGGTGAGAATTTGGAAGTAACCTCAATGTCCAGCAGTGGGGGAACAGGAAGTTAAGAGTCTACCCTCCCCTTCTGAAATGGTGTGCAGCTCTTAGATAACTGGTTTTGAATTCTGTAAGTCTTTTTTTTAATGATATGATACAATGCGAAGTGACAGAAACCATCACTAAAACTGATTACAGTCACATAAAGGCAGGAGGTTAGAGAGAATCCTGCACACGCACAAGTTCCTAGGAGAGCACTTGCGTGGCCGCCTGGGGCCCCATCATTATACCTACCGTGGCCCCCTTTCCAGAGAGAGGAGGCAGTTTAGACCTCATCCTCAGGAAATCATATTTCAGCATGAGCTGTGTCTGGCCCCTGATGTTTGCAGAGTGCTGTTCCATTCATTAGCCCACTAATCACCAATAACCCAACAGGGCCAGGGGTGGTAGCTCACACCTGTAATCCCAGCACTTTGGGAGGCTGAGGCAGGAGGATCACTTGAACCCGGGAGGTTGAGGCTGCAGTGAGCTGAGACCACCACTGCACTCCAGCTGGAGTGACAGAGTGAGACCCTGTCTCAAAAAAAAAAAAAAAGGAAAAGAAAAAAAAAAGTAACCCAACAGAATGGATGGTTGGGGCGATTACCCTCATAGCAGATGTGATGGCCCAGAGCTACATAGCTAGTAAGGGAGAGGCTCAGGGTTAGAATCTACTTCTGATCCAGCCCAGGACTCCTTTTAGGAGTCTGTGTTGTCTTTTGGCTGTAACAGTTTTTAAAAACTGAAATACAATTTCAACAATAATTTATTTTTAGTCTGGGCGCGGTGGCTCACGCCAGTAGTCCCAGCAGTTTGGGAGGCCACGGTGGACAGATTACTTGAGCCCAGGAATTTGAGACCAGCCTGGGCAACATGGTGAAATCCTGTCTCTACAAAAAATTTTAAAAATTAGCCGAGCATGGTAATGTGCGGCTGTAGTCTCAGCTCCTCAGGAGGCTGAGACGAGAGGATCGCTTGAGTCCAGGAGGCAGACGTTGCTGTGAGCTGAGATTGCGCCACTGTACTCCAGTCTGGGCGACAGAGCAAGACCCTATCTCAAAAAAGTTAAAAAATTATTTTTAGTTTTCTAGATTTCCTAAATGTTAACATTTTACCATATCAGCTTTATCCTCTCCAGTTACTTTTTTCTGAAACCATTTAAGAGTAAGTGACAGGGCCTGGGTGCAGTGGTTTAACCCCAGCATTTTGGGAGCCCAAGGTGGGAGGATCACTTGAGGCCAGGAGACCAGCCTGGCCAGCATACTGAGACCTTGCCTCTCCAAAAAAATAAAAAAGGAGAGGGAGAGAAAAAATTTAAACATAGAATAAGAGTGACATACTCAATACTTCAGTATGTATTTCCAGAAGCACAATTTCTTACTGAACCGCATGCATCTACCCAAGCAGGAAATTAATACTGAATTAATACTATTACTTGATTGGTGGACTTTATTGATGTGTGTGTGTGTGTGTGTGTGTGTGTGTGTGTGTGTGTGTATTTTTTTTCTCCACTCGAGACGGAGTTTCACTCTTGTTGCCCAGGCTGGAGTACAATGGCGCGATCTCTCGGCTCACTGCAACCTCCACCTCCCACGTTCAAGTGATTCTCCTGCCTCAGCCTTCCAGGTAGCTGGGACTACAGGCGTGCGCCACTATGCCTGGCTAATTCAGTATATTTAGTAGAGATGGGGTTTCACCATGTTGCCCAGGCTGGTCTCAAACTCCTGACCTCAAGTGATCCACCCACCTCAGCCTCCCAAAGTGCTGGGATTACAGGCGTGAGCCACTGTGGCTGGCCTTTGTTGAGATTTTTGTCCATGGACTAACAGTATCCCTGATAGCAAAGGAAAATCTTGGCTTGTATGTTGACTTAATTTTAGTATACCTTTATTTTCCTTACATCTGAAACACTTCTCCCACCTTTCTTGGTGTTTTATGATTTTGACATTTGTGAAGAGTACAGGCCCGTTATTTTATAGAATGCCTCTCAATTCAGGTTTGTCTGGTGCTTCCTCATAATAGCTTCAGGTTCTGCATTTTTGGCAGGATATCCCAGAAACATGTTTTTCTTGTTGCTTTCTACCTGGTGGCCAACAACTTGGACGTATTCCCTTACTGGTGATGTTAACTCTGATCACTGGGCTAAGGCGATATCTGCCAAGTTCCTGCACTGCAAGTTACTAGTTTTCCTTTTGTAGTTAAGAAGTGTCTTGCTGAGAGACGTTGGTGGCTCGAAACAGCCTATCACATCTCCAGCTTTCACCCAAGGTTTTTGTGTTCTTTGATTCTGACAGCATTTTGAATTTTTTGGTGGCAGTTGCTTTTTTTTTTTTTTTTGAGACAGAATCTCACCCTGTTGCCCAGGCTGGAGTGCAGTGGCACAGTCTCGGCTCATTGCAAGCTCTGCTGCCTGGGTTCCTGCCATTCCCCTGCCTCAGCCTCCCCAGTAGGTGGGACTACAGGCGCCTGCCACCACGCCCGGCTAATTTTTATTTTTTTTCGTATTTTTAGTAGAGATGGGGTTTCACTGTGTTAGCCAGGATGGTCTTGATATCCTGACCTTGTGATCCACCTGCCTCGGCCTCCCAAAGTGCTGGGATTACAGGCGTGAGCCACTGCGCCTGGCCGGCAGTTGCTTTTTTAAGGTTGTGTGAGATACTCAGTGTTCAGGGGAAGTCCCTGTGTTTGAGAAGTCCCTTTCTACTGTGTCTTAGCTGGTGAGGCGGCTGCCACAGACGTCCCATCTTTGACTTTCATGTGGTGTGCCTGAGTGGCTGTATGTTTACCACGCCCACCTGAGGGAGGCCAGAGCTGTGGGGAGGGGTCATTTCTCCGCCTCGCATATAAGGGGACCTCCTTTCCAAGAGCGGCGCAGCCCTTCCTCCCCGCACGGTGGTGGGCGCCTGCGTGATGCCAGATCAGGGTCAGCAGGGGCGAGGTGACCACCCCCTCCACCAGGACCTCCATGGTGCCAGGCATCAGCTGTGTGACCTGTGAGCATGGGGGGGCAGCTAAAGGGTCTGGGCAGCTCATTTGGGGGTCAGAAGGAAGGGTCCTGGCCGACCTGGTTTTCCTCGGGCATCTCTGAGTTTCTTCTGGCCCCGCTGAGCTAAAGGCGGGTGTGGGTATGACTCCAGCAGGGTCCAGCCCCCGTGCCTCTCACACACATGTTCATCCACCCTTTGGAGTTTGCTTAGGGTTACAGAGGAAGCAAGAGTCTGTGACCCCCATGTTTACCATAAAAACCCTGCTCTGGGGGGAGCGGGAAGTCCCAATGTAGCAAAAAGGGGAAACCTGGGCCTGGAGCTGGAAGGTTCTCGGAGTTCTCTAATTTGTTTTTGTTTGTTTTGAGATGGAGTCTAGCTCTGTCACCCAGGCTGGAGTGAAGTGGTGCGATCTCGGCTCACTGCAATGTCCACTTCCTGAGTTAAGCCATTCTCCTGCCTCAGCCTCCCAACTAGCTGGGAATATAGGCACACACCACCATGTCTGTCTAATTTTTTTGTATTTTTAGTAGAGATGGGATTTCACCATGTTGGCCAGGCTGGTCTCGAACTCCTGACCTCAAATGATCCACTTGCCTCGGCCTCCCAGAGTGCTGGGATTACAGGTGTGAGCCACCACACCTGGCCCGTTTGTTTTTTTTTTTTTTTGAGACAGAGTCTCACTCTGTCACCCAGACTGGAGTGCAGTGGTGTGATCTCTACTCACAACAGCCTCTACCTCCCAGGTTCAAGCGATTTTTCTGCCTCAGCCTCCCAAGTAGCTGGGATCACAGGCGTGCACCATCACACCTGGCTAATTTTTGTATTTTTAGTAAAAACGGGATTTCACCATGTTGGCCAGGCTGGTCTCGAACTCCTGAGCTCCCGTGATCCACCCGCCTCGGCCTCCCAAAGTGCTGGGATTATAGGCGTGAGCCACTACACCCGTCCTGAGTTCTCTAATTTGAAATGAGCTCACCATGGCACTGCAAGGACGAGCCAGTGGCAGAGCTGGCCCGTCTCCCCAGGCAGTGGCATCTGAATGAGGGATGGATGCAGTGGCCTCATGAATAGTACCCCATGTTGGCCACTAGTCCCAAAAATAACAATCATTGAACTGGTTTCGTTTATTCCCCATAAGTTTTCCGGGGTGACTGGTGAAGGTGGCAGTGCTGCATCCCTGTGTGCAGCAGGAAGCCCACGGCAGGGGCCTGAGCACCAGCAACTTGGCAGGAGGTGTGAGAGCTCAGGCTGCCCCTTAACCTTCAGCTGAGCTGCCCATCCCTGAGCTGAGGGCTACAGACAGTAGCACTAGGGCATGAGTGTGTATCTGAGAGTTCCTTTAGACATTCCTCTCCCCTTCTGCAGAGTGACCTTGTGGTGGCCTGGCCCAGTGGCTGACTCCCTGAACTTCTCCCAAGTCCCTGACCCTCTGCCCCTGGAGCTGGACAATAAGTGTCCATTGTTCTCAGGGAAGAAACCTCCTCCACGCAGCCTCTCACTAGGCCTCACTCCCTACGGCTGGGCTTCCCCCAGCCCTGCTGTGTCCTGAGGTTTTTAAATTGGCATATTGTTGCACAAGAGTTTGGTTCTCAAAGCATTTTCTGAGTTATGTTAACGTCCCCAGGCCTCATGGTACCTACACCAGGCATGGTGTGTTTGGCCCAGAGAAGAGGCCTGCTTGTTTCCCCCAGCAGGTGCCAGCCCCCAGAGATCTGTAGGAAGGATGAGGTTTGGGGTGGGGAAAAGGTACAGGAACCCCAGAGTTGGAGCTGGTGACTGAGCAGACCCTGCCTTGAACCCGCTTCAGTCTGACCTCTGACCCCTTCCTGGCAGCGGGAATGGCATTCCAAGGGTCTTTGAAAACCAGTGGGCCGCTTTTCAGTGTAACTGTCCATTTGTGTGTGAAGTGAAGTGTGTCTCCCTGTCTGCAGGTGCCCCCGCCCTGACTCTGGTGGGGACAGGCTCCAGAACCACACAACTGAAGATCCCCAGCTGGGCAGGGCTGGGAACTCCCAAGGACCCGCTCTGAAGGTCAGGGAAGCCGAGAGCATTGCCGTCCTGGGGACAAGTGGCCTGGTCTGACGGACACTAGGCCAGCCGGGGCAGGTGGTTTTTTCACTGCTTGGCTAATCCCCGGCAGTACTTCCACTGCCTTTCTCTGGAGGACATTTAAAAACAAAAGGTGTCGAGTTCCAGAAAGGGCTGAGCTCCTGACGAGTATGAATGGCTTTTTGTCAGTTTCTCCTCCATGAGCTGGTGGAGGGTCCTGGCCCAGCTTTGCCAATCTGGGCATTGTGGGGGTAGGGAGTTTCCAAGTCATCCATGACCTGTAAGACTGGGGGCCCTAGGAGCTGGGATAGTACCCGCTGCCGGGACACGTGTCTCTCCTGTCTAGTCTGTAAAAAACCTCTGCAATGTTTACTCAGGCTTCCCTAACAAAGTACCACAGCCTGGGGGCTTAGACAACAGAAATTTATTTTCTCACAGTTTTGGAGGCTAAAGTGCAAGGTCCAGGTGAGGGCAGGACTGGTTCTTCCTGAGGCCTCTCTCCTTGGCGTGTATATGGCCATCTTCCCCCTGGGTCTTCCATTGGTCTTCCCTCTGTAAAGATCTGTGTGCTCATCACTTCTTGTTTTTGTTGCTGTTGTTTGCTTTTTTTGTTTTAAGACAGTCATGGCCAGGCATTGTGGCTCACGTCTGTAATCCTAGCACTTTGGGAGGCCGAGGTGGGCGGATCACCTGACGTCAGGAGTACCAGACCAGTCTGGCCAACATGGTGAAACCCTGTCTCTACTAAAAATACAAAAATTAGCCGGATATAATGGTGAGTGCCTGTGATCCCAGCTATTTGGGAGGCTGAGGCAGGAGAATCACCTGAACCTGGGAGGCGGAGGTTGCATTGAGCTGAGATCACGCCACTGCACTCCAGCCTGGAGACAGAGTGAGATTCCATCTCAAAAAGAAAAGAAAAGAAAAGAAAGGGTCTCATTCTCACCCAGTCTAGAGTGCAGTGGCACAGTCACGGCTCACTACAGCCTCAACCTCCTGGGTTCAAGCAGTTCTCCCGCCTCAGCCTCCTGAGTAGCTGGGATTTCAGGTGTGTGCCACCACACCCGGCTAATTTCTATGTTTTTTTTTTTTGTAGAGACAGGGTCTCACTTTGTTGCCCAGGCTGGTCTTAAACTCCTGGGCTCAAGCGATCCTTTGGTCTCCCCGAGTGCTGAGATTATGGGTGTGAGCCACCATGCCCGGCCTTTCCTCTTATAAGTTATGACAGCAGAGTCGCATTAGGTTAGGTTCCACTCTGATGACTGCATTTTAACTTAATCACCTCTTGAAAGACCCTGTCTCTCAAATACACTCACAGTCTGAGGTTCTGGGGATTAGGACTTCAACAGATGAAATTTGTGGGGGACACAGTTGAACCCTTAACAGCCTCTGAGTGGGGAGGAAGCCGGCTTGGAGTCTGGCTTTTGTTTCTAGGCAAATACAAGTTGGAGCTGGGGCCTGGACACCTCTGGGAGAAGCTTGTAGTGCCCCTGCCACATCAGAGTCACACTCAAGTTACAGAGTTACCTTCCTCCATCCAGGCAGGCTCAGCCTGGCCTCCTCCCAGCCTCAGAGTCACAGGTTTAGAGAGGAGGGGCCTTATCGGTCACCTGCTCTAACCCACATCCCCATCATGCATCCCCACCCAGCACCTGTCATGGCACCCCCTAAACATGGGCACTCACCTTCTCTCGGTGGAAGCTGCCTATTCAGCCCCCGGGTTTAGGATTGGGCAGGACCCCGCCCATTCCTCCGGCATCTAATCACTTCTCCACCACCAGGTCCTCTTCAAGACTTTTTAACCATTTGAGGATCGCTCAAGGCCCAGCGTCTCTTCACATGCTCCTGAGGTGCCCTGGCACTGGTGCCAGCCTGCCAGTCTCAGGTTTAGAATGTGGGCTGCATATGGCCACTCACAGGCAGGCAGCACCAGCCATTGGCTGTTCTGAGCCACCCACATCTGAGCAGCAGCACAACCCCTCCAACCACATGAATTTCTAGGTTGTAATCAACTAAATCCCTTGGTCTTTTTCATGTGTGCAGTTATTAAGCCCTGTGTTACTTGTTCTGGCTTTATTTTTTTGGGGGTGGTGGCTTCCCTTGTGAAGGAGGGAAAAACTGTTAGGTGTTACATATCAGAACTGTGGTTTTTTGTTTGTTTGTTTTGAGACGGAGTCCCACTCTGTCACCCAGGCTGGAGTACAGTGGGACGATCTTGGCTTACTGCAACCTCCACTTCCCAGGTTCAGGTGATTCTCCTGTCTCAGCCTCCCCAGTAGCTGGGATTACAGGTGCCCGCCACCACAGCCGGCTAATTTTTTGTATTTTTAGTAGAGATGGGATTTCGTCATGTTGGCCAGGCTGGTCTCAAACTTCTGACTTCAGGTAACCTGCCCACCTCGGCCTCCCAAAGTGCTGGGATTACAGGCATGAGCCACCGTGCACGGCTACATGTCAGAACTGCAATACGCATTTCTAGAAAGCAGGATTTATGCCACACATGTGTTTGTGGAGCACCTATCAGATTTAGACTACCTGCAGCTCGGAATGGCCCCCTGGCTGGAGAACTGCTCTGTTTATCCTTCTGAGAGTTCCAGAAACACCAACTTTCTCCTTACCCAGTAGTCGGGAACCTGGAGCACTGTCAGCTCATCATTTTTATCCTATGTCTGGTGGTGTCGTGGAGCCAGCTTGAGAGACACGATTGTTACATTTTAGGGAATTTTGTGAGCTGATTGTTAGATACCACCAGTATTAAAAACTAGATTATATTAAAAACAAAGCTGGGCCTGGGGCTCCTGTCTGTAGTCCTAGCTCCTTGGGAGGCTGAGATGGGAGGATCACTTGAGAAAACATAGTGAGATCCCATCTTAAAAAATAATAGACCGGGCATGGCGGCTCATGTGTATAATCCCAGCACTTTGAAAGGCCAGGGTGAGAAGATCACTTGAAGCCAGGAGTTCAAGACCAGCCTGGGCAATAAAGCAAGACTTTGTCTCTACAAAAAGCAAAAAATAAGCCAGGCATGGTGGCATGTGTCTGTAGTACCCCCTACTCTGGAGGTTGAGGTGAGAGGATTACTTGAGCCCGAGATTTGGAGGCTGCAGTGAGCCATGACTGTGCCACTGCACTCCAGTCTGGGCAACAGAGTAAGACCTTGTCTCTGTCTCTAAAATAATAATACTTTTTTTTTTCTGAGACGGAATCTCGCTCTGTCACCCAGGCTGGAGTGCAGTGGCGCGATCTCGGCTCACTGCAACCTCCACCTCCCTGGTTCAATCGATTCTCCTGCCTTAGCCTCCTGAGTAGCTTGGATTACAGGCATGCGCCACTATGCCCAGATAATTTTTTGGATTTTCAGTAGAGACGGGGTTTCACCATGTTGGTCAGGGTGGTCTTGAACTCCTGACCTCGTGATCCGCCCGCCAAGGCCTCCCAAAGTGCTGGGAATAATAAAATAAAAATTAAAAAGCCATAAATATTCAAAGCTCATTGTGTCATAGCTATTTTGCTCTTTATACACTTGAGGTTGTTGCATCTATCAAATCTGTGTGGTGAAAATACTGTATAATGGTGTGCTGCGTGCATCTGTTTCCAACTACATGTGTTGGTGGCTGGAAATTGGCCATGGTGGAAGTATTTACACATGGAAGTTGGCAAAGACTACAAATCAAGGCTTGATGGCTTGATTTATTGCTTTGTTGATTGTGTAGGGCAGAGGTCAGCTAAGTTTTCCTGGAAAGTAAGTGTTTTCAGCTTTTTGGGCCATGTAGCCTCAGTTGTAACTGCTCGACTCTGCCTGAAAGCAGTGGTAGACAATCTGTAAATGACTGAATATGGCTGTGTTGCAGTAAAACTTTATCTAAAAAAAACAAACAGTGGGCCAGATTTGGCCTAACAGCCATAGTTTGCTGGACCCCTAATCTAGACTTAAAAAAGTAATGGAGAAGACGTTAAAGGTATAGATTAAACTTAAGTGTTACTCATCTCTGAGCTTAAATTAAGAAGAGATGGCAGCTGTGTTGGGGCAGGCAGAAAACCCAGTATGGAAAGAAGAGATGAGAAGAGACAGGATCATGGAGCAGAAAAAAATTGAGGAAACACTCTCCCAGTGTGGGGGTGAAGAAAACTCGTACCTGATTCAGCAGAGAAGTTGCTCATGTCACTGGTTGGTGACAACTTATGTCTTGTTTTCTATTTCTTCCTTATTTCATTTTCATCTTCTTAAAGGAAATGAAAGCATCAATTAACTTCATGCCACGGAGCTCTCTCATTTGCTGATTGCATCCACAGGTTGGCAAAATCCAGGGTTTGGCTGAAATCATCAAAAGCCTTCTGTGAGCATCAGTTGGCTGCATGGAATGGACGATAAAGAAGGAGTATTATTATTATTTATAAATTGTGTGCTTCACATCCTGCGGGTGAAATTTATACATTTATATGTGTTTGTGTAAACATGCATACATGCACACCTGCATACGTCTGCGTTTTTCTGGAGAGCCAGCTGTGAAATGTTCCCAACACACCATTGTCCATGCCTGTACATGAGTCAGTCTGGCCCAGCCTGCTTTGCAGGATCACTGGACCATTCCACTCTCTTCATTCCCACCGGCTCCTTGATTCTACCTCTTACCGCCTCTCACTTAAAGACCACTCCCACCCCAGCAGCTTCTGGCCCTCACACAGCTGCTCCTTCTGTGTGTTCAAACAACCCCTCCCTGTTGATCAGGCCCACATTCTTATATTCTTTTTTTTTAGACGGAGTCACGCTCTGTCACCCAGGCTGGAGTGCAGTGGCACAATCTCAGCTCACTGCAACCCCTGCCTCCCGGGTTCAAATGATTCCCTTGCCTCAGCCTCCTGAGTAGCTGGGATTACAGGTGTGCATTACCACACCCAGCTAATTTAAACCCACATTCTTAACCCTTTCAAAACCCTCTGCCTATTTGACCTTCCCTTTGGTTATTTCCCAGCACAAACTCAGTATCACAGAAGAAATCTACTGCTGTGTAGCTTCAGTATTGCAGCCCTAAAGTTACAGAGTGTGGGGCTGTGTGGTCCCCTGGTTTCCCATAAGGCTTGTCGGGGATGTAGAGGGAGCCCAAAGGAGTGCTGTGCCGACTGTGACCCTCCCATGCCCAGCTCAGAGGGGAATCCCCTATATGAGTGGCCCCCCCAGCTCCAGACCAGCCCCCTCCAGGGAGACTGTTCCTACATACAGTGCTCACCCCCTTCCCAGAATTCCTTAGCGGAATCCTGCAACTGTAAAGTAATGAGGAACAGCACATTATGACTGGAGGATTGGCTTGGTGGCACTTTAAGGCCACTTGCTTTTTTTTTTTTTTTTTTTTTTTGAGACGGAGTCTCACTTCGTCATCCAGGCTGGAATGCAGTGGCACAATCTCAGCTCACTGCAAACTCCATCTCCTGGATTCAAGGGATTCTCGTGCCTCAGCCTCCCACTAAGCTGGGATTACAGGGATGCACTACCACACCCGGCTAATTTTTGTATTTTTGGTAGAGACGAGTTTCACCATGTTGGCCAGGCTGGTCTCGAACTCCTGACCTCAGGTGGTCCACCCATCTCGGCCTCCCAAAGTCCCAAAGTCCTGGGATTCAGTCATGAGCCACCTTGCCCTGCCCATCATGAGTTTTTTTTTTTTTTTTTTTTTTTTTTTTTTTTTTTTTGTTGAGACGGAGTCTCGCTCTGTCGCCCGGGCTGGAGTGCAGTGGCCGGATCTCAGCTCACTGCAAGCTCCGCCTCCCTGGTTTACGCCATTCTCCTGCCTCAGCCTCCCGAGTAGCTGGGACTACAGGCGCCCGCCACCTTGCCCGGCTAGTTTTTTGTATTTTTAGTAGAGACGGGGTTTCACCGTGTTAGCCAGGATGGTCTCGATCTCCTGACCTCGTGATCCGCCCGTCTCGGCCTCCCAAAGTGCTGGGATTACAGGCTTGAGCCACCGCGCCCGGCCCCATCATGAGTTTTAAAACAACCTTTTCTTACTTTCTATGGGTGGGGTTTTTTTTTTTGGTTTTTTGTTTTTTGTTTTTTTTTGAGATAGGGTCTTGCTCTGTCGCCCAGGCTGGAGTGCAGTGGCATGATCTCGGCTCACCGCAACCTCTGCCTCGCAGGTTCAAGCGATTCTTCTGCCTCAGGCTCCCAAGTAGCTGGGATTACAGGCGTACACCACCACGCCCAGCTAATTTTTGTACTTTTAGTAGAGACGGAGTTTCACTATGTTGGCCAGGCTGGTCTCAAACTCCTGACCCCAAGTGTTCCACCCACCTTGGCCTCCCAAAGTGTTGGGATTACAGGTGTGAGCTACCACGCCTGGCCTTTTGTGGTCTTTTTGCTCCAGTGTCTTTGTGACTTCCAACAGGACACGCTGCCTCCTGCCACCGAGGCCACTGAAGGTGACGTGACTCTGCCATCAGCACTCCTGCCCCTCCCTACAGAGGCCAGTGGGGACTGGAGAACGCTGCAGAGGGGATGGTTGGCCAGAGCCCCTCTGTTCTGGAAGCATCCTACCTGAGGCCTTCCCAGTCCCAGGGAACTGACTTTTCCCTCTCATCTTCGTCCCTGCCCGGCCTCCTCTGCCAGCCCTGCAGCATTTGGGAGAACCCCTTGAAGCACAATTCTCCTGGCCTCATTCTGGCCTCAGATTCACATTGAATTTTGATCTCATAGTTATCATAGTATCATTCCTGTTTACCTAAGGCTTTGCACTTCAGGCACCTAACTTAGGACAGGGGTACTGTGTCTTCTTCCCCGGACAAATCAGACGGGCCCCACGCAGCACCAGTGTCTGCACCACAGGCCTGAACCCTGGGATGGCAGAACGTGACTCACAACAGTCATGACAGCAGCAAACACTCACATACCTGCCTGGCCATGTGCTCTGTACACACATGTATTTATTCTCGTAACGACCCTACGATGACACCCTGCAGTCACTGTCGTCATCCACACTTTGCAGAGAACCTGGCGTGTTGAGGCTAAATAACTTTCCCGAGCAGGGGCAGAGCCGGGACTTGGATCCAGCCCACTACACTGAAATCCAAGCTCTTAACTACCCCACTGGCTGCCTCTCTCAGGAGCCCTGTAGCCTTTGTGTACTCCATTGCTGTGTAAGGAACAGTCTGGTTCAGGGACTGCAGGGAAGGGGCCTACCCCTGGCTGTGTGGCTGGCTATGGGAGAGCACTCTAGAAAACTGAGCCTGGGCCGGACATGGTGGCTCATGCCTGTAATCCCAGCACTTTAGGAGGCTGAGGCAGGTGGATCACCTAAGGTCAGGAGTTCGAGACCAGGCTGGCCAACATGGTGAAACCCTGTCTCTACTAGAAATACAAAAATTAGCTGGGCGTGGTGGTGCACGCCTGTAATCTCAGCTACTTGGGAGGCTGAGGCAGGAGAATCGCTTGAACCCAGGAGGTGGAGGTTGCAGTGAACTGAGATTGTGCCATTGCACTCCAGCCTGGGTGACAGAGCGAGACTCCATCTCAAAAATAGAAAGGAGAAAACTGAGCCCAACACTGCCCTTGGAGGGGCCCCTACCTGAGCTTTATGCTTTCAGAGGTCCCCGTTGACCCTTGCCAGGTTCCATTCCCCGCCATTGCGTAAGACGTCCTCAAGGCCGAAGGGACGTGCTGCTCAAAGCCACGTTCCCCCTCCTAGAGCCGGCCGAAGGTAAGCAGAACCCTGAAATTCCCCACCCAGGCAACCCTAAGCCCCTGACGTGTGCACCACTAGACCCAAGGGCTGACCAAGGGTCGCTGGTCGTTTGTGGCACATTTGCATGAGCATGGACAGGTGTTCGCTCGCTGGTGCCCAAGGCTTCCCGGAACAGAAATCAGATAGGCCCCACACAGCACCAGTGTCTGCACCACAGGCCTGAACCCTGGGACAGCAGGACGTGACTCACAGCAGTCATGACAGCAGCAAACACACACACACCTGCCTGGCCGTGTGCTCTGTACACACATGTATACAAAGCTTTTTTCTTTTTTTGAGATGGAGTCTCGCTCTGTCACCCAGGCTGGAGCGCAATGGCACAATCTCAGCTTACTGCAACCTCTACCTCCTGGGTTCAAAAGATTCTCGTGCCTCAGCCTCCCAGGTAGCTGAGATTACAGGCATGCACCACCACGCCTAGCTAATTTTTGTATTTCTAGTAGAGACAGGGTTTCGCCATGTTGGCCTGCCTCATCTCGAACTCTACGCACGTGTATGCAAAAGCAGCTGGGCACACGCTGGGAGCTGGCTGTCCCACGTCACTCAATTCTAATGCCAGTCCCTGAAGAATTCTAAAGTAGAGCCAGGCTCCTGGGGCAACACCTATCCCTTATTTTCCAGGGCCACTGTGCCATCCAGGCTCCGGAGAGCACCATTCCCTTTCTGAAGGGCGTCCTCTGTCATTTTTGTGAGGGCTGACATTGCTGGGAGCCATGGCCTGGCCCCAGTGCCTCTTTCTCTCCTTCTTCCTCAGCTGGGGGGTCCCGCTGGTCATCACTGTGGCAGCCGTCGCCCTGAAGAAGATTGGCTATGATGCCTCGGACGTGTCTGTGGGCTGGTGCTGGATTGACCTAGAGGCCAAGGACCCCGTCCTGTGGATGCTGCTGACGGGGAAGCTGTGGGAGATGCTGGCATACATATTGCTGCCCCTGCTGTACCTCCTGGTCCGGAAGCACATCAACAGAGCGGTAGGCACTGCCCTCAGAACTCAGGGCCCTCCTCATGGCCTCTGTGCCCAGGTGCAGGGCCTGGCGTTGAGTTTGACCACCCGAGGGGACAGGCTGCGTCTCTGGGGACAGAACCAGTGATGGGCTGGAGGGGACCAGGCACTTAATGTGCACCAGACACCATGCAACATGCTGTATTACACGGATCGTGCATCGGTTCCAGCTGCCCCATTAGGAGCTGGGTCCTTTTGCTCCTTTGTAGATAAGGAAAGGGAGGCTTAGCCGATTAAGGGCCTGCCGGGGCGCAGGGCTCCTGCGGACAGAGCTGCCGTGTCCTCGGTCACGGCCCTCTCCTGCCCCCTGGTGGATGGCCTGTGGTGGCTGCTTAAACTTGAGAAATTTAGCTAAAAGGGGAGGATGGACCCAAGACCAGGGTTCCCCAGGAGGACTGTGGAATTTCACAGTCAATGATACAAATAACTCACCTAACTTTGCTTCGTGATTTATTATATCCTAAATGGCAGGGTTTTCCGGAATTCAGAAATCAGTAGGCTGGGCTGGCTGGAGAGCCTAGGAAAGCATGGCTTTCCTCTGACACCTTGGCCCAGTTCCTCCTTGTTCCTGCCTGCCAGTCTGCATATGTGAACTAGGGGTTTCCTCTTGGCTGCAAGCAAACGCCTGCAAAAGGCCACAGATGACCCATTCATTGATCCACTCGACCACTCATTCTGTGTGTTATTTTAGTTTTATTTATTTTTTGACAGGGTCTTGCTCTGTCGCCCAGGTTGGAGTACAGTGGCACAATCTTGGCTCACTGCAACCTCTGCCTCCCAGGTTCAAGTGATTCTCCTGCCTCAGTCTCCCGAGTAGCTGGGATTATAAGCACGTGCCACCATGCCCAGCTAATTTTTGTACTTTTAGTAGAGGCAGGGTTTCACCATGTTGGCCAGGCTGGTCTCGAACTCTTGACCTCAAGTGATCTGCCTGCCTCAGCCTCCCAAAGTGCTGGGATTACAGGTGTGAGCCACAGTGCCCAGCCTCATTCAGTATGTTTTTACTGAGCATCTACTAGCACCAAACTGTGTATAGCATGGGGGTTTATCTTGAGGACTCGGACATGGATCTTGCCCTCCTGGAGTGAGGCAGAAGTGCAGGTAACTACGGGCAAAGATTCCATGTGAGGAGTGGCTGGAGCAGTAAGATAGATCCAGAGGAAATGCTCTAAATTCAGACTTCCGGGCTCATCCTGCAGGCTTGCTGGGGTGAGTCCCTGTGTTTCTTTTTGCCCTCTGAGTTTTCAGGGCTGAAATTGTAGGAGGGTGTGTACCCATCTTGTAGGCCATTCTGTCCACCCAGCAGCCATTTCTGAGCCAGGATGCACCTTGCGGCTGTGGCCATCTGGACACCTAATCCCCGCCCTCCCCTCCCATTGTGTCTTCCGGCATCAAGACCTCTAGTTTTCTCTTCTTTTTACTTGGAAATTTAGCCAGTTCTCACCTGCCCTAGACCCCTCTTCTGCCTCAGTTGGACTCCTTGCTGGAGATGGCTGTGGGACTTCCCAATTGGTCTGAAATCCTTTTTGGACTGGGCACGGTGGCTCATGCCCATGATCCCAACACTTTGTGGGGCCAAGGTGGGTGGATCACGTGAGGTCAGGAGTTCCAGACCAGCATGGCCAACGTAGTGAAACCTCATCTCTACCAAAAATACAAAAATTAGCTGGATATGGTGGCACACGCCTGTAGTCCCAGCTACTCAGGAGACTGAAGTGGGAGAATCGCTTGAACCCAAGAGATGGAGGTTGCAGTGAGCCGAGATTGCGCCTCTGTACTCCAGCCTGGGCGACAGAGTGAGACTCCACCTCCAAAAAAAAATTAAAATTAAAATTAAAATTAAGGCTGGGCGTGGTGGCTCACACCTGTAATCCCAGCACTTTGGGAGGCCGAGGCAGGTAGATCACTTGAGGTCAGGAGTTTGAGACCAGCCTGGCCAACATGGTGAAACCCCATCTATAATAAAAATATAAAAGTTAGCCAGGCATGGTGGCAGGTGCCTGTAATCCCAGCTACTCAGGAGGCTGAGGCAGGAGAATCACTTGAATCCAGCAGGCAGAGGTTGCAGTTTGAGCCGAGATTGTAGCATTGTACGCCAGCCTGGGCGACAGAGCAAGAATCCATCTCAAAAAAAAAAAAAAAAAAAAAAAAAAAAAAACTTAGCTGGTGTGCTGGTGCATGCCTATAGTCCTGGCTACTTGAGAGGCTGAGACAGTAAGGCAGGAGGATCGCTTGAGCCTGGGAGTTCACTGTATTCCAGCCTGGGTGGCAGAGTGATTCCCTGTCTCAAAAAAAAAAAAAAAAAGAAATCCTCTTTTGTCTTCTTATACCCTTTTATTAACTGTTGGTCTCCTGCCTGGGTGATGGATGCTCTTCTCACCTCCTCTTCTTCTCCACTGCCCTGGGAAGGTTCCGGGACCCCGATGAAGGCTCCCAGGCGCTGCGCCAGGCCCTGCCCAGGACTCTCCTCTACAGATGCCCTTTGTGTGTCTGTCTTTCTGCTTTGGCAGGGCAGGAAGCCTGCGGGGCTGAGGCCGACCCCTGCGGGTGACAATGGGTCCTCTTTTCCAAATCAGCAAGTGTTTCAGAAAAACGGGGTAGCAGTGGGCAGGGAGCTGAGCATGTGCTAGTTGCCTCTAGTTAGGAAAGAGCCAAGAGTCGTTGAGCTGGGACAGGCACCGCTAGGAGCAGACTGCAGCCAAGCTAGTGGGCAGTTCGTGCACCAGTCCCACCCTGGAGCTCCCCTACTTGTTTCGGAGGGGTGCAGCGGGAAGTCCAGCTCCCTGGGCTGCTGCTAAAAGCCCTAGGAGGAGGAGGAGGACGAGGAAGGCTCTGAGCAGGTGAGTTGCAGAAGCTTGGGGGCTCAGAGATACCACCGTGCACCAGTGACTCCACAGGACACCAGGTGCTGGCAGGAAACCTTAGGCACTTCCCCTCCCCTGGGCCTTCAGCGTCCCAGGCACAGGACCAGCTCAAAAATGCATTTTTTGTTTTTGAGGCAGAGTCTCACTGTGTTGCCCAGGCTGGAGTGCAGTGGCGCGATCTTGGCTCACTGCAGCCTCCACCTCTGGATTCAAGCTGTTCTTCCACCTCAGCCTCCCGAGTAGCTGGGACTACAGGTGTGTGCCACCACACCTGGCTAATTCTGTTTTTGTTTTTAAGGCAGAGTCTTGCTCTGTTGCCCAGGTTGGAGTGTAGTGGCAAATCTCAGCTCACTGTAACCTCTGCCTCCCGGGTTCAAGCAATTCTCATGCCTCAGCCTCCCAAGTAGCTGGAACCACAGGCATGCACCACCACACCTGGCTAATTTTTGTATTTTTAGTAGAGACAGATTTCACCATTTTGGCCAGCCTGGTCTTGAACTCCTGGCCTCAAGTGATCCACCTACCTTGGCCTCCCAAAGTGCTGGGATTACAGGCGTGAGCCACCGTGCCTAGCCTAGTTTTGTATTTTTAGTAGAGACGGGGTTTCACCATGTTGGCCAGGCTGGTCTTGAACACCTGGCCTCAAGTGATCTGCCCACCTCAGCCTCGCAAAGTGCTGGGACTACAGGCATGAGCCACTGCTCCTGGTCAATGCCCAGCTAATTTTTAAATTTTTTGTAGAGACAGTGTCTCACTCTGCTGCCCAGGTTACTCTCAAATTTCTGGGCTCAAGCGATCCTCCTGCCTTGACCTCCGAAAGTACTGTGATTTCAGGCATGAGCCACCACTCCCGGCCAAAAAAAGCACATCTTCATTATGAGTGGTTTCATCTATTTTTACAAATTCAGCTTTGATCTGGAAGGAATCTCCTCTTCCTCTCATGAAAGACGTTCTCCAGGAGGAGGAAAGCCAAGACTGGCTCAAGATCACGTTTTTGTTCTCCTCCCGGAGAGGTGGGTGGGCTGGGGGCACAGCAGGCCCTCCCTGTGCAGGGAGGAGGCTTGCTTTCTGGAGGGGAGGACGATGATAAGCAATAAGCCCGAGGAACAAAGATGAATGATGTCCTGGGACTGAGGGTGAGACAAACTATGGGAAACAGACTAAAATAAAGAGCGGAACGTGAGGATGGGACTATCTAGGAAGTGCCTGTGTAGTTATTATTTATTTATTTATTTATTTATTTATTTATTTATTTATTTTCTTATTTATTTTTGAGCTGGAGTTTTGCTGTTGCCCAGGCTGGAGCACAGTGGTGCGATCTCGGCTCACTGCAACCTCCGTCTTCCAGGTTCAAGCAATTCTCCTGCCTCAGCCTCCCAAGTAGCTGGGATTACAGGCATGTGCCACCACGCCCAGCTAATTTTTGTATTTTTAGTGCAGATGGGGTTTCACCATGTTGTCCAGACTGGTCTCGAACTCCTGACTTCAAGCAGTTTGCCCGCCTCGGCCTCCCAAAGTGCTGGGATTCCAGGCATAAGCCTTTGTGCCCGGCCTCTGTGCAGTTTAAATAGGGGCATCGGGCCTTATCCAGAAGGTGCTGCTTGAGCAAAGTCTTGAAGTGGACAAGGGGGGAGCCCAGGGACAGATGGAGATGGGCATTCCAGAGCAAGGGAGCAGCCAGTGCGGAGCCCTGGGGTGTGGGTGCTGTGTGTCTGCAGTATAACAAGGGGGTCGGTGTGGCTGCAGGGTTGACCTCGCTGTGACCGTAAGGGTTGGCCCTGCTGTGACTATAAGGAGCGTGTGGAGTGGGGAGCACTGAAGAGCTCCGAATGGACTTGCTGGAGCAGATGGGTTTTCAAGCAGCCCTGCTGCTTCTGTGTTGAGAATGGACCTCAGTGGGGAGCAGGACGGAGTGGCAGGGGCGGAGGAGGGAGCCCATCCAGAGAAGCGGTGACACAGCCTGGACATGGGGGCAGTGGCAGAAGGTGGCAGAAGTACCCAGAATCTGGATCTGTTTTGAAGTTAGAAGTCGGCACGGTGGCGGCTCATACCTGTAATCCCAGCACTTTGCAAGGCTGAGGCAGGAGGATTGCTTGAGTTCAGGAGTTTGAGATCAGCCTGAGCAACATAGTGAGACCCTGTATCTATTTTAAACAAAGAGGGCCGCAGGACTTGCTGGGGTCGGATGTGGGCTGTGGGACAAAGAAAGGGCTCAAAGCAGAGCCCCAAGGCTTTGGCCTAGGCAGCTGGAAAGCTGTTGTTTCCATGAGCTGAGACCAGGAAGGGAGCATTGGCCTCAGGGGTCAAGATCTGTCTTCTGTCTTGGACCTGAGCTGTTTCAGATGACTTTGAGACCTCCACATGGAGATGGGGACTGGGTGGAGGATCTAGCAGTCAGGGTTCAGGGAAAGGATCCGGGCTCCACCACACATCTCCCCTACCTCCCTGAGCTAGTTCAGGTCCCTGGGAAGACCTGGGCAGCCTGGGTGGATGTGGTGGGAGGGTGCCCATCTGCTCAAGTCTGCCCTCGCTGTCCCCACACAGCACACGGCGCTCTCTGAGTACCGGCCCATCCTCTCCGAGGAGCACCGCCTGCCACGCCGCTGCTCCGTGGCGGACAAGAAGCTGGTGCTCATCCCGCTCATCTTCATCTGCCTCCGGGTCTGGAGCACCGTGCGGTTCGTGCTGACCCTCTGTGACTCCCCCGCGGTGCGGACTCCGGTGCTGGTCGTTCTGCATGTAGGTCGTTCTGCCCTCCCTGGCCCTTGTTGTCATCCCTGCCCCCAGAGGAGGCACAGCCTGATTCCTTCCCGCAGCACAGTGGCTGCACCCCAGTGTTGGCCAAGGCACAGCTGCAGGGAGGGAGCTCGGCCCCACTGTGCTGTGCCTTCCTCTCTGCCCGAGACAGGGCCTTGAAGAGAGGAGACAGAGTGGGATCAGTGTGGTCCGGGGTGGGGAGGTGCTCACCAGTGGTCTAGGAGTAGCCCCAGGAGAGTTGACTGCTCCTGGGTCCTTCCCAGCCCAGAAGACCTGGAGCCCTGCTGGAGGCCCACTGCCAAGGTCATCCCAGATCAGCCATGGCGGGGAGGATGGGGGGAGGTGCTGGGGTACACAGCACTTCCCAGCCACCCCATGTGTGTGCATGTATGCATGTGTGTATGCATGTGTGTGTGTGTGTGTGTCTCAGCCATTTCTCTTTTTTAGGGGGGGCGCAGGGACAGAGTCTGGCTCTGTCACCCAGGTTGGAGTGCAGTGGTGGGATCTTGGCTCACTGCAATTTCCACCTCCTGGGTTCAACCGATTCTCCTGTGTCAGCCTCCTTGTTGCTGGGACTATGGGTGCACACCACCTCGCCCAGCTAATTTTTATATTTTCAGTAGAGACAGGGTTTCACCATGTTGGCCAGGCTGGTCTTCAACTCCTGACCTCAAGTGATCTGCCTGCCTCAGCCTCCCAAAGGGCTGGGATTACAGGCGTGAGCCACCGTGCCCAGCCTAGCCGTTTCTCTTAATTGGAACAATTAAGAGAACATGTGTTTCTGAGACCAACTCCAGCCCCATGCTCACAGCTCCTTTTCTCCTGACCAGGGTATCGGGAACACGTTTCAGGGAGGTGCCAACTGCATCATGTTCGTCCTCTGCACCCGCGCCGTCCGAACCCGGCTCTTCTCTCTCTGTTGCTGCTGCTGCTCTTCTCAGCCTCCCACCAAGAGCCCGGCCGGCACTCCCAAGGCTCCCGCACCCTCCAAGCCAGGAGAATCTCAGGAATTCCAAGGGACCCCAGGGGAACTTCCAAGCACCTGAGCTTTTGTCCTTTCTAGTTCTGTGCATAGGTGCTGCTTTCCTGGGGGTGGGCGCTTCTGTGAGTGCCTGCTGCAGGGGCGGAAGTGCATGTCTGCTGCACCGGAAGCCCCGGGTATTGATGCTCTCGGCTCCACTGGGAGAGCAGCCGCCAACTCAGCTTCTTCTACCTCCTAGATCCTCAGGCAGCAAGTTTCACCTGTACCAGTGTCCTGGCGCACTGGGGTGGGCGTTCATCTGCATAAGGGTAGCAGTGAGATTCAGGGAAACCAGTGGTCCACGATTGCAGCCACGGTGCCTCCACCCAGTGGACCTTGGTGTCCTGAGGGCCACACAGCACTGTTTACAATTTGAGGGATCCACACCTGTGCACCTGTCTTCCGTGTGATTAAATAAGCTGTTGGGGGCCCCAGAGAGGTGTCCCCATCCAGACATCATGGTGTTGAGACATCATGGTCCGGGAGTTGAGATTCTCTGGAGAGCCCAGCTTTCCTTGGAGAGTTTGCTCAACAGCGGAACCAGCTGCCATTCACCAGGTTGAAGGTTCCCCTGAGGTTGCGTGGTGATCACCAGGGGTGAGCACAGCCCAGCACAGCTGCTTAGGGACAGCAGACTCCCTGCGCCTCCTGGCCTCTCCCTCTGTGGGCTGCTAACCCTTGCTGTAGCTTGGGTTTGAGTGTCGAGCACAGGCCAGAATCCACACTCCTGCCCCCACCTGTCAATCACTTCAGACACAGGTTCCCTCCTTCCAATTCCAAGGCTGGAACAGGGGCAGGAAGAGGCGTCTCAGGGAACCCGTGAAGACCCCACTGTCTCCCCAGCTCCTTTCTTATAATCCTCTTTTTCTTGGAGAGACCAAAGTGGGTGAGCGGGGAGAGATTCTGGTTTATTTACTTCTTAGTTTAGTTTTTGGTAAGTTAAAGTGGCCGGAGAGATGAGTAATCCAAATACGATTCCTCAGGCCGGGCACAGTGACTCACACCTGTAATCCCAGCACTTTGGGAGGCCGAGGTGGGCAGATCACCTGAGGTCAGGAGTTCGAGACCAACCTGGCCAACATGGTGAAACCCGCTCTCTACTAAAAATACAAAAATGAGCCGGGCTCGGTGATGCGCACCTGTAATACCAGGTACTTGGGAGGCTGAGGCAGGAGAATCGCTTAAATCCGGGAGGTGGAGGTTGTGGTGAGCCAAGACCGTGCCATTGTACTCCAGCCTGGGCAACAAGAGTGAAACTTGGTCTCAAACAAACATTCCTCCCTAAAGGTGAAGGTTTTAAGATTGAGATTCAGCTTTTTGTTTTGTTTTGTTTTTTATTTGTTTTGTTTTTTGAGAAGGAGCCTCATTCTTTCGCCTAGAGCGTGTGTGGTGGTGCGCGCCTGTAGTCCCCACTACTCAGGAGGCTGAGGTGGGAGGATCCCTTGAGCCCAGGAGTTTGAGGCTTCAGTGAGCTGGGATGGCACCACTGCCACTCAGCTGTTTCCTGCCTGGGAAACAGCAGGACACTGTCTCTAAAAAAAAAAAAAATTAAAAAAAAATAAGGATTCAGAAGGATTCGGCTGTTTTGGTATTCAGTTGGGGTAAGTGGCGGCATGGATCATGGAGCAATTATTTACATTTAAAAGAAAAGAATTGAAAGTAAGCACTTGTATCTCTATTTTTATTCTGTGGCTCTTCCACAAACACTTTCATCTTATTTCAGAAAAAGCTTCTCTGTTCAGTCACAGGAGCCATTGGCAAAGAATGGGAAGTGGAGATGCTACCTCCAGGCGCTTGGCGAGAGAAAGTACAGCTTTACCTGGGATAGGTGATTTCCCTTGGAATCCATCGGAACTTGACAAAGCATGCTTTTCTGAGCTTAGTAAAATGGTTCTGGATCAAAACCAAAGTCACGTTGTGCTGCCTATCCCTGTTTGACTCTCAAAACCAAAATCTGTATCAGGAAAGGAATAATCATTTAGCGGACTGAGTCCAAAATGCTGATTTTTGGTTTCCTGTGAAAATGGATTTCTGTTTCTTTTTTTTTTTTTGAGATGGAGTTTCACTGTGTTGCCCAGGCTGGAGTGCAGTGGTGTGATTTTGACTCACTGCAACCACCGCCTCCAGGATTCAAGCAATTCTCCTGCCTCTCAATTCCAAGCTGCTGGGATTACAGGCACCTGTCACCATGCTTGGCTAATTTTTTGTGTTTTTAGTAGAGACGGGTTTTCACCATGTTGGTCAGGCTGGTCTCGAACTCCTGACTTCGGGTGATCCACCTCAGCCTCCCAAAGTGCTGGGATTGCAGTCATGAGCCACTGTGCCTGTCCGAGAAAACAGATTTCTTGATGGAAATTAGCGAGACAGACATCCCCTTAGGAGTGAAAGAGAGCTCTGGGCTGTTCCAGGGACAGCCACGCGGCAGAGGTAGCCTCTGTAAGTGAGTTCTGGACTCCCTAAAGACATTCCAGCAGATCTCTGGGTATGTCTCTGGTAAAGACCCTCACTTGAGCTTCTAGAAGGGAGCAAAAATTCAGGAATTTGCTTGCAGCAAAAGAGAACATGATTTACAGATAAAAGACAAAAGACAGTACTAAGACACAGAGGAAGAGTGTTAGAGTCAACCCTGCTCAGCAGGGGCCTCCAGAGCCCTCCCTGCTGTACCCAAGCCAGGGCTGAGACGTGACTCCCCAAACGGGCTGGCCGTGGTCGGGAAAGCCCTGTAGAGGGAGCTGAGGGCTCAGAAAACACCTGCTCTGGGTGCCTGGGCTCAAGTTCTCATTCCATTTCTTTGATGCCACTGGCCACTCTATCTGCTTCCGTAAAAACCTCCAAAAAGTTACACATCGGGTATCTAATTCAGCTTTCCCCCGCTGCCCACCTGTTGCCACAGATGAATGATCACTGAATGGTGGTGACCAGGTGGGCAGGGCAGGGGCTTGTCTGAATGCCTTAGCCCAGGCCTCTGGCCCACCGACCTTTAAAACAGCAATATTGCCTCCTTCTTAGATCCAGTTACCAAGTCAGTCTAGCTGGGTGGGTAGTGCTCAGACAGAAAGACTGGATGGGAAGGAAGTCACATCCTAAAAGTCCAGGAGGAGGCCAGGCACAGTGGCTCACGCCTGTAATCCCAGCACTTTGGGAGACCAAGGTGGGGGATCACCTGAGGTCAGGAGTTCGAGACCAGCCTGGCCAACATGGTGAAACCCTGTTTCTACTAAAAATAAAAATAAAAATAAATTTAAAAAAAAGCCAGATGTGGTTGCGTGTGCATGTAGTGCCAGCTACTTGGGAGGCTGAGGCAGGAGAATTGCTCGAACCCAAGAGGCAGAGGTTGCAGTGAGCCGAGATCGCACCACTGCACTCCAGCCTGGGTGACAGAGCGAGACTCCATCTCAAAAAATAAAACAAGTCCAGGAGGGGCTGTTACTTCTTTTTAATGTATTTATTTTTGTGAGGCAGGGTTTTACTGTCTGGAGCACCACACCCAGGCTGGAATGCAGTGATGCAGTCATGGCTCACTGTAGCCTCCACCTCCCAGGTTCAAGCGATCCTTCCACCTCAGCTCCCCGAGTAGCTGGGACCACAGGGCTGGCTAAATTTTGATTTTTTGTAGAGGCAAGGTTTTGCCATGTTGCTCAGACAGATCTCGAACTCCTGGGCTCGAGAGAAGGGCTGTTACATCTGATCAGGGCAAAAGGGGCTGTGCTTCTTGGACACTTTGCACAGCCCCAGTGGGCTTCTTTCTCCTCTGTTAGTGCGGTTAATGTTTCTCTGCCTGCATCCCCAGTCACCCAAGTGTAACCTCAGCCATAACACGTTCTGCAGCCAGAACAGTGTCCTCAGCTCAGCGTCCCTCTCCCATGCACTTTGTGAACTTTGGTCTTTTAACCAGGTTTACCAGCTGCTTTCTGCCTCTTTGTGCTTTTGAGGTTTTTTTGGTTTATTTGTTTTGTTTTTAAATAAAGATTATTATTTGACCCAGGCTGAAGATACAAACAGATCTCTTCACATGTCCACAACAAGAAAAATTGTTTTTACAAACTTCTAGTCGTGGCATCAAAAGTGTGAGTTTTTGCATCTGCAGAATTGTAATACAAGCCCTGATGGGGTGGAAGCTGAAGTCTTGCTGTTTTAAATTAAATAAATAAATGATTTTTCTCCTATATGTTCAGTAAACTGATTGCCTGCTGCTGTGTTGTGCAGGGCGGGGAGGGGGCGGTTGCTGCACAGGTGGCTCACATTGGCCTGTGTTGCTGCGGTTCCAGAGCCTACCATGAGGCTGAGATCTGGAGAAGACAGCTCTGCCCTTCTCTCTTGGCAAATGTAGCTAAAGAGGCAACTGCCCTGTTGGCATAGACAGCTTCCCCTGAGTTTGCCTAATAAACACCATGGGGGTGGACAGATAGGGAGAGGGTGTTAGAATACAGATTCCTGGGCTCTGTCCACAAAGTTGGTGCTTACCAGGGGAATGAAAGGCACTCCTATAGCAGGGTCCTAGTGTAGCCACCCAGTGGGTTCACCTTGCCTGCTGCCTACATAGAGCCGATGAGGGTCAACAGGTCCAAGTTCCAAGCACCCATGACTTGGGGCTGAACTTGAATAAGAGAGATGCTCCAGGGCTGAGCTGCCAACCCCGTCACCCTTCATGCATAGTTGTATCACGCACATGATGACCCACTGCAGCTGCAGCTGCAGGCTTCCTGGTGGTCAGGGACTGCTGGGACACCAGGGGCTCTTCTTGGAAGGGAGCAGCCTTCCAAACACATCTATCAGAGGTGGCTGCCTTGCTTTGTGACTTGCAGGCCTGCACTGGCCATGCAGCCCCACCTTGCGGTCATATTTTTCTTTAAACTGCTCCACCTGGGGAATTTTGCTGCCAAAAGCTCCTAAACTTCCTTCCACTTTCTGGATTTTGTGCAGTTAAAACTGCATTGAGGAGAATGGCTTGAACCCGGGAGGCAGAGATTGCAGTGAGCTGAGATCATGTCACTGCAGTCCAGCCTGGGTGACAGAGCAAGACTCCAGCTCAAAAAACAAAACAACAACAACAACAACAACAACAAACTGCATTGAATAGCCCCTAGAAGTGGCATCTTGAATTTGGTTATTAAGGTACAATATTAAGGTACAATATACACAAACTTAAGTAATGCTAGAATGGCAGTGCCTGGTCCTGCGTCTTCGAGGCGACCATCCTGAGGTTTGTTAACTATTCTCTCCTGTCTTTGTCTTTGTGTCTCTAAACTTGATGCTATGTGCTTATCTGGGAGAAAATGGAAGCATCCCCTCCCAGCCCTCTCCTGTGACCCTCCCCTCATTAACCACCATGTGCCTTTCCCTTTCCATCTGTCTCCCCTCAGTGACCTTTTGTCACCTCTCCCCTGACCTCTTTTCCAGAGTTCTCTTCGCCTTCCTCACCCCAGCAAACGCAGCATGCGTTCAGAATCCAGGCTCCATGTTCCACACTGTTCCCTCTTGCCTGGCCTCCTGCTTCTGCCGTATGCAGCCCACGCTCCACAGGGTCACCTCCTTCTGCTCCCATAGCCTTCTAAGCAGGTCTTTGGGATGCCACAGTCTCTGCAGAGATCATAAGTTCCAGGGACCACTCTACCAGGCCTTTTCCCCAGAGCCGGCCAGGCTCCTGGCACAGAGTCAGGCTGTATCCAAGGGTCAGCTCAGCACACAGCTGAGGCTTAGGCCTTGCACATAGGAAAAGCTATAGCAGGGGAAGCTTTGGGGGAAAGGTGGACCACTTTCTGAATGAAGCACGTGGGTCTAGAAACAATTACTCACTTGTTGGAGGAGAGTCCAGAATCCAGGCTCCATGAGGAAAAGGATTTGCCGGATGTGGTGGGGTCAGGACAGTGTTGCTAGCTAATAGCTGGCATTTCCTGAGTGCTTACCCTGTGCCAGGCCAGATATGAAGTTGCCCTTCTGTGGACAAGATCCTGGAACCTGCACGGGTCACAGGCCCATAGAGTTGGCACTGCCTGTACACAAGACCAAGGTGGTGCTTACCAGGGGAGTGAAAGGCACTGCTATTGCAGGGCCCTAGTGTAACCACCCAGTGGGTTCACCTTGCCTGCTGCCTAGACAGAGCCAATTTTTCAAGACGGGGGAATTGCAGTAGAGAAAGAGTAGTTCACATACAGCCAGCTGTGTGGGAGACCGGAGTTTTATTATTATTCCAATTGGTCTCCCCAAGCATTTGGGGATCGAGTTTTTAAAGATAATTTGGTGGGTGGGGAGGGTCCAGTGAGTCAGGAGTGCTGATTGGCTGGGTCAGAGATGAAATCATAGGGAATCAAAGCTGTCCTCTTGTGCTGAGTCAGTTCCTGGGTGGGGGCCACAAGATGAGATGAGCCAGTTTATCGATCTGGGTGGTGCCAGCTGATCCATCAGGTGTGGGGTCTGCAAATATCTCAGGCACTGACCTTAGGTTTTACAACAGTGATGTTATGCCTAGGAGCAATTTGGGGAGGGTCAGAATCTTGAATCCTCAGCTGCATTACTGCTCAACCATAATTTCTAATCTTTTGGCTAACAAGAAGGGGGTCTACCTTGAGAAAAGGGCTGTTATCTTCTTTTTTATAAACTATAAACTGTAAGTTCCTCCCCAGGTTAGTTCAAAGCCCATGCCCAGGAATGAACAAGAACAGCTTGGAGGTCAGAAGGGAAGATGGAGTTGGTTAGGTCAGATCTCTTTCACCATCTCAGTCATAATTTTGCAGTGGCGGTTTCACTAGCAGGGTCTCAGAGTAGGAGAGAACAACATTGGGATATTTATTCTTTTTTGTTTGTTTGTTTTTTGAGACAGAGTCTCACTCGGTCGTCCAGGCTGGAGTACAGTGGCACCTCCAACTCCCAGGTTCAAGCAATTCTCCTGCCTCAGCCTCCCCAGTAGCTGGGATTACAGGCATGTGCCACCACACCTGGCTAATTTTTGTATTTTTAGTAGAGACAGGGTTCAAACATGTTGGCCAGGCTGGTTTTGAACTGCTCACCTTGTGATCCACCTGCCTCTGCCTCCCAAAGTGCTGGGATTACAGGTGTAAGCCACCACACCCAGTCCATATTTTTGAAGATCAAAACATGTAGTTTCAGATGAGTCTTTCAGCCTCCTTGGAATTAGCAAGTCATGATGTAATCCTTTCACATATGTGAACACAGCATGATGAGGATTTGCTGGTGGTAAGTTGAATGAGTTTTGAGTCTAAGCTATCACTGGATGCTTTTTATTGAAGAGCTGATGAATCTTTCCAGGAAGTTCCTGGAGTGAACCATAAAGTTATTTGCAGCATTTGTCTTGCAGGACAAGAATCTCCTGGGCATAGTGAAGTGATATTGATGAAGGCATCTGTGTGTTTATTAAGTCATCTTATGGTAGACAAGCCAAGGGGATGGCTTTGAATCTCCAAGGAAAGGAGAAGCAGGTGGGTCCCAATGACCAGGTTTGTGAACAACAAGACTCTGGAAAGAGAGAGACTGGGTTCCAACTATGGCTCCATTGTTTATTATACTTGATCTTGGCCAGAAGGCTGATAAGTGGACTCCGTCATTTCTCCTTTATGGGGGAGTGGGGAATGGAGTCTTGCTCTGTCACCCAGGCTGGAGTGCAATGGTGTGATCTTGGCCTACTGCAACCTTCACCTCCTGGGTTCAAGCGATTCTCCTGCCCCAGCCTCCCATGTAACTGAGACTGCAGGCACGTGCCACCATGCCCAGCTAATTTTTGTATTTTTAGTAGAGATGGGGTTTTGCCATGTTGGCCAGGCTGTTCTTGAACTCTTGACCTCAGGTGATATGCCTGCCTTGGCCTCCCAAAGTGTTAGGATTACAGGCGTGAGCCACTGCACTGGCCCATTATTTATCCTTGTATTACTCTGAGAAAATGTTGACATCACTCAGCTGTAGGTTCATCTAAAATTGGGTGATATTGAGGCTTAAATGAGATCCAGTGCTTCTAAAACTGCCTTTGCAAAAATTATGACAGTGAGAGAAATCTGACATCGTTGATTCTGTCTTGCTTCTAAACTCCAGGCTGCCCTTGGTCATTCCTGAGTATGGGCCAAGCTAACTTTGGGAAAAATTTAGTTTAGAGCTTAACCTTAAGGCAAGGATGGTAATAGCCCTTCTCAAAACTAAACCACCTTTGTAAAACTAATGAAAGGCCACAAGGTTAGGATTATGAGAGGGGCCTGAATTCTGCTAAGATGTAGGCACAGGTAAATGATTACCAGCCATTTTTCCAGAAGTCACAAGATTTATAACTTCCCCAATTACTCCCATAAGTAACATCACTATTGTAGAACCTAAGATCCACTTTTTGAGATGTCTGAGACTTATATTTCTGATGATGGCTAACTCTACCTGGACTCATGACTCAACGCATCCTGTGGCCCCACCCAGAGGAGGACTCAGCACTGTAAGACTTAAAGAAAGAAGAAAGAAACACAAAATGTGGCTTGACAGTTAAGGACAGGTTTATTTTAGAGAAAACAAACCTGAGAGGGGCTTCTGGATGAGTTAGGTCAGAGAGCCCTTCTCTCTGACAGACTAAGGATATTTAAGGGTTTTGGAAGGTGGGTGAGCTTCTCATAGGTTTGGTATGTTTCTATGTGAGGGAAAGTTTATTGCGGGGTTGGAATGTCTCTGGTCAGAGGGGAGCCTATCTCGGGGTTGGCATGTTTCTGGTCAGAGAGGGGTTTATCTTAGCAATGGAATGTTTCTGGTTATGCTGACATCAGCCATTAGGCTGATGTTTTGGGGCTGGATTTAGGCAGTTTTTCATTCATCAACAGGAACGTAGGATGGTGGTGTTTGTTCAAGATGGCGATGCTCCTGCTCTGTCAATCCAGTCCCTATAGTTATAAAAAGGATGAGGGGTGGTGTGTTCTTTCTGGCTACTTCCTGCTGAGGGCTGGGGGATGGGGGACAGAGAGTTCTTTGATTTCGGATTGATTACAGGAATAACTCTGTTCGTAGATGTTTTTGGGTAATTGGCTGTGAGATTGCCATGATCCTGTTGGTTAAAAAATCTTTGAAAAAGGTTAATTAAACAGGGTAAGAACGTTAGTCCTAGGCATATTATTAGGAGACGGCCCAGGAATGGGATGACCCATGTTAGGATTTTGTGTTTAAACCAAGAATTTACTTGGCTGTCTTGGTATTCTCTTAGCTTTTTAGCCCTTTCTTTTTCTTTAGCAGCGCCTCTTACTAGGCCCGACTGGTTGAGACAGAAGTAACATTCTTCACCCAGTGAGAGGCAGAGGCCCAGTTTTCAGCCATTATAAGATTTAATCCTCGTCTATTTTGGAGGACTATTTCAACCAAGGAGTCTAATTGGTCTTGGACTCATGTAAGGCTTTGGGCCATATCTTCTAATGAATCCTGCAGTTTTGTTGACAGAGCTTTAAAGTATGTTAAGGAGGTGGCTAATCCTCCTGCTCCCAACCCAGTCCCAGAGGTTATACCTAAGGCAGCCATTAAAGGAATGACTTGGATGGCCCTCCTTTTTCTAACATACTAGATGGATGGGATGGGTAAAGGCTGATTAGGAGGAACTAGGCCAATGGGGGGAGAAATAAAAACTAGGGTAAAGGTTCCCGTTCAGTCGGTGGGGAGACAAAGATATGTGTTGGTGCTACACAAAAAGAATAAGCCTTTGTCATAAATATAGGCAAAGATATGGAAAGAAAATAAGTGAATTAAAGGTGGGATATTTTTTCTTTCCTGTGGTTCTTTACTGCAGGTGGACAAGGAGGAGGCCAAGGAGACACACCTACTATAGTAGAGATATAGGAGGAGTACAGGAGGAGGGTTTTTTTTGTTTTTGTTTTTGTTTTTGTTTTTTGAGACAGAGTTTCACTCTTGTTGCCCAGGCTGGAGGGCAATGGCGTGATCTTGGCTCACCGCAACCTCTGCTTGCCAGGTTCAAGTGATTCTCCTGCCTCAGCCTCCCGAGTAGCTGGGATTACAGACACACACCATCATGTCCAGCTAATTTTGTATTTTTTGTAGAGATGGGGTTTCTCCATGTTGGTTAGGCTGGTCTTGAACTCCCGACCTCAGGTGATCCACCCGCCTCGGCCTCCCAAAGTGCTGGGATTACAGGCGTGACCCACCGCGCCTGTCCAGAGGAGTTTTTTTTTACACATTTAATCCGGTCAGATGTTGCACCATTGATATTGAGCCACAGAAAAAGGTGGGCACTAGGGGAAGCAGAGGTTAGGCCAGGGGAGAGGCTGTAAAACAAGCCATTGCAGGAATGCTCCGTTTGCTTCAGGCAGTACTTAGTAGTCAACCCGGTTAATTTGATGGTCAGAGGGGTGCTTAACAATGATAATGTGGCTGCATTGGTTAGACGTTAAGGACCCTACAGGGAAACTTCCCCCAGAGGCTGAAAAGCAAAGTGAGTCTTGTTGTAAAAGGGGGTGTGTTCAGTTATGGGCCTTCAATGTGAGGGCCTTGGGGCTTCAGGGGTGGTAGGGAGTTGTAATAGGTTTGAAATAATTTGTTGGTGTGATCTGCCCTGGAAATGGGATAATTGCCGACCAGCATGTCAGCTTTTTCCAAAAAGGAAGCTCCATTTGGAGTTGATAGATTAGGGTTATGTTTCTTGTTAAAAGGTCATGAAGGGATGCAGGAAGGGCTGTGTAAGCTGAGGAAGACAGTAGTAAGCACATCCGGACTCTGAAGCAAAGGAACAGTTAGTTTGCTGCAAGAGAGATTGTGTCAGGTTTATAGCACATTCTAGTTTGAGCAGTGGGGAGTGGTTGTATTGGTGAGGTTGATGTGATCAGGAAATTTATATTGAAAGAAACAAGTAGGCCAGGTGCGGTGGCTCATGCCTGTAATCCCAGCACTTTTGGAGGCCGAGGTGAGTGGATCACGAGGTCAGGAGATTGAGACCATACTGGCTAACACAGTGAAACCCTGTCTCTACTTAAAATACAAAAAATACAAAATACAAAAAATTAGCCGGGCCTGGTGACAGGTGCCTGTAGTCCCAGCTTCTCAGGAGGCTGAGGCAGGAGAATGACGTGAACCTGGGAGGCGGAGCTTGCAGTAAGCTGAGATCACACCACTGCACTTCAGCCTGGGGGACAGAGCGAGACTCCGTCTCAAAAAAAAAAAAAAAAAAAAAAAAAAAAAAAAAAAAAAAAAAAAAAAAAGAAAGAAAAGAAAAGGAAAGAAACAAGCAAAAAGAGAAAAAAGTTACTTGGGTGGGAGTAAAGTGCCGGAAAGCTCCTTGAAGCCATAGGTCCCACAGAACAGTGAGGAGCTGATCAGGATGTACAATGGGAGTTTCGTAAGGGTACCACTGAAGGTCTGTAGTAAGGCTGGTTAGGAAGTGATGGAAATTTGGGAGAGAAAGAGACAAAAGCGGCTTATGTGGACTCCTCCTCCTTTTCCTCCGGGATTTGGGTGAGGCGAACGGAAGTCGGTCTCATGGAGCTACAAGAGAAGGCTGAAGAGGTTTTAGATTGGGTTGTTTGGGTAGGTGGTGAAGGGAAGTCTGTTTTCTTGAGAAAAGTGAAATGAAACCAGTTGGGGAGTCCCTGGAGGTTTGATGATGTGGGTGTAGTAAGGATGATTTAATAAGGTCCCTTCCATTTAGGTGTGAAGTGGAGATTGGGGGTAGGGCTGAGATCTTTTACTAGAACCCAATCTCCTAGCTGTAGGAAGGGATTAGAGGAGTTGGTGATGGGTTGTGGCAGGTATTTGTCAGCATATTCCCAATGAAATGGTGGATGGTATGCAGAAGAGGGGAAACGAGAGGGGTTGGTAGAGGTGGGGCTTGACCCTGACGTGCAGCAAAAGGGGCAGTGGTCTCCTATACATGAGTTCAAAGGGTCTGAGCATTAGAGGCTTACACGGGAGCGCTCAAATTTTTAGAAGGGCTAAACGCAAAAGTGTAACCCAGTCTTTATGTGTCTGGAATGAGTACCTGGTAAGGGTGTTTTTTAGAATGCCATTCATTTTCTCAACCTTTCCTGAAGACTGAGGTCGATAGGGGATGCGTAGCTTCCAGGAGATTTGTAGGGATGCTGCAAGTGTTTGAGTAATTTGAGATATGGATTCAGGACCATTATCAGATTGAAAAGAAAGAGGCGCCCTGAACCCGGGGATGATTTCTGTTATTAATTTGGAGGCGACAGTAGAAGCTTGTTTGTTGTGGGAAAGGCCTCAACCCATCCCGAAAAGGTGTCAACCAGAGCTAAAAGAAATTGAACCCTTTTTACTGGGGGCGTATGGGTAAAATCAATTTGCCAATCTTGTCTTGGAAGGTGTCCCCTGGCTTAGTGGGTTGGGAAAGAAGGGGCTTTAGTATTGGAGAAGGGTGAAGTTTTTGTTCAATAGAGCATTGATGGGAAATGGCTTTTAACTCTTCCTTTATATCTGGGGTTAAGAGTATACGGAAACTTAAGAAATGGTGTAGAGAGGAATGGCTAGTGTGGAAGAGGTTGTGAATGTCCCATAGAAGAGTTGTTTATTCAGGGTCAGGTAGGACTAATTTGTTTTGTAGGAACCAGTATGGGGGGTTTGAATTTTGCCCCTGCCATGATTAGTTGTTGTGTTTGGTGTTCTGGATAACAAGAGGGGATATGCTGTATGAGGGGAAATAGATACTGGGGAATTAGGTGATTGATTGAGGCATGTTTTACCCAAGTCAGTCTCATAGTTCCCTAAAGAAATATGGCTTTTGTCTGATTGATGTCTGTTGCAATGGATAACTGCAACCTTTCCTGGAAGTAGAGCTGCCGTTAATAGATGATGGATGGATTTTCCATTAATGATAGGGGTTCCCTGAGCCGTGAGATAGCCCCACTCACTCCAAATTTGAGCACTGGAATGAATGTTATAGGCATATTTAGAATCAGTGTATATATTAACTTGTGTGTTTTTTGCTAGAGCTAGTTCTCTTATTAGGGCAACTAGTTCTGCTTGTTGGGAGGATGTGCCCAAAGGCAAGGGAGCAGCCTCTGTGACTTTTCTAGGTGGGAGAAAGTGGATATTACCATGATACCCTTCAATGATGGCATATCCTGCTTTGAAGGGAGGGTTTTTTGATGCACTCCCATCTATAAACCAATCTGGGGCTCCTTTTATGTGAGTGGAAGTAAGGTGGTAAACATGGTGAGAAAACTTTCAATTAGATTAGAGCATGAGTGTTGGCCGGGGTTTTAAATTGGCGTTGAAGGTAAGAGTGGTGGGATTGGCAGGGGGTATCATGAAGAGAGATAGAGGGTTGAAGGAGAGTTGAATACAGGGCTTGCACATGAGAGGATGAGATGGAGGTGAGCGCCTTATGGCTGACCATATCTTGTAGACTGTGAGAAGGAGGAAATACCTGAAGAGGTTCATAGAACATGAGCTTTTGTGCCTAATTATTGAAGCTGTGGCCAAAAATTTTAAGCAAAGGGGCCAGCTTTTATAAATGGGGTCTAGTTGTTTGAAAAATATGCCACTGGTTGGAGGGAGTTTCCCATGGGTTGGGCTAGTAGTCTGAGGGCCTGATTGTGAGAACTCTGTAAATATAGATGAAAAGGTCTTAGGGGGCTTGGAAGGCCTAAAGCGGGCCTGTAATAAGGCACATTTTAGGTGCAAGAAATCATGATAAAAGGTCTGGGGTGGGAGTGAGTAGTTGGTCAAGATTTCCTTTATTGTGTTAATAAAGGGGTTTAGTGATAATGGCAAAATTTGCTATCCATATTCAGAAATAGCCCACTAATCCGAGGAAGGAAAGTAAGTCCCTTTTTGTTTTAGGAAATGGGATTTGTTGAACACGTTGCTTTCGTGCTGATGGAATTTCCTGGGGATTTGGCGTTATGATTAGTCCTAGGTATGAAATTTTTGGAGATGTTAATTGGGCCTTTCTTTTGGATACCCAGTACCTACATTCAGCCAAAAAATTTAAAAGCTTGGTGGTATGTTGAATACAATATTTTAGGGAAGGGCTGCAAAGGAGTAAATCATCCGCGTATTGAAGCAAAATGCTATGTTGTTGAGGTAGTTGGGAGAGGTCTAACTTAAGGGCCTGACCGAAATAGTGAGAGCTGTCCCTAAGCACCTGGGGGAGGACAGTCCAGGTGAGTTGTTGGGAGCAGCCTGTGTCAGGATCAGTCCAAGTGAAAGCAAAAAGATTTTGAGAGCAGGGATGTAGAGGGATAGTAAAAAAAAAAGGCATCTTTAAGGCTTAATACAGAGAAGTGGCTAGTGTTGGGAGGAATTCATGATAGGATGGTGTAGGGGTTTGGGACAACAGGATGAACAGAAACAACAGCGGAGTTGATTTGTCATAAATCCTGAACCAGTCTATAGGAGCCATCCCATTTTTTATTGGGAGAATAGGATTATTGTGGGGAGAATGTGTGGCGATTAAAATACTGGCAGCCAAAAGTTGGGAGATGATGGGCTTGAGTCCCCGTAATCCATTCAGGATTGGGGGGATATTGTGGGACCACTATATAGTGCTTAGGATTCTTCAGTGAAATTTGGATTAGAGAATGGTGGGTAGTTATTATGGAGAAGTCAGTGTCCATACTATGGGGTTTACTTGGCTGAGGAATTTGGGATTTAAGTCTGTTTGATGTTGAATGTCTGAGGAGGAGTTCTGTTCTTGACATAATAATAAATAAGAGTGGCTTTGGTGTAGGGCTGATAAATGAATGATTCCCCCTAGTTTGTGTAGAATGTCCCTTCTTAATAAAGGAGTGGGACAGTGAGGAATGACCAAAAAAGAGTAAGTGAGGGTGACTCACTGAAATGAGCAGTATAGTGGCAGTGTTTGGTTTCTTGTATGCCCTTCATGCCAACAGAAACGAATGAATGTTCTAATGGGTCTTCATATTCAGTTAATACTGATAGGCACACCCTAGTATCTAAAAGAAAGGAGGCCGGGCGCGGTGGCTCAAGCCTGTAATCCCAGCACTTTGGGAGGCCGAGACGGGCGGATCACGAGGTCAGGAGATCGAGACCATCCTGGCTAACACGGTGAAACCCCGTCTCTACTAAAAATACAAAAACAAACTAGCCGGGCAAGGTGGCGGGCGCCTGTAGTCCCAGCTACTCGGGAGGCTGAGGCAGGAGAATGGCGTAAACCCGGGAGGCGGAGCTTGCAGTGAGCTGAGATCCGGCCACTGCACTCCAGTCCGGGCGACAGAGCGAGACTCCGCCTCAATAAATAAATAAATAAATAAATAAATAAATAAATAAATGAAAGGAAATAATCTTAATGGATACCGTCCAAATTACCCTAGGTTCCACGGACTCACTAGATGTGGGGGTGAAGAATCCTGGGCACCCTCAGTCCTCCGTGGGCAGCACCAGCAGTGAAGAGATTTCCTCCTGTGATGGTCAGGGGGCTTCATTATGAGCAGCACCCAAACAGGGAGGGTGTTCCCGTTGTGGGTAGTCCATTTTCCAGTGTCCCCAAAGACTGCAAGTTGGGCACAGTTTGGTGGACAGCCGGGAGTTAGGACAAGCCTTTGGCCAGCGTCCAGGATTGCCACATCGGAAACAGACTCCCAGAGAGGTGGGGGAGTTTTCTTTTGGGTTGTTGGGAGGCTTTTGTGTAATTGACTTTTGGACAGCAGGGGCAAGCATCTGGTATTTTAAACAGAGATGCTTGTCTTTTTAAATTTTTTGTTCCTCATCTCTGTTGTTAAAGACATGGAAGGCCGCATTTAGGAGGTCCCACCAAGATGTCTGGAGACCCTCCTCTAATTTTTGTAATTTTTTCTGGATATCTGGGGCGGATAGGGAAATAAATTGGAGGTGGAGAAAAGTTTGACCTTCTCTAGATTCTGGGTCCAAATTGGTATGTTTAGCATAGCTTCAGTGAGGTGTGATAAGAAAAGGGCAGGATTTTCCTGGAGCTCCTGTGTAATTCCTCTAAGTTTTTCATAATTAGCTGCCTTATGGGCATTTTTGTCCATGGTGGGGAACTGCATCATTAGCCACTGGATTTTGTATGGGGGCTTAATTATAGAGTTTATCTGTGTGTGTTTCAGCTGAACTCCAGATGCACTCTTTTTCATCAGAAGTGAGGGTGCAGGTTAGAATTATATAAATGTCATGCCAAGTTAAATTAAAGGATTGAATTATGGGCAGGAATTTCTTGCGATAATGAGAGGAATGTTCAGAGAAAGATCCCAGATGCTGTTTGATTTGTGACAAATCAGAGATAAAGAAAAAGACATGAATACAAGCGATGCCTTTAATCCCAACCACTTTCCAGAGAGGAAGAATGGCAGGGGTGACTTGACTGGCTGAAGTAGTTTTTGTTGTTGTTGTTGTTGTTTTTGAGACAGAGTCTCGCTCTATCGCCCAGGTTGGAGTATAGTTGACGCAATCTTGGCTCACTGCAACCTCTGCCTCCTCGGTTCAAGCAATTCTCCTGCCTCAGTCTCCTGAGTAGCTGGGACTACAGGTATATGCCACCACGCCTGGCTAATTTTTTTGTATTTTTAGTAGAGACGGGGTTTTACTGTGTTAGCCAGGATGGTCTCAATCTCCTGACCTTGTGATCCCCCCACCTTGACCTCCCAAAGTGCTGGGATTACAGGTGTGAGCCACCGCACCTGGCTGAAGTAGTTTTTGAGTGGGTAACAGGTGAAGAATGCAGGGGAGAGCGGCAGTTGGCCAGACGCTGAGCCACCACCTGGGGTGGCTGGCAAACTGCAGCCACCCAAGGGGCTGGAGTAGTTTTCTAACAGTTAATAGGTTGAGAAGGAGGGGGGGGTGGGGTTTGGCGGTAAAGGCTTGGGAGCAGGAGGGGCCAGCTGGGTGGAGGGTTCAGGTGGGTGAGGAGCGGATGCAGAGGATTGTGAATATGGAGCGGGGTTTATCTGCAGGGTCAAAAGGGGTTTTGGAGGAAGGGATTCCAGAGGAAGGAAAGACTCAGGGAGGATTTTCATTAAGAAGAGGGATTTCATGAGGGGTGCAAGCTTGGCATAGGGAGGGTTGGGATCTAAGATAGAAGAAAGCCCAAATATAGGGAATCTCTTGCCATTTGCTATTCTTGGTTATAAAGTTGTTAAGGTCCCTGAGAATTTGAAAGTCAAAGGTGCCATTTTCAGGCCATCAACTGTCATTATTTCATTTGTATTGGGGCCGGGCTGTGTTGCAATGAAAAACTAAATGCTTTGGCTTTAGGTTCCCCCGTAAGCCAAGTTTGGTGAGGTTCCAAAGGAGACAGCCCAGTGGGGAGGATCTAGGAATGTGGGATTTTTTGGCAGCCATGTGGGCTGGTAAGAGGAAGCCGAGTGTGTCTGTTTTTGTTCTAGGTATCCCCAGACAAAAGACAGAGACCCAGAATCCTCTTTCTAAAGAGGACAGTTAAGCTGAGAAGAAACTGGGCAACCCCAGGATTTCCTCTAGCTTAGTCCCACTGGCCCTCTGAGGACCAGGATGGCAGACCTGACTTTCCCAGGTACTGCAAGAAAGCCAGGGGAAGGCAGATTTTCCCAGTTGGCTGGATGAGTGTCCAATGTTGGATGTTCCAGTTGGAACTGGCAGAGGGCTTCCTGGACTGGAGCCACATGAGGAAGAGAGAGAGAAGAGGAAGGAAGAGGGAACAAGGGCTAGAGAGTGAAATACCTGTTGTGGGCAGTTGGAGGTGGATTCCTGATACCTGAGGGTTTTGAGAGCCCATTGGAGAGTAGCTCTGGCCCGAGCCTTGCAATCTCCTTCAGATTAGTTGTCCTCCTTACACAAATCACTTGAAAAGTGAAGTAAGATAAAAGACAGGGTGGGTGTCCAGAGGCTCTCAGGATCCAGGAGTTAGCTTAGGACGAGGGCTGCTGCTGCCCACTGCCTCCTGGGTTGCAAGAGAGCCTCTGCTGCCAGCACCCGTCCTGGATTGTGGCACCAAATGTAAGACTTAAAGAAAGAAGAAAGAAACACAAAATGTGGCTTGACAGTTAAGGACAGGTTTATTTTAGAGAAAACAAACCTGAGAGGGGCTTCTGGACAAGTTAGGTCAGAGAGTTCTTCTCTCTCACAGACTAAGAATATTTAAGGGTTTTGAAAAAGGGGACTTCTCATAGGTTCAGAATGTTTCTATGTGAGGGAAAGTTTATTGCAGGGTTGGAATGTCTCTGGTCACAGGGGAGGCTATCTTGGGGTTGGCATGTTTCTGGCTAGAGAGAGAGGGATTTATCTTAGGGTTGGAATGTTTCTGGTTATACTGACATTAGCCATTAGGCTGATGTTTTGGGGCTGGATTTAGGGGTTTTTTAATTAAGTGGAACTTAGGATGGTGGTGTTTTTTCAAGATGGTGATGCTCCTGCTCTGTCAAGCACCAGTACCATTTTCCATACCCTTATAATGGCATTCCCCAACCAATCAATAGCACCCATTCCCTAGTCTGCTGCCCACCAAACTATCTTTGAAAATCCCTAACCTTGGCCAGGGGCAGTGGCTCACGCCTATAATCCCAGCACTTTGGGAGGTCAAGGTGTGTGGATTGCTTGAGGTCAGGAGTTCAAGACCAACCTGATCAACTTGGTGAAACCTGATCTGTACTAAAAAAATACAAAAATTAGCCAGGCATGGTGGTACATGCCTGTAATCCTAGCTACTCAGGATGCTGAGGCAGGAGAATCACTTGAACCTGGGAGGCAGAGGTTGTAGTGAGCTGAGATTGTGCCACTGCACTCCAGCCTCAGCAACAAAGTGAGACTTCAACTCAAAAAAAAAAAAAAAAAAAAAAAAAAAGAGAGAGAGAAAGAAAATCCCTGGCCCCTGAGCTTTCAGGGAGATTAATTTGAGTGGTAACTCCCTCTCCCTTAGGGCGTGGCTGGCCTCGCAGCAATTAAACTCTTTCTTTACTGCAATGCCATGGTTTCAGTCAATTGACTTTGTCAGTGTAGCCGGCAGGAAGAACCCATCCAGGCAATCAGGCAATTACACTTCAGGCAATGACTAAGCTGGAGAAAGAGCCCTAGAGAAAGCCCAGCTGTCATTATCCCTGCTAGTTAGCCTTTCTTGCATTACCCAAGTGACCATGAAGATTGAACTCCCTGTCCCACCTCACCCCTCCTTTGTTCCCAGGGCCCCAGGCCCACCCTCAGCAGTCAATAGGAGACCCGGGAGGGAAGATTTATTCTTGTTGGGCAGTACCTGTTAATGAGGAAAGCATTTCCAGCAATTTCTTAGGACCATGATGCCAGAGATGGGATCAGACCCCCTCTCCCTTTAGCTTTTCTCCCCGGCAGAAAGCAGAACCCTGAACTTGCCTGGGCCTGTTGCATCAGGGAAAGCTTCTCAAATACCAGCAGATAAAACCTCTCTGCAGCCAGCACTTGTCTTCGCCTGGAGGGGAGCAAACCTGCCCCGTCCTGCACCACTGTCACTCCAGTGTAAACCAAAAATAAAATTCTAAGCTCCTCCCACCCCCACCCGCCCGCACAACCATCTGAATGAACTTCTCTCAGCCAGGGCTCTTAAAACTTAACCTGAGAGACAGTTTCAGGCCATAGTGGAAGTGGGGTTCGAACATACCTCATCAAATCTCTCCAGCATGAACCACACAGACTTTAAAGACGATAAGAAACATGTTGCAACTTATTCTCTCTGAAACCTGCTAGCTAAAAGCTTCATCTGCATGATAAAACTTTGGTCTCCACAACCTCTTATCTTACAGACATTCCTTTCTGTTTAATCCCAGGTCTTTAGACAAATTCAACCGTCAACCAGAAAGTGTTTAATTTACTATAGCCTGGAAGAACCCTCCCCTACCTTCGAACTGTCCCACCTTTCTGGACCAAACCAATGTATTTCTTAAATGTATTTGATTGATGTCTCATGCCTCCCTAAAATGTAGAAAAGCAAGCTGTACCCTGACCCCCTTGGGCACATGTTCTCAGGACCCCTGAGGGCTGTGTCACAGGTCATGGTCACTCGTATTTGGCTCAGAATAAATATCTAAAAATATTTTACAGTTTGACTCTTTTCATCAACACCAGCACCACGTTATCCCAGGAGGAAAAGCAGACGCGGGACAGAGTCGGAGAGTAGGCACGGAGTGCTGTCGGCAGTCAGCCAGCACCCACATCAACACCAAGGAGAGTCCTGGGGGTGCTGTGCAAGGCCAGGGGTAAGTCAGCCCTGGTTGGGCACAGAGGCCTTAGGGCCAGGAGGAATCACTGGTGTGCCGCATTCAGGAAAAGCCCAGAGCAGAGCTTCCTGAACTTAAACGTGAGCTTGAACCACCAGGGATGTGGCCAAAATGCAGGTTCCGATTCAGCAGATCTGGAACCAAGTGGATTTTGCATTTTTCTAACCAGTTCCCAAGTGATGGGGCCGTTGCAAGTTTCCAGACCAACAGGGGCTGGAGGATGGTCTGGTTCCAGGGTCGCCAAGGGTGTGGCTGATGCTCACGTGGTGTGGCTGCCCCCATAGGGCTGCTGGCTTCCATAGCATGTTCCTCAAGATCCCAGGTGAGATGCAAGATGTGTTATCTGGACCTGGTGCCCGATGTAGTACCAGAGTCCGTGATGTGCTGGAAAATGTTCAGCAGGCTGGGATGGTGGGCTGGGTGCTGATTTATAGTGTGAGCTGATTTGTGCAATGTTTCTGATGCCAGTGGACTAGGGGAGGTCCCCAAACGCCAGTAGGACCTTAACCCCAGGCGGTGTCCAGGCTCTTGACCCCTTTGCTAGAAGGAATTCAAGGACAAGTGAGAAAATAGTGAAAGTACAGAGATTTATTGCAAAGCAAAAGGTACACACTCAAGAAAGGAGAGTTCAGGCCTATGCAAGAGAGAGTTGCATCCAGCGGGGGTTTGGAGCTGCCACCTTTATGGGTTTCTTTAACCAAGGGGTGGGATATTTATGAAGATTCCTGGAAAAAGGTGAGGGTTTCTCAAAATTGTGGTGTTACCTGTTTTTATGCCAAATATGGATGTCCCAGGAACTGTCATGGCACTGGTGGATGTGGGTTTAGTATGTTTTTGTTTGTTTGTTTGTTCTGAGGTGGAGTTTCACTCTTGTTGCCCAGGCTGGAGTGCAATGGTGCGATCTCGACTCACTGCAACCTCCACCTCCTGGGTTCAAGCGATTCTCCTGCCTCAGCCTCCCGAGTAGCTGGGATTACAGGCATGCACCACCATGTCCTGCTAATTTTTTTGTGTTATTAGTAAAGATGGGGTTTCACCACGATGGCCAGGCTGGTCTTGAACTCCTGACCTCAGGTGATCCGCCCACCTCAGCCTCCCAAAGTGCTGGGATTACAGGCATGAGCCACCGAACCTGGCAGGGTTTAGTATGTTAATGAGCGTATAATGAGGTCCTACATGAAACCTAGGTCAAATCCAGCACTATATTGGTTTCAGTTGGCCTTAGCCAGCTTGGCCCACATCCTGTTTTTCAGGGCCCCTACTTCTGCAGCTATTTCAATGGTTTCCTTTTGCTAGTCATGCAAAACTGCTGCCTGGAATTTTCTATTCTCCTGCAATCACCCTGTATTATTCCTGTCTCATTTTCACCATGGCAGAGTTCAAACCATGGAGGAAAATGTGCACTTTAGTGGAAAATTGCATTGCTTAAAGCATATTCTTCCCGATTCAGCAGGGCCCTGCCCTTGCATTGCATTTGAGCTTACAGTTCTGTAAGTTGTAGATAAATGATGTCCCAGCAAAGTAGTTGTCTTTAAAAAAATTTTTTTTGAGACAGAGTCTTGCTGTGTTACCCAGGCTAGTATTGATTTCTTTTTTTTATTGAGGTGAAATTTACATAACATGAAATTAACCATTTGAAAGTGAACAATTTGACAGCATTTAGTATATTCACAGGGTTGCACAATTAATGAATAACTTCATCTATTTCTTCACCCCAAAAGGAAAAGGTGTCTATTAGCTGTCACTTCTCATTACCCCCACCCCAGCCCCTGGCAACCACCAATCTGCATTTTTTTTTTTTTTTGTCCTGTTTGCGGTATCATACATGATCATCGAACTGCTGCTAGAATGCCCACAGCTCTTACTACAAATTCAAAATCCAGGAAGGACTTCTGGGAATTTACTTAGGTCAGGATTGGGCTGCCTGGTACAAGGCTGCACACCCACAACTGGGCACGTTCAACAACGTAGGAGCCTTTCCCCAGACCATCAATCTGCATTCTCTATGGATTTACCTATTCTGTATTTTTCACATAAATGGAATCGTACAATATGCAACCTTTTTCTGTCTGGCTTCTTTCACTCAGCATGTTTTTGAAGCTCATATAGCACGTATCAGTACTTCTGTTTTTTTTTTTTTTTTTCTTTTCTTTTTAGAGACAGGATCTCCCTGTGTTGCCAAGGCTAGACTTGAACTCTGGGACTCAACTGATCCTCCCACCTCAGCCTCCTGGGGAGCTGGGACTACAGGCATGCACCCCTGTGCCTGGCTCACTTCTTCTTACAGCTGTATAGTATTCCATTGTGTATGTGCCACAATTTGCCTATCTGTTCATCAACTGATGGACATTTGGGCTGTTTCCCCCTTTTGGCGATCGTAAATACTGCTGCTATGAACATATATGCACGTGTATTTGCTTGAGTACATGTTTTTCATTCTTTTTGGGTATACATCTAGTAGAATTGCTGGGTCATATGGTAATTCTATGTTTAACTTTTTGAGGAACTGCCAAACTGTTTTACTCAGTACCTGAACCATTTTACATTCCCATCAGCAAGGTACAAGAGTTCTAATTTTTCCACATTCTAACCAACATTTGTTTTATTTTATTTTTTGGACACAGAGTCTTGCTCTGTCTCCCAGGCTGGGGAGCAGTGGTGCAATCTCAGATCACTGCAACCTCCACCTCCTGAGTTCAAGCAATTCTCATGCCTCGGCCTCCCAAGTAGCTGGGATTACAGGTGTGCACCACCACACCTGGCTAATTTTTCTATTTTTAGTAGAGACAGGGTTTTCTATGTTGCCCAGGCTGGTCTTGAACTCCTGGGCTAAAGTGATCCACCCACCTCAGCTTCCCAAAGTGCTGGGATTATAGGTGTGAGCCACCTCACCTGACCACCAACACTAATTAATTTCCTTTTTTTTTTAAGTATGATAGTCATCCTAATGTGTGAAATGATGCCTCATTTTGTTTTTGATTTGCATTTCTCTAGTGAGTAATGATGCCAAGTATCTTTTCAATGTGCGTCTTGGTCATCTGCATATCTTCTTTGGAGAAAATAATCTATTCAAGTGTTTTGCCCATTTTGAATTGGGTTGTTTGTCTTTTGTTGTTGAGTTGTAAGAGTTCTTTATATATTCTGGATACTAGACCCTTATAAGATATATGATTTGCAAAAATTTTTCTTCTGGTCTCTTGTCTTTTTACTTTTTCTTTTTTTTTTTTTTTTTTTAAGAGAAGGGGTCTATCTCCATTGCCCAGGCTGGACTTGAACTCCTGATCTCTCCTGCCTCAGCCTCCCAAGTCTCTGGGAATATAGGCACATGCCACTGTACCCAGCTCATCTTTTTACTTTCTTGACAATGTCTTTTGAAGCACAAAAGTGTGGGTTTTGTTTTGGTCGTGTTTTTTTTTTTTTTTTTTTTTTTTTCCCCTGAAACAAGGTCTCACGCTGTAGCCTGGCCTGGAGTGCAGTGGTATGATCACAGCCCACTCCAGCCCTGACCACTCAGGCTCAAGTGATCCTCCCATCTTAGCCTCCTGAGGAGCTGGGAACAAGGACATGTGCCATCACCCTCAGCTAGCTTTTTTTTTTTTTTTTTTTTTAGTATTTTTTGTACAGATGAAGTTTCACCACATCGCCCAGGCCAGTCTTAACTCCTGAGCTCAAGTGATTTGCCCGCCTCGGCCTCTGAGGTGCTGAGTTTGCAGGCGTGAGCAACCTCACCCGCCGGTTTTTCATTTTGATGAGGTTATTGGCAAACTGAAATGATCTAAAGAATCAGAATCCAGTTGAAAGGAGTGTATTCATGGCCAGGCGGAGTGACTCACACCTGTCGGCCCAGGCGAGAGGGGTTAAAGGTCCTATAAGCACCTTCCTTTAAGACTCAAAATAGGCCGGGCGTGGTGGCTCAAGCCTGTAATCCCAGCACTTTGGGAGGCCGAGACGGGTGGATCACGATGTCAGGAGATCGAGACCATCCTGGCTAACACGGTGAAACCTCATCTCTACTAAAAATACAAAAACTAGCCGGGCGAGGTGGCGGGCGCCTGTAGTCCCAGCTACTCAGGAGGCTGAGGCAGGAGAATGGCGTAAACCCGGGAGGTGGAGCTTGCAGTGAGCCGAGATCGTGCCACTGCACTCCAGCCCGGGCGACAGAGCGAGACTCTGCCTCAAAAAACAAACAAACAAAAAAAGACTCAAAATAATTCCAATTTCCAACAGCTTTGATTTATTTATTCACATTATACATAAGCTGGCTCCTGCACAACACTGGATATTATTTATGGCCTGCCTGGTCTCATTTTCTGTGATCCAAGAGAGTGGTCTCATTAGGAAAGAACTTGAATAGACATTTCTCTAAAGATGTATGGATGGTCAACACGAACGTGAAAAGATGCTCAACATCACTCATCACTAGGGAAAAGCAAATCAAAACCACAATGAGAGATCGCCTCACACCTGTTAGGATGGCTACTACCAAAAACAACAACAACAATAACAACAACAACCACCCAGAAAATAACAAGTGTTGGTGAGGATGTGGAGAAATTGAAACTGTTATATACTGCTGGTGAGAATGTAAAATGGTGTAGCTACCGTGGAAAACAGAATGGTGATTCCTAAAAAAAATTAAAAATTTGAATTACCATGTGATCCAGCAATCCCACTTCTGGGTACATATCCAAAATAACTGAAAGTGGGGGCTCATCAAGATACTTGTACACCCATGCACATAGCTGCATTTCTTACAATTGCCAAAGGTATTAATAGAGGCAACCCAAGTGACTGCTGACAGATAAATGAGTAAACCAGATGTGGTGTGTGCACAATGGAATATGATCCAGCCTTAGAAAGGAAGGCAATCTTGTTCCATGTTACAACAGGAAGGACTCATGAAGACATCCTCTAAGTCTTCAGAAATCAGTTACAAAAAGACAAATACTGCATGATCCTACTTACATGAGGTATCGTGAGCGCCCAATCTCGTAGAAGCAGAAAAGCAGAATGGTGGTTACCAGGGGCTTTGGGGAGGGAAAATGGGGAGTAGTTGTTTAATGGGGATGGAGTTTCAGTTTTGCAAGATGAAAAGGTTCTGGAGATCTGTTTCATAACAATGTGAATATACTTACCACAAACCAACTGCACATTTATTTTAAAAAGCACAGTTAAGTAAATGATGTTATGGTGTTTTTAACAAGAGGGGTATCGGCTGGGCATGGTGGCTCACACCTGTAATCCCAGCACTTTGGGAGGCCGAGGCGGGCAGATCACCTGAGGTTGGGAGTTCAAGACCAGCCTGGCCAACATGGTGAAACCCCATCTCTACTGAAAATTCAAAAAATTAGCTGAGCATAGTGGCTCACGCCTATAATCCCAGCTATTGAGGAGGCTGAGGCAAGAGAATCGCTTGAACCCAGGAGGCAAAGGTTGCAGGGAGCCGAGATCACGCCACTGTACTCCAGCCTGGGCAACAGAATGAGACTCTGTCTCAACAAAATAAACAAATAAATCAAAAATAAAAAGAGGAGTGTCTATTCAGGGTAATGTGTAACCAACAGAAGCCCCTTGAGTCCTGAAGAGCCTCTGCTGCCCCGGCTTTCACGCCTTCTGCCTGTGTTTCTCCAGGAGCACGCCCTTCCTGGGCACGTGCACTCTCTGATAGGCGAGGTCAAATTCTGTTCTTGGTAAGAAAACACATAGGCACTTTGTCATGTCTCTGAAGTTTACAACCCAGGCATGTCAAAGTGTGATCAGCAACCTCTCTGCCTCGGGGACATCTAGTAGGAGCTTGGAAGGGAGCTCAAGTGAGGACAGAATAAGGAACTGGCTCCTGAAGGAAGATACACTCGAAGGGGCACGTTTTCTGGCCCCTCCCTGCAGACTTGGGTTCCCGGGGCCAGGTGGCATGCCCAAGGTGGGGTGTGGCTATTCGCAAAAGAGGAAGAGGGAGACACCGCACGTGGGCACCGGGGTTGGGAGGTCCTGTGTCAACCAACTGGATGCACCCCTCTCCCTTCCCCAGACAAGAAACACTGCCTGTGCCAAAAGCAAAGCAAGAGCACTGTGGGGTGGTCAGGTCCACTCTGACCTGTTAATGATTCCTCCCTTACCTAAACCCGGAATGTGGGAAAAGAAAAACAGCCAAGCAGTGTGTGCCCTGTGAGGTTCGCAAAATTTATTAGGCCCAGAGAGACGTGAGTGGGACCTTGAGTCACTTCCCCACCCACGTCCAGGGAAGTTATTTGAAGATACTTTGTTCCTGATAGCTGCCTCGCCCATTTTCTTCAGGGTTTTGGAATTCATGGTACAAAGAACAATGTAGAGTCGATCTACAGTTTACATGGTTTTGATGTAAATTCTTGGTAAAGAACTGTCTCCTCTTTAAATAAAATGTTTTTCAATAGTTTTGGGAGATACAAGTGGTTTTTGGTTACATGGATAAATTCGTTAGTGGTAATTTCTGGGATTTTGGTGCACCCATCATCCAAGCGCTGTACACTGCATCCAATACGTAGTCCTTTTTTTTTTTTTTTTTTTTTTTTTTTTTTTGAGACAGAGTCTCGCTCTGTCGCCCAGGCTGGAGTGCAGTGGCTGGATCTCAGCTCACTGCAAGCTCCGCCTCCCAGGTTTACGCCATTCTCCTGCCTCAGCCTCCTGAGTAGCTGGGACTACAGGTGCCCGCCACCTCGCCCGGCTAGTTTTTTTGTATTTTTTAGTAGAGATGGGGTTTCACCGTGTTAGCCAGGATGGTCACGATCTCCTGACCTCGTGATCCGCCTGTCTCGGCCTCCCAAAGTGCTGGGATTACAGGCTTGAGCCACCGCGCCCGGCCCAATATGTAGTCTTGTATTCCTTACCCTCCTCCTGTCCGAGGCATTGGAACCAGAGTGACTCCATCTTGAATAGGGACTGAGTAAAGTGAGGCCGTGACCTACTGGGCTGCATTCCCAGGAGGTTAAGGCATTCTTAGTCACAGCATGAAATAGGAAGTCAGCACAAGGTCACAAAAACCTTGCTGATGAAAGGATGTGGTAAAGAAGCCACAAAACCCCACTGAAACCAAGATGGTGATGAAAGTGACCTCTGGTTTTCCTCACTGCTCATTATATGCTAATTATAATACATTAGCCTGCTAAAAGACATTCCCACCAGTGCCATGACAGTTTACAAATGCCATGGCAACCTCAGGAAGTTACCCTATATGGTCTAAAAGCGGGAGGAGCCCTCAGTTCTGGGGTAATCCTCCCCTTGTTTAGCAAAGAACTAGAACTAATTATAATCAGTTGAGCAGCCCAGACCACTGCTCTGCCTATGGAGTAGCCTTGTTTTATTTCTTTACTTTCTTGATAAACTTGCTTTCACCTTACTCTATGGACTCACCCCGAATTCTTTCTCACACGAAGTCCAAGAACCTTCTCTTGGGGTCTGGATCAGGACCAACATTCCCATTGCCCACCCCTCCCTCCCTCCCTCCCTCCCTCCCTCCCTTCCTTCCTTCCTTCCTTCCTGCCTTCCTTCCTGCCTTCCTTCCTGCCTTCCTGCCTCCCTGCCTCCCTGCCTTCCTGCCTTCCTGCCTTCCTCCCTCCCTCCTCCTTTCCCTCCCTCCCTCCCTCCCTCCTTCCCTTTCTCCCTTCCTCCCTCTCTCCCTGTTTCACCCTTGTTGTCCAGGCTGGAACGCAATGGGACAATCTCAGCTCACTGCAACCAGGTTCAAATGATTATCCTGCCTCAGCCTCCCAAGTAGCTGGAATTACAGGTGCCCACCACCACGCCGAGCTAATTTTTTTCCTTTGTTTTTGTATTTTTAGTGGAGATGGGGTTTCGCTATGTTGGCCAGGCTGGTCTCGAACTCCTGACCTCAGGTGATCCACCCACCTTAGCCTCCCAAAGTGCTGGTATTACAGGCGTGAGCCACTGCGCCTGGCCCGCCCTTCCTTCCTTCCTTCCTTCCTTCCTTCCTTCCTTCCTTCCTTCCTTCCTCCCTCCCTCCCTCCCTCCCTCCCTCTCTCTTTCTTTCTTTCTTTCTTTCTTTTTGAGACAGGTTTTGACTCTGTTGTGCAGGCAGGAGTGCAGTGGTTATCTCAGTTCACTGCAACCTCCGCCTCCCAGGCTCAAGCGATCCTTCCACTCCAGCCTCCCAAGTGGCTGGGACTACAGGCGTGCAGCACCATGCCTGGCTAATTTTTGTATTTTTGTAGAGATGGGGTCTTGCCATTTTGGCCAGACTAGTCTTGAACTCCTAAGCTCAAGGGATCTGCCTGCCTCAGCCTCCCAAAGTGCTGGGATTAGAGGCATGAGCCACTGTGTCCAGCCTTTCTTTTTTCTTTTAAAAACCCATTTGTAAGGCTGCGCATAGTGGCTCACGCCTATAATCCCAGCACTTTGGGAGACCGAGGCGAGCAGATCACGAGGTCAGGAGTTCAAGACCAGCCTGGCCAACATGGTGAAACCCTATCTTTAGTAAAAATACAAAATTAGCCAGGCGTGGTGACAGGCGCCTATAATCCCAGCTACTAGGAAGGCTGAGGCAGGAGAACTGCTTAAACCCAGGAGACGGAGGTTGTGGTGAGCCGAGATCATGCCACTGCATTCTAGTCTGGGCAACAAGAGTGAGACTCCATCTCAAAAAAAAAAAAAAAAACCACCACACTTGTAACTATTGCTGATAGGAACATACATTCAGGGCAACTTGAATCTGTGCTCCCGGGGTGCAGTCCTCAAACTTGGCCCAAATAAACTCTCTACTTGTATGGATTTCACCTCAGTTTTTCCCTTTAGATTAATAAGTGGGTGTGGCCAACAGCCATTTCCTCTCCCCATCAATCAAGCAAGGCAAATATAGACACCACCTTGATAACAACCCCGTTTTATGCCTCAAAGGCACATGTAGGCATTTCTGCTATCACGTGAGATACATGTTCCTAAAGAACAAGACATTCTACCAAGTGACACACAAAAATAACAGGGCTTAAGGGGAGAAAGGACTGGCAAGGACCATTTGAATCCTATGCAGTTTTACAATCTGAACACAAACAAGTATAAATGCAGTCTTGATAAGCACAGCAGCTAGGGCAGATCTCCACTGCCATGGGGTGGAGAGCTTTCTCTTCTCAGGTTAGGATCTTTGGGTCTTTCACTCCTAGTAGAGCTGTTTCATCAAAATTGAAAATCTGGCCAGGTGCGGTGGCTCACACCTGTAATCCTAGCACTTTGGGAGGCCGAGGAGGGCAGATCATTTGGGGTTAGGAGCTCAAGACCAGCCTAGTCAACATGGCGAAACTCCGCCTCTACTAAAAATACAAAAATTAGCCAGGCGTGGTGGCACGTGTCTGTAATTTCAGTTACTCGGGAGGCTGAGGCAGGAGAATCGCTTGAATCTGGGAGGTGGAGGTTGCAGTGAGCCAAGATCGTGCCACTGCACCCAAGCCTGGGCAACACAGCAAGACTCCATCTCCAAAAAAAAAAAAAGCCGGGCACAGGGCTCACGCCTGTAATCCCAGCACTTTGGGAGGCCAAGGCGGGTGGATCACCTGAGGTCAGGAGTTTGAGACCAGCCTGACCAACATGGTGAAACCCTGTCTCTACTAAAAGTACAAAAAATTAACTGGGCATGGTGGCAAGCCCTGGTAATCCCAACTACTCAGGAGGTTGAGGAAGGAGAATCGCTTGAACTCGGGAGGCCGAGGTTGCAGTGAGTTGAGATCACACCATTGCACTCCAGCCTGGGGAACAAGAGCAAGACTTCGCCTCAAAAAAAAAAAAAAATTGAAAATCCAATTCAGGCTACAAACAGTTAAAACAAACAAATTACATATTAAAATGTCTTCAACTGTCCTCCTAACTCCACCATTTAGTTTAAGATTATTGAAAGGGTCACAGGGCAGTGACAACTGTCTGGACCAGTGGCATGGGAGTAAAAGCATTTACCAAGACAGTTGTAGGTAGAGAAAGATAGATTTATTAGAGAAAGTAGGAAAATATGTTGCAAGGAGGCAACGGGCGGTATCAGCAGAAGAGGAGCAGACTGCAAGGAAACAAAGGCTTGCTGGAGATTTTATAGGATGGTTCTTGGGATGATGGATAACACCACGGCTGCAGGAGATAACCTGCCTTCTTCTGTCAGCCGGGATGTTTGATAAATTGAGGCGTTTGATGTTAAGCGGGAAGTTTGTGAGTTGTGTGTGTAATTTGCTCAGGAGGGCTACACTTCCTGGGACATAAACACAGACAGACCTATAACTCATGTGCTTCCTCTTTGTTTATCTGTCCTGGACCATGAAGAAAGGCAGATTTATAGCTTATTTGCTTTCTCTTTTGCTTTCCCCTGGTGCTGCCAACCTGACTCCATTTCCCTAATTAGGACTCCACAGAAAGCCTGGAAAGCACTTCTTTTTTTGTTTTGTTTTTTGAGACAGGATCTCACTCTGTTGCTCAAGCTGAGTTCTGTGGCTCAGTCACAGCTCACTGTAGCCTGAAGTTCCTGGCTCAAGCAGTTCTTCTGCCTCAGCCTCTCGAGTAGCTGGGACTACAGGTGCACATCACCATGCCCGGATAATTTTTTATTATTTGTAGAGATAAGGTCTCACTATGTTGCCCAGGCTGGTCTCGAACTCCTGGGCTCAAGCGATCCTCCTGCCTCAGCCTCCCAAAATGCTAGGATTACAGGAGAAAGCGCTTCTTGAAATCACAAAACCAGCCCAGAGCGCTGCAGAATCTGCAGCGTTTTCTCTCTAAGGTCTTCATGTGTTGTGTGAAAGGAAAATAAAAAACTCAGGACCCCAATTCACTCTGCCAAAAAGGAAACAAAATTAAGCTGAAAGCTGAGTCATGCAAAGAGCTGTCTTTCCTTTTGTTCCTAAGCAGACAGCGACAGATAAAAGGTTAAATATCCCCACAAGGAGCTACTCTGTGTTCACCTTACTTTCTGTAAAGTGCTGATTTCCTGAGCAAGAGACAGACATGTAAATGATGATTCCTCTACTTGTACCTTTTCTTTTGTAACATGTGGATGACCATCCTCTCTTTCCCCTCCAGCCAGCTTTTCTTTAAATACTGAAGCCCTCAAACTCATCTTTGGAGAAAGGCACAGACCACAGACTGTTTCTGAGATTCTGCTTTTTTCTTCTGGGCATATCCTTAACCTTGGCAAAATAAACTACTAAATTGATTGAGACCTGTCTCAGATACTTTTTGGTTTACAGTTGCTAAGCCTTGCTCTTTTGTTGAGAGAATGCTTGCCCTGCTCTGCCCCACCACCACCTCCAACTATTATATGAACATGCTGCTAAGAACACAAACACAGTTTCTGCATTCTACTGACAGTATTATTTTATTTTTTTTATTTTTTTTTATTTTTGGAGATGGAGTTTTGTGCACTGTCACCCAGGCTGAAGTGCAGTGGCTTGATCTCAGCCCCCTGCCATCTCCACCACCTGGGGTCAAGCGATTCTCCTGCCTCAGCCTCCTGAGTAGCTGGGGTTACAGGCTCCTGCCACCAAGCCTGGCTAAGTTTTGTATTTTTAATAGAGACCGGTTTTCACCATGTTAGCCAGTCTGGTGTTGAACTCCTGTAATCTGCCTGCCTTGGCCTCCCAAAGTGCTGGGATTACAGGTGTGAGCCACCGCACCCGGCTAGCATTCTCTTGTTTACCATCTGCAAATGAACTAACTAACTCACAGCGCAGAAGCACTTACCGAGTGAGGCAGAACAGACTCCGCCATTTGTACCACCGGGGGCTTTGGTAGAATATCTTCCTGTTTCCTGTCCTAACAGATTTTCAGGCATGCAGTTAATAGTTTGACCAGTGAGAAACAGTTTCAGCTGCAAGTAACGGAAAACAAAATGGAGAAGTATTTTTCTTGCCTACTAAGTCAGGTTGGTGGTGGGGAGCTGGGATGGTGCTCCACAGGGGAAGGGGTCCCAGCTCCTCTGAGCTTGGTGCTCTGTCCTATGTGGTTTCAATCTCAAGGCCCAAGCTGGTGGCATCTCCATTCCAGGAAGCAGGATGGAGAAAGAGGCAAAGCTAAGAGAGCAAAGTTTCTGGAAGCTGCCTGCCATATGGCATCTTGCATACATTGCATTACGCGGAACTTTATGTCTGTACTGACTGCAAGAGCAATGGAGAAATGTCTTTATTTTGGGCAGCCACAGATTTGCTCCCAATTCTATTACTACAGAAGAGGCACTGACCAAATGGATTTATGGATGAGGAGAAGTCATTAGCAGCCTGTACAAAAGAGGCCCATGGCAAAACTTTAAAATTCTAGAACATTCCTAGCAGAGGTGAGGCCAGTAGTGACTGAAGTTCTGGTATCATTATCTGGTCACAGAATGACCCGGAGATGTGCCTGCCTGCTTTGTGGTGTGGTGCTAACACAGTATTTTGCCCTGGTTAAATTTTTCTTATATAAAACATTTGCTTTTCATTCTGATTCAGAAAGGTAACTTTTCTGTTTTGCATGTTTTTTTTTTTTTTTTTGGAGATGGTCTCACTCTGTCACCCAGGCTGGAGTGTAGTGGTGTGATCTCAGCTCATTGCAACTTCTGCCTCTCAGGTTCAAGAGATTCTCCTGCTTCAGCCTCCCAAATAGCTGGAATTATAGGTGCGCACCACCATGCCCAGATAATTTTTTCTTTTTTTGTATTTTTAGTAGAAACGGGGTTTCACCATGTTGGCCAGGCTGGTCTCCAACTCCTGACCTCAAGTGATCCACCTGCCCCAGCTTCCCAAAGTGCTGGGTTTACAGGCATGAGCTACCGCACCTGGCCTAGTTCTGTTTTATTATTAACAGTAGCAGAAACGCTCCTATTTCCTCTCCCCCATGGTATCACCAATATCCTTCAAGTGTATCTACTTCTGTCTTCTCCATCCCCATGCTGGTCCAAGTCACATCGTTCTTTCACCCGGGCTAGGGCAAAGACCTTCCACTGCTCCTTCTCCCCACTCCCCAGTCTCTTGGCCCCTCCTCAGTTCACCTCTGGACAGAAGGAACTTTAATTTTTAATTTAATTTTTATTTATTTCTAGAGACAGGGTCTTGCTCTGTCACCTGGGCTGGAGTGCAGTGGCATGATCGAATTCCTGGGCTCAAGCGATCGTCTTCTTGCCTCAGGTCTGCCAGGACCACCCTCCTCCCCCGAGTCCCACCCCACCGCCCCATCCCCCTCCTCCATCTGTGAGCCACGAGGCTTCTCACAGTCGCCCACCCCGCCCTGCTCTCGGAACCTGCAGGCCTTGGCCTAATGGCGGCCTGAGGCAGGGGCCTGGAGGCCGATCCCCCCGCCACAAAGGTTGGGGGTCCGTGGCCAGAAGGAGGACCCAGGCGAGGCTGAGAGGGACTCCGGCAGAAGCTGAAGGGGACCCCGGCTGAGGCTGAGGGGGACTCGGGCAAAGGCGGAGGGGATCTGGGCTGAGGCAGAGGGCGACCGAGGCAGAGGGGGATCGAGGCCGAGGGGAATCCGGGCTGAGGCAGAGGGGTCTTGGGCAGGGACAGGACCTACCCAGAACCCGCAGGCCCACCGGGCGGAGGGACTGACTGAGCGGCCCGCAGCCTGGCGTGGTGACGGCCTCGCGCCGCGCCCTCTTCCCCGCGCTCGGCTCCCTGCAGGGCGGAAGCACCGGTGGAGCGTTGGTGACGTCATCCATGGATGTGCTTGCGACGCCCTGTCACTGGCAGGAACCAGGTACTGCGGCCTGCAGCTCCCGGGATGATGTCCCCGCATCCCGGCCAGCGACCCCCGTTTTTAGTTACCCCCTCGCCCAGAGGCAGGGAGAAGTGGAAGATCTGGGCCTAGATAGAAGCAGGTGTCATGCACTTGACATGACTGATGACTGCAAACTTTGGTCGATTCTTTTTGAGAGGAGGGTGGAGGACAGAGATGGAGTCTCGCTCTGTCGCCCAGGCTGGAGTACAGTGGCAAGATCTCGGTGCACTGCAACCTCCACCTCCTGGGTTCCAGCGATTCTCCTGCCTCAGCCTCCCAAGTAGCTGGGATTACAGGCGTCTGCCACCACTCCCAGCTAATTTTTGTATTTTTAGTAAAGACGGGGTTTCACCATGTTGGTCAGGCTGGTCTCAAACTCCTGACCTAAGGTGATCCACCCGTCTCGGCCTCCCCAAGTGCTGGGATTACAGGCGTGAGTCACCACGCCCGGCTGGATGCTTCGTTTTGTTGGATTGTACACCTGTACCTGTCTCCTCACTCCCCCATCGGTGATTTCCTCTTCCCACCCTATCCCTGCAATTAAAGTGCATTTTCTTTGGAAACTTTTTCTAAATCTTTGAAATAATTGGAAACCTCTGGTCTTGCTATGCCTTAGTCACAAGTCAGTGCGCTAGGACAGTGGTACACAGAAGAAAAAGGCAGTGAAGCTGCTGAAACAGAATGCTGAGTTCTCCCTTGTGAATAGGGACCCCCCCACCCCCCACCAACACACACACACACAGACGGCCACACTGCTAGGCTTCTCACAGTCTCCCATCCTGAGCAACTCTGGGGGTTTGCTGCTAATGCAAGGAACAGTGCCCAACACAGGCTCCCAGTCTCCGCTTGTTTAAAGATGCATGAGATTTGGAGTGAATCACTAAAGTAACTGGATTTACGCCACAGCAAATAAAATGGAGTATGTCCTGTAAAGATGAAAACCTGCGGGGCTTGTGAGACTTTGGATTTTGGCCACTTACTCTGGCAAGCCCTGTGACAGCTGAATGAGTGCCAAGTACAGGGGGCTGACAGTGGCCTGGCCTTGAGATGGCCGGACCTGGACCAGCAACTGTGACTCACTTTCCCTGCCCTGCCTGGAAAGGGGTTTGAGGTATTTACCACCTTCCCAGTAGTGATGAATACACAGAAAGTAACATCTCTAGGTCATTCTGAGCTCCTTAAAATGGAAAATAACAGGACGGGCGCGATGGGTCATGCCTGTGATCCCAGCACTTTGGGAGGCCGAGGAGGGCAAATCACTTGAGGTCAGAAGTTCGAGACCAGCCTGGCCAACATGGCAAAACCCTGTGTCTACTGAAAATACAAAAATTAGCCGAATGTGGTAGTGCACGCCTGTAATCCCAGCTACTCAGGAGGTGGAAGCAGGGGAATCGCTTGAACCCGGGAGGCGGAGGTTGCAGTGAGCCGAGATCACGCCGCCACTGCACTCTAGCCTGGGACAAGAGCGAAACTCCGTCTCAAAAAAAAAAAAAAAAAAAAAAAAAAACGGAAAATGAGAAACTTTCCCCTAACAGTGTTGCACGGTTACTTGGGCAAAACTGACGCTCCACCAGAGAGACTTGACTCTCTCCTGGCAGGGACAGCGTCTATGAGGTCTCTAGTGGCCCAATCTGTTGCCCTTGTATTACCTGGTACCGTGTAGGGTGGATGACAGCTGTTGTTTGCCACGCGTTCCTGACAGAAATAACCCTTCCAGTCACTCACCATGAGCCTGACTGGTAGAGACTTTAGCAATGGGGAAATACCGCAGACTGTTCCATCAGGACAATGCTGGGCCTGCAGTCCCCAGGGGGCACCCACTTGCTTAGCCAAACCCCAGACGTTTCATTTAAAAGCAGAAATGAAAGGAAGACCAGGTTCCTGAAAGGGTTATTCTGACTTAGTCTGGCTATAAAAATGCTATTGGCTGTTATTTGGTGTGGCCAAAGTGCACCCAGAATGTCTTCTCTCTCCATTCAGTGCACGCGTTACTTTGGCTAAAAGAAGGTGAGCGGCACTCTGCCCTTCCCGAGCAAGCATGGAGCAACAGGATCAGAGCATGAAGGAAGGGGTGAGTGTGTTGCTCAGGGAAAGGGGCCAAGAGCAGGCTTGGCTGCCAGGTCCTGTTCAGCCTTCCTGGAGAGTTGCTGGGGGGCTCCTGGTGTTGCAGAAGGAACTCTGTGTTGGGAGGGATCATGGTGGGGCGAGGGGGAAAGTCTTGTCCAGCAGGTGGTCTTTTATAGGAGGAGAGAGGTTTAGAGACAAATGCTCTGTGGAAATCATTCTACTGGAACAGCCTTTAAAAGCAGGATCTGTAACTGAATGGAAGAGACCCAAAGGATTCATTTGTCCCAACCTGAACCAAACATGTTAGCTGCAAAATCCTTCTATGTTTGGTGAGATGTTTTGCTCTGCTTTTGTTTTGCTTTTGGCTTCAGGGCAGTTAATTAACCTTTTCAGAAAGTAACATAGCTGAGCTGCACGAAAGCAAGCCAAACTCAGAGAAGGCGTTGCTAGATTTGAATTTAGTTCAGATCTGTCAGGTAGGTTTCCTGCCTTTTAGATACTGAGGGTCCCTTGTTTTAGAGACGAAAGATTTTCATGGACTCCCACAACATAATTGCAGTTTACTTTCTAGATTCCCTTGATTGAGGAAAATGCATAATGTCAGAAAAGTAACGTTGACTTATTAACACTTTAAAAGAATTTGCATTTGTTCATCACAATAGCATCTGCTTATATTTGGAGTGGAGGAAAGCAGTGCACATTTTTGCAAAACAGCATTTAGTCAGGCATGGATGTGAGACCCTCACCACAGGCAGACTGGAAACATGCTCTGTAGCACATAGATTAAGACTGGGTCTTGGGAGGCCGAGGCGGGTGGATCACCTAAGGTCAGGAATTCGAGACCAGCTTGGCCAATGTGGTGAAACCCCGTCTCTACTAAAAATACAAAAATTAGCCAGGCGCGGTGGCGGATGCCTGGAATCCCAGCTACTCAGGAGGCTGAGGCAGGAGAATCACTTGAACCCGGGAGGCAGGGGCTGCAACGAGCTGAGATCGCACCATTGCACTCCAGTCTGGGCAACAAGAGCGAAACTTCATCTCAAAAAAAAAAAAAAAAGTGGGCCTGGGCAGTAGAAACCCCAGGCTTCATTCCTGCTCCATCCTATTCTAGCTGTGAGACTTGGGCAAGCTCTTTAAGTCTTCTGTGTCTCAGTTTTCTCATCTGTAAAATGGGAGTAATAACCATACCACCTCATACGGTGCTGCAGCAATTAAATGAGACAATGCATGTAAAGTACCTGGCACAGACTGAGTTCCCCGTAAAATGTTACTACTTTTCTTTCTCTCTCTCTCTCTTTTTTTTTTTTTGACACAGAGTCTCGCTGCATCACCCAGGCTGGAGTACAGGGGTACGATCTCCACACACTGCAACCTCCACCTCCTGGGCTCAAGCAATCCTCCCACCTCAGCCTCCTGAGTAGCTGGGATTCCAGGCATGCACCACCACACCCAGCTAATTTTGGTATTTTTAGTAGAGACGGGGTTTCACCATGTTGGCCAGGCTGGTCTAGAACTCCTGGTCTCAAGTGATCCACCCACCTTGGCCTCCCAAAGTGCTGGGGTTACTGGTGTAAGCCACCATGCCTGGCCTTTGTAAATGTTACTACTTTTCAAACTACTTTTAGAGCTGGTTTCTCCACCTCCGCATGATTGCCATTTGGCGCAGGCTAATGCTTTGTTGTAGGGGCTGTCTTGCGTGTTACAAGATGTTTAGCAGCTTCCCTGGCTCTACCTTCTAAACGCAGTAGCACCCTCCCCCAGGAGTGACAACCAATGTCCCCGAGAGGGCAGAATCAACTCCCAGCCCTCAACTGAGAGTCACTGCTTTGGAGTCTACTCAGCCCCTTCACTTGGGTCATCTTGTCTGTCTCACAACTAAGAAAGTGTTAGACACATCAAGTGTTATCACCTCCATTTTATAGAAAAGAAATAGAGGTGATGAGGACTTAGGTGTTTGGGGGTCAGGGAGGTCCTCTGCTGTCCAGAGAAAGGCACGACTGCCACGTTCCCCACGTCCCCCATGTGCAGCTGTAGAAAGGAATGGAAACACCCCCACGTGGCAGGCCCTGAAACTGAGTAACACATTGCGAAAGGAAATGATTCAGATGGCCACATGCGAGAGGCGTGGGCTGACCCCAGCTGCCCGCTGCCTCAGCCCTCCAGGAAAGGAAGCCTCCTCTGAGCCAGAGGGATGAAGGTGGAGATGGGCTCCCCCTCCTGTGAGCAGCCTGCCCCTTGGGGAGAAAGCCAGGGCGCGTTGGGCTTCCCAAAACACTGCAAAGGAAGCAATTCCAACAGTCTGTAAGAATCTGGGAAATCATTAAGTGCAGCCGAGAGGGGATGTAGGAGCCAAGGAGAAATGCGGGGGCAGGTGAAGGCTACAGAGGCTGCGCCGTCTCGGGAGAAGGGTGTCTGGCAGTGTGCGGAGCCACTCCCTACCCCTCAGTAGTGTGTGGCAGTGGCCTCACTGGCCTTTTCTATTCTTTTCCTTTCTTTTCTCTTTTTATTTTTATTTTTTTATTTTTTTAAATTTTGAGACAGGGTGGTACTCTGTTGGTCAGGCCAGAGTGCAATGGTGGGATCATAGCTCACTGCAGCCTTGAAGTCCTGGACTCCAGCAATCCTCCCACCTCAGCCTCCAGAGTAGCTGGGACTGCAGGCATGTAGCACCACGCATGGCTAATTTTTAAATACTTTGAAGAGATAGTGTCTCATTATACCCAGGCTGGTTTTGGGCTCCTGGGCTCAAGTGTGCCTTCTGCCTCGGCCTCCCAAAGTGCTTGGATTGTAGGTCTGAGCCACTGCACTCAGCCCTGCTTTTCTCCTATGTAGAGGGCAAACACTGACATCTGTCAGATGTGCACCAAGGACTTTCTGCCAGGAAAAAAAGACTCTTGGTCTGAAAGAAAAAAAAAATGGGTTAGGGGAAAAAAAAAGATACAACAAGGTACTTTACAACTACATAAAAATTGAGGGCCAGGTGCAATGGCTCTTGCCTATAATCCCATCAGTTTGGGAGGTTGGGGCAAGAGGATTGCTTGAGCCCACAAGTTTGGGACCAGCCTGGGCAACATGGCGAAACTCGATCTCTACAAAATATACAAAAATTAGCTGGGCATGGTGACTGCGCCTATAGTCCCAGCTGCTCTGGAGGCTGAGGTGGGAGGATGCCTGAGCCTGGGAGGCAGAGGTTGCAGTGAGCAGAGATGGAGCCACTGCACTCTAGTGACTCCAGCCAGAGTGAGACTCTGTCTAAAAAAAACAAAGGATTGTTGAATAAAGTTCCCCACCTCAATAAAAAGATGCCAAAATGCTTTGGAAAATAAAGACACATTTTTGTGGAGTGGCTCTACCAGCAACTAGTTGAGTATCCTAGAGCAACTAACACCCCTCCGTGCTCTCTGGGTCCTCATTGATATTCATTTGTAATTAATAGATTAATTAATAAACCCATTTGTAACACCTGCTACAGACCAGGCGTGGTCCTAAGTGTTCTGTATCTGTGAACTCATTTATTCCTGTGGCGGTATCATTATCCTCAAAAAAACTTTTTTTTGAGGCAGGATCTGGCTCTATCACCCAGGCAGGAGTGCAGTGGCACAATCACGGCTCATTGCAGCCTCCTGGGCTCAAGCAATATTCCTGCCTTGTTTTTAATTTTTTTTTTTTTTTTTTTTTTTTGTAGAGATGAGCTCTCACTATGTTGCCCAGGCTGGTCTCAAACTCCTGGGCTCAAGCCATCCTCCTGCCTCATCCTCCCAAAGTGCTGGGATTACAGGCATGGACCACCAGGCCAGGCCCATTATCCCCATTCTAAAGGTGAAGGAACTGAGAAGTTCAGGGAGTTGCCCAAGGCCACACAGCCCAGCAGAGCCAGGCTTCGATCCCACACTCCTGGGCTCCAGAAGCTGTGCTCCAAACCACTACAGCGGCTAACATCTCTCCCTGCCTCTCCCACTACTTGTTTGTGAAACTGAGTTCAACAGTGTGATAAAGTGACAGAGCTTGAAGTACTGATCCTCCATGAGCGCTAACTATTCCAGGGGTGTTTGCATTCTGACTGGAGATTCCTAACAAGGAAAAGTTTGGAACTGAAAGAATGTCTCTCTGACAACAGAAACTTCAAGATGGATTTCTAAGGGAGATGGTTTGGGCTTCCTTCTCAGTGACTTTGAATCGCACCCTGTCAGAAGGTCAGCCTTGAGGATCGTCGACCTGAAAAAAGAAACTGAAGCAAAATTGATGTAGAGAGTGTATTGGGGCCAAGGTTGAGGACTGGAGCCCTGGAAAACACTGCGAAGTACTTTGGAGAGCATAGGAGAGGTTCAAGTTTTTAAAGAAAAAAGGACAAATCAGGAGAGGAGTGATTACTGGTTGTTTGTTAGGAATTCTCACTGGTTTAGAGAAATGACATTGATTTAGTGATAGGCTATGCGTTGGTTTTTGTTTTGAAACAGAATCTTGCTCTTGTCACCCAGGCTGGAGTGCAATGGCGCAATCTTGGCTCACTGCAACCTCCACCTCCCAGGTTCAAGCAATTCTCCTGCTTCAGCCTCCCGAGTGGCTGGGATTACAGACGTCTGCCACCATGCCCAGCTAACTTTTTGTATTTTTAGTAGAGACGGGGTTTCACCATGTTGTCCAGGCTGGTCTCAAACTCCTGACCTCATGATCTGCCCATCTGGGCCTCCCACCGAAGTGCCGTGATTACAGGCGTGAGCCACCGTGCCCGGCCTACACTGTTGACTGTAGAGTATGTGCTATGGTGTCTGGTGTATGGCATTGTTAGGCTAATTTACAGCTACTTGGTGGCAACCCTCAGTGTAGAGTCCACATAACAGGCAGATGGCTTAGCTCACGTGGGAATAAGGTGTGACTGCTGCTGTATTTCAGTGCTTTGCTGGACCGGTCATTTAAAGGGGTACACATCCCCCCAAAAGTTTCTTTTCTTTCTTGGGGTGGTGGTTATTACTAAAGTCTCAAAATATTCTCTGTATTATGAAAGGCAGGAAACTGGTTTACTGACAGTATGAGGAATGTGGTTTCTGGTTTCTCCCTGAAGCACAGCTCAGAGTCATGGCAACCTCCTTAGCCTCTAAGGAGAGCCCCTCCTGGTCACGGCTAGGGATCACTGGGGTCTCTCATTTTAACAGGCTGGCCAGAGACCCACACATCCTCTTCAGCCCCTCCCTTTTCCTTATGCCCTAATCCAGCCCAGTACCAAATTCTTTTTGTTCCCCCTCCAGGAAAGCAAAAAAAGAAAGAAAGAGGGCTTAAGCCTTCTTTCTACGATGTGCATCTTTATTGAGACTATAACTCAATACTATACAATTTCACCCTTCTAAAGTACACAGGCCCCGGCTGGCGCTGTGGCTCACACTTACAAAACCAGCACTTTAGGAGGCTGAGGTGAGAGGATTGCTTGAGACCAGGAGTTCAAGATTAGCTTGGGCAACATAGCGAGACCCTGTCTCTATAAAAAATGTAAATAATAGCCTGGTGTGGTGGCTCACACCTGTAATCCCAGCACCCTAGGAGGTCAAGGCAGGTGGATCACTTGAGAGCAGGACTTTGAGACTAGCCTGGCCAACATGGTGAAACCCTGTCTCTACTAAAAATACAAAAATTAGCCAGGTGTGGTGGCATGCACCTGTAATCCCAGCTACCCGGGAGGCTGAGGCAGGAGAATGGCTTGAACTGAGGAGGTGGAGGCTACAGCGAGCTGAGATTGTGCCACTGCACTCCAGCCTGGACGACAGAGCGAGACTCCATCTCCAAAACAAAAACAAAAACATTTAAATAAATAAAGTATACAGGCTGGGCAGTGGCAGCTCACACCTGTAATACCAGCACTTCGGGAAGCTGAGGCAGGAGGATTGAGACCAGCCTGGGCAACTAAGCGAGACTCTGTCTCTACACACACACACACACAAAGTACATATTAATATATAAAAGTATACAATTTATCACCAGAGTGAAATAAGCCAGGCACGGGAAGACACGCCGCATCATCTTACATGTGGAATCTGAAAACGTTGAACTCTCTAAGTCGAACTTGCAGGCTGAGAAGTGGTATCGCATGCTGATTTTTATTTGCGTTTTCCTCATGGGATACCAAGTCTTTTTAATTCGCATCCTCAATAGTCGTCAAAGCTGGCACTTTTAACCCCTACCGCGGCCCGTTCCATTACCCAAGTGCCCATCTGCTGTCTGCTGGCTTCTGTAGTAACCCGATCCTTGGTCTCCCTTCTGCTCTGCACGTAGCAGCTGGAGTAATTTTTTATTTTTTGAGACAGAGTCTTGCTCTGTTTCCCAGACTGGAGTGCAGTGGCATGATCTCGGCTCACTGCAACCTCCACCTCCCGGGTTCAAGCGATTCTCCTGCCTTAGCCTCCCTAGTAGCTGGGACTACAGGCATGTGCCACCACACCTCGCTTATTTTTGTATTTTTAGTAGAGATGGGGTTTCACCATGTTGCCCAGGCTGGTCTCAAACTCCTAACCTCAAGTGATCCTCCCACCTTGGCTTCCCAAAGTGCTGGGATTACAGGCATGAGCCACTGCGCCCGGCCTGGAATAATTTTTTAAAAGTCCAAATCCTTCCATCCCACTCCCCGGCTACAGAGCACATGGAGGGAACACCCAGTCTGTTCTGTGGCCCTCACCCCGGCTTGCCCTCCTTTCCCCATGCTCCAGCCACACTGGCCAAATTCCAGATGCTCAAAGGTTCTGAGCTCCGCCTGCCTCAGGCCTTCCCACAGGCTGTTCCCTTTCTGTGAACCACTCTCTTCTTCCCCCTCCTCTCCTCAGCTGAGGTGTTGCTCCTCAGACCTCTCTTTTTAACCACTCCTGTGTTTTTCTTCTTAGTACTTACTACAGTTACAGTTTATTACATTCTCATGTAGTTTCTTAATATGTGTCTTTACCATTGGACAATAGTCTGCTGGGGGCAGCTGTCTTGCTCACTGGAGGGTACTGTGCTTCCTGGAGTCCAGTTAGCTGGCCATACGTATTTGTTTAATGAAGACAGTTGGACCAGCAGGGTTAGTGAGAACCCACCCAGAATAACTTTGCTACTCGTAGGAGAGTGAGCCATGATTCCTGCGGCGCCCACAGAATGTGCCTGTAGCTTGAATTCAGGGAGGAAGTGAAAGAATGGAGGGTGAATTGAATGCTGTATCCTCAGAGACTCTATAGCCTGATCATTTAGTGGCTCTGATCTGTCCTCCATAGTTTCTCTGATCATTTTTGCCGGGATCCCATCAAAGCAGTCAGGGAGCTGGCTATCCATGGTGCCTGGCAGAACCCCCAACTCTGGGGCATGAGCCCTGGGAACCAACCAGCTCCACCAGCTGGGCTGTGCTTGTTGACTGTGTTGCTGGCCAGAACCCCACTCCTGACCCCAAAGGACTTCAAACCTTAGGGCCCTCATCAGGCTGAAGGAGTGGTCAAGAGCTGCACTTGGCTGTGTGAATGAAGCTGGTTGCAGTTTCATCTTACTGAGAAGAGAATTAGGAAAGAACTTTTTTTTTTTTTTTTTTTTTGAGATAGGGTCTCGCTTTGTTGCCCAGGCTGGAGTGCAGTGGTACGACCATAGCTCACTGCAGCCTTGAATTCCTGGGCTCGAGCGATCCTCTCACCTCCGCCTCCTGAGTAGCTGGGACCACAGGCATATTCACCACCACACCCAGCTAATTTTTAATTTTGTTTCTGGTAGAGACAGGTCTCCTTATGTTGCCCAATCTGGTCTCAAACTCCCAGGCTCAAGCGATCCTCCTACCTTAGCTTCTCAAAGTGCTGGGATTACAAGCATTTGCCATCACACCCAGATGTTTTGTTTTGTTTTGTTGTTTTGATGAGATAGGGTCTCGCTCTGTCACCCAGGCTGGAGTGGAGTGGTGAGATCTCAGCTCACTGCAATCTCTGCCTCCCGTGCTCAAGTGATGATCCTTCCACCTCAGCCTCCTGAGTAGTTGGGATTACAGGTGCGCATCACGCCCAGTGAATTTTTGAATTTTTAGTAGAGACAAGGTTTCACCATGTTGCCCGGGCTGGCCGAGAACTCCTGGGCTCAAGCAGTCTACCCACCTCAACCTCCCAAAGTGCTGGGATTATAGGCATGAGCCATCGTGCCCAGAAGAAAAATTTTTAATCAACATTTTCTTCCCTTTCTTCCCCCCACCCCTACCCCTCTCTCTTTGTCTGTAACACAATCAAGCAGTAGAACAGCTATAGGGGAGGGATTTTTATCTGTCTTGTTTGTTCACCACTATATCCCTGACACTTAGAGCAGTGCCTGGTTCACACTGGGCGCTCAGTATGTTGAGTGATTGAATGGTGAATAGATGAGTGAATGAATGAATATACAGAGCGAGTCAGATGGGAGGTGAGCCAAGTCTATTGTGTGTGCATATGTGTGTGGGGGTGGGCTGTGTGTGTGTGGGGTGGGCTGTATGTGGTGTGTGGGGGGGAGGTATGTGTGGGGGGGGTGTGAGGGGTGTGTGTGTGGGGGGGATGTGTGGGCTATATGTCTGTATGTGTGGTGTGTGTGATGTGTGTATTAGTGCCTATGTGTGTGTGGGGTGAGGGGTGGGTGTGTGTGTGTGGTGTGTAGGGGGGGTATGTGTGTGGTATGTGTGTATGATGTGTGTGTGTGTGCGTATGTGTGGGGGTGGGATGTGGTTGTGTGTGGGGTGGTGTGTGGGGGGTGTGTGTGTAGTGGAGGCATGTGGGGGTGTGGGGTGTGTAGTGTGTGTACATGTGGGGGCCGTGTATGTGTGTATGTAGTGTGTGTGTACATGTGGGGTGTGTGTGTAGTGTTTGTGTACATGTGGGGAGTGTGTGTGTGTAGTGTGTATATGTGGGGGGCATGCGTGTGTATTGTGTGTGTACATGGGGGGCGTGTGTGTGTAGTAGGGGCATGTGGGGGTGTGGGGTGTGGAGTGTGTGTGGGTGTGGCTGTGTAGTGTGGGTGTGTACATGTGGGTGTGTGTATGTGTATGTGTAGTGTGTGTGTGGTATGTATGTAGTGTGTTTGTAGTGTATGTGTGTAGTGTGTGTAGTGTGTGTGTAGTGTGTGTAGTGTGTGTTTAGTATGGTGTGTGTGGTGTGTGTAGTGTGTGTAGTGTGCGTTTGTGGTGTGTGTAGTGTGCAGTGTGTGTGCAGTGTGTAGTGTGTAGTGTGTGTGTAGTGTGTAGTACGTGTGCAGTGTGTGTAGTGTGTGTGTAGTGTGTAGTGTGTGTACTGTGTGTAGTGTGTGTGTAATGTGTGTGTTTGTGTGTGTAGTGTGTAGTGTGTGTGTAGTACGTGTGTAGTATGTGTGTCGTATGTGTAGTGTGTAGTGTGTGTAGTGTGTGTAGTATGTGTAGTGCGTGTGTAGTGTTTGTGTGTAGTGTGTGTAGTGTGTGTTTAGTGTGTGTGGTGTGTGTAGTGTGCATGTGTAGTGTTGTAGTGTGCAGTGTGTGTAGTATGTGTGTAGTGTGTGTAGTGTGTGTGTAGTGTGTGTAGTGTGTGTGTGTAGTGTGTGTAGTGTGTGTAGTTTGTGTGTAGTGTGTGTGTAGTCTGTGTGTGTAGTGTGTGTAGTGTGTGTAGTGTGTAATGTGTGTGCATAGTGTGTGTGCATAGTGTGCATAGTGCGTGCATAGTGTGTAGTGTGTGTGTAGTGTGTGTAGTACGTGAGTAGTGTGTGTAGTGTGTGTGGTGTGGTGTGTGTAGTGTGTGTGGTGTGGTGTGTGTAGTGTGTGTAGTGTGTGTGTGTGTAGTGTGTGTGTAGTGTGTGTAGTGTGTGTAGTTTGTGTGTAGTGTGTGTGTAGTCTGTGTGTGTAGTGTGTGTAGTGTGTGTAGTGTGTAATGTGTGTGCATAGTGTGTGTGCATAGTGTGCATAGTGCGTGCATAGTGTGTAGTGTGTGTGTAGTGTGTGTAGTACGTGTGTAGTGTGTGTAGTGTGTGTGGTGTGGTGTGTGTAGTGTGTGTAGTGTGTGTTTGTGTGTGTAGTGTGTGTGTAGTGTGTGTAGTGTGTAGTGTGGGTGTGTTTGTGTGTGTGTAGTGTGTGTGTGTAGTGTGTAGTGTGTGTGTAGTGTGTGTAGTGTGTAGTGTGGGTGTGTTTGTGTGTGTGTAGTGTGTAGTGTGTGTGTGTAGTGTGTGTAGTGTGTAGTGTGTGTACTGTGTGTGTGTGTAGTGTGTGTGTGTAGTGCGTGTAGCGTGTGTGTGTGTGTGTGTAGTGTGTTTTTGCTCTTCACCAGGGCTGCTTGCAGGTGTGCTCCTCAGAGGTTCACTCTACCCCGTCTGGGGCCCCGTGACAAGGCAGGAATGATCATTGTTTCTCTCCCTATCTGACTGTTCACTTACCTCTGTCAAGACGTCCTCTTTAGGCTGGGCACAGTGGCTCATGCCTACAATCCCAGCACTTTGGGAGGCCGAGGCAGCAGGATCGCTTGAGCTCAGGAGTTTGAGACCAGCTTGGACAATATAATGAGACCTCTGTCTCTATAAAAAAATTTTTTTAATTAGCCAGGCGTGATGGCATGCACCTGTAGTCCCAGCTACTCGGGAGGCTGAGGTGGGAGGATCACTTGAGCCCAGGAGGCTGAGGTCGCAGTGAGCTATAATAGCATCACAGCACTCCAGCCAGGGCAAGAAAGCAAGACCCTGTCTCAAAAAAAAAAAAAGAAAAAGAATCTCTGTAGATTTAGATTCAGTGGGATAGTGCTCGTCTTGTCACTGGAGGGCCGAGCATGAACCTGTGTCACCTGTGAAAGGGGGCTCTCTGGCCAGGCACGGTGGGTCATGCCTGTAATCCCAGCACTTTGGGAGGCTGAGGTGGGCAGATCACCTGAAGTCGGGAGATCGAGACCATCCTGGCTAACACGGTGAAACCCCGTCTCTACTAAATATACAAAAAATTAGCCGGGCGTGGTGGCGGGTGCCTGTAGTGCCAGCTACTCGGGAGGCTGAGGCAGGAGAATGGCGTGAACCCGGGAGGCAGAGCTTGCAGTGAGCCGAGATCGTGCCACTGCATTCCAGCCTGGGCGACAGAGTGAGACTCCGTCTCAAAAAAAAAAAAAAAAAAAGAAAGAAAGGGGGCTCTCCATCAGAGTAGGTGGAAGGTCTTTTGATGGCAAGTCAGAGAGCAGCGTCCTAAGCTCTCTCCGACAGCAGAGTCACCTCTGCAGCTAGACATGGTCGTAATTAATCCTGGCAAACACCCTGCGAGGGAGTGTGATTGTCCTCATTTTAGAGATGAGGAAACTGAAGATCCTGGAAATTAAGCTGAAAAGTGGCAATGGTTAGATTCAAAACTGAGGCCTGTAGATTTTAAGCCCACAGCTCTTTCCATGTCTGTCTCCCGCTCTTCATTACTGATGAATCTCCTCTTGTCATTAGGAAATTTTCAGTGGCCCTAAATAGCTAACCATTTCTTTTTTTCTGTTTGATTTTTCCGGGAGTTTATGTTTGAGATGGCGCAAGAGCACATTTGCTGCGGTTGACAAATGCCACCACGTGGCAGGAATGTCACAGTAGCAATTCAAACATCGGCTGCGGTAGCTGCAGTGTTAGGGAGTGGGTTTCAGCTTCTTTCTGATCCAGTGGTTCTCAAATGGGGCACTTCCCCACCGGGGGGCACTTAGCAATGTCAGAAGACATTCGGGTTGTTGCAGCTGGGGAGAGGGGTGCTACTGGCACCATGTTTACGGGATGCTGTAAACATCCTGCTGTGCTCAGGACAGCCCCCACAATAAAGAATGATCGGACCCCAAGTGTCGAAAGTGCCGTGGTTGACAAAGCCCTGCTGTAACCCAAGGTGGGTTGAGGGTAGGTTTCAAGGAATGGAGTAGTTTCAAGACTACAGATCTTCAGATTCTCTTACATCTTTCTATGAAACCGAAGTAAAGCGGGAGGACCCTGGAACCCTGGGGCTGCTTCCTGACCTAAGCTGCAATCTCTGCAGAGGCTGACGCTTGTGCTTGCCCTGGCAACCCTGATAGCTGCCTTCGGATCATCCTTCCAGTATGGGTACAACGTGGCTGCTGTCAACTCTCCAGCCCTGGTAGGTCACTGTGGTGAGCAAGATGTGGGAGGGCGTTTGAAGCAGTCCATTGCCTGGGTGGGACTGGCCAGCGTGGGGCTGTTCACACAGCGGGTCCTCAAGCAAAGGGAGAGGGAAACACCCTCCAGACAGCACAGACCCGAGGGAATTCGCAGGCTCATGGCTCTTGGGATGGTCCAGGTCTGGATGGACACACAGTGGGCTGGGCTCCAGGACAGGGCTCAGATCTTCTGTGGCCTTGTGGTTTAGAGGGAATCCAGAGGGGGCAGGGGTCTCCCAACTGATTGGAAAATTGGAGTCATCTCTTTCTGGCTGAGAAATACCAAGGGTGGTTTGCTGCTCAGAGGTTTCCCAGTCCTCCCCGTGGGTGCCCACCCTGCTTGCTGCTCATGAAGCTCTGTCCTGCCTCCCATCACCCCCCAGTTGATAAGGCTGGTCTCTGTGTGCCCAGGTTATTTCAATGGGTGTCCTAACAGCTGGTGTTCTTCCTGCAAAACCGGAGCAAATTATGTTGGTGTTCTGTTTTGCTTTGTCTCCTAGCTCATGCAACAATTTTACAATGAGACTTACTACGGTAGGACCGGTGAATTCATGGAAGACTTCCCCTTGACGTTGCTGTGGTCTGTAACCGTGTCCATGTTTCCCTTCGGAGGGTTTATCGGATCCCTCCTGGTCGGCCCCTTGGTGAATAAATTTGGCAGGTAAGGGAAGGTGACTTTTTAATTCCCTGAAACTCATAGACCCCCATCAGAGCTAAAACATAGGCGTAAAACTGAAATCCTTATCATGAGACTAGGATAATGACCACTGTGGTCATTTTTGTTTCTTTTTCTTTTTTCTTTTTTTTTTTTTTAATTTTTGAGATGGAGTCTTGCTCTGTCAGCCAGGCTGGAATGCAATGGCACCATCTTGGCTCACCACAACCTCTGCCTCCCGGGTTCAAGCAATTCTCCTACCACAGCCTCCTGATCCTGGGATCACAAGTGTATACCACCACACCCGGCTAATGTATTTTTAGTAGAGATAGAGTTTCACCATGTTGGTCAAGCTGGTCTCAAACTCCTGACCTCAGGTGATCCATCCGCCTCAGCCCCCCAGAGTGCTGGGATTACAGGCGAGAGTCACTGCGCCTGGCTGGTCATTTTTATTTTCTAATGGGGTCAGAAAAGAAGACCAGATATTGACAGTGTTTGGGGACCTAGGCAGGGTCTCAGGGATTAGAAGCAGGGGTGGCCGGGGATCTACAGGTTCTCAGGCAGACCCGGAAGGAGCCGTGTGTGCTTGTGGAGACCCAGGACTTGCTTCGGCTCATACTGCCCTTTTGTCCCCACAGTGTTGTCTAGGGCATCTCTCTTGTGACACCAGCCTCCTGAACAAAGGGGTCAGGGCTGTATCTTTGTCCCTATTTCTAGAAACATTAGAAATGCCATATTTTATTCCAAAAAAGTGTCCTTAAGATATCACCCTCCCCCATGTAAATTCCGTGGATGTTATGGAAGACCTAGTTAGAAACAGAATTTTAGAGGTCCCCTCGTCCAACCCCTCCAGGGATGAGGAGACATGGGGCTGAGCGAGGTCACAGATCTATTGAGCCCAGAGTAACCCAGACTCTGACTCCTCCTCCAGTGTTTCAAGAAAAGAATCTGAGAATAAAAACACACGGCCGGGTGCGGTGGCTCACGCCTGTAATCCCAGCACTTTGGGAGGCCGAGGTGGGTGGATCACCTGAGGTCAGGAGTTGGAGACCAGCCTGGCCAGCATGGTGAAACCCCGTCTCTACTAAAAATACAAAAATTAGCCGGGCATGGTGGTGGGCGCCTGTATTCCCAGCTACTCGGGAGGCTGAGGCAGGAGAATCGCTTGAACCCAGGAGGCGGAGGTTGCAGTGAGCCAAGATCGCATCATTGCACTCCAGCCTGGGCAACAAGAGCGAAACTCCGTCTCAAAAAACAAACAAACAAACAAACAAACAACACTGCTGCAGCTTTGGGATCTAACATCCTCTTGAGAGGTTAGTGTTGAACCCACAATTTTCCCTGTGGACTTTCATGGAGCAGAACATCCCTCCACTCAGAATCAGACCTGCGGGACACTTCTTGAGTGAAGAGCACGCTGTTTGGTCCACAGACGGTGCTGAAGGTTGCTAATTGAGCTGTCTAGTTAGGAGTCTGATAAACACTATTTGGCTATTTGCCGTTTTCTTAAGTATTTGTGAGTGTTATTTATTTCTTTATTTTTTGAGGTAGAGTCTTGCTCTGATGCCCAGGCTGGAGTGCAGTGGTGCGATCTTGGCTCACTGCAACCTCCACCTCCTGGGTTCAAGCCATTCTCCTGCCTCAGCCTCCCAAGTAGCTGGGATTACAGGTGACCACCACCACACGCAGCTAATTTTTGTATTTTTAGTAGAAACAGGGTTTCACCGTATTGGCCAGGCTGGTCTCAAATTCCTGGCCTCAAGTGATCCACCCACCTCTGCTTCCCAAAGTGCTGGGATTACAGGGGTGAACCACCACATGTGGCCGGTGTTATTTAAATAACAGTAGCAACTAACTTTTATTAATGAGTTCCTATGTGCCAGGCACTATCCTGACTGGGTTTAGAAGTACTATTACAATCCTCACTTTATTTTTATTTATTTTTGAGACGGAGTCTCGCCCCGTCACCCGGGCTGGAGTGTAATGGCGTGATCTCAGCACGTTGCACCCTCCACCTCCCAGGTTCAAGGGATTCTCCTGCCTCAGCCTCCCGAGTAGCTGGGATTACAGGTGCACGCCACCACACGAAGCTAATTTTTTGTATCTTTATTGGAGACGGAGTTTCACCATGTTGGCCAGGCTGGTCTCAAACTCCTGACCTCATGATCCGCCTGCCTCGGCCTCCCAAAGTGCTGAGATTACAGGCGTGAGCCACTGCACCTGGCTAATCCCCACTCCACTTTAAAGATGGGGAAATGGTGCACAGAGAGACACTGTAACTTACCCAAGATCACACAGCTGGGAGGTGGCCAGGACTCCAACCCAGGACATTTCACTTCTGAGCATGAGCAAGTAATGTCTACACTGTACTTCTGTTATTTAGGGAAAATATCTTCTCAATCTGTTGCTTTATTTTTTTAATCATACATATAGTTCCTTTTTAATGCAAAATTTTGAAGTCTTCAAGTGGTCAAATTTATAGATTTTGCTTCTTAACTGGGGACACTTACAAAGCAAAAACTATAAATATATGTATGTGAGACAGGATCTCACTCTGTCACCCGGGTGGGAGTGCAGTGGCATGATCACAACTCACTACAGCCTTGAACTCCTGGGCTCAAGGGATCCTTCTGCCTCAGCCTCCTAAATAGGTGGAACTACAGAGTGTGCCATGATGCTCAGCTCATTTTTTGGTTTTTGTAGAGACAGGGTCTCACTATGTTGCTCTGGCTGGTCTCAAACTTCTGGGCTCAAGCAATCCCCCCACCTTGGCCTCCCAAAGTTCTGGGATTATAGGCATGAACCACTACGCCTAGCCTCTTCTATATTTTTAAAATTTATTTCACAATTTTGTTTTTCCAGATACATCTGGTGTTTTATTTTGTATATATTGAGTGATGAGAAAGAACTAATTTTATTTTATTTTTCCAAGTGGAAAGTCAGTTGCTCTCAAATTTATCTTAGTTATTCATGTTCCTTTACTCTTCCATTTAAAATTTTAAGTCAGCTTCTCAAAATCCCTGAAGAAAGATTCTGATTGGCATTGCTCTGAATTTATAAATTAACTTGAGGAAAACTGACATCTCTACAATGTTGACCTTTCCCACTCACAAGCAAACTAGAGCTTTCCATCATCTTCAGGTCTTTTTACATGTCCTTCAATAAAGTTTCATCATAAAGGACCAAGGATTTAGTTTTCTTTATCCTGGGAGTCACTGTGGTTCCTTGTCTGAAGTTTCATGTCTTTGTCATCAGTTCTGAGAATTTTTCAGTCAAATATTGCCCCTCCCCGATTTTCTATATGCTTTGCTTCTAGAACTCCATGAAGTTCCTCTGTGTCTTTGAATCTCTCATATTTCCCATCTTCTTATCTCTCTCGGGTGCTTTCTAGGTAATTTCTGCAGGTCTACCTTCCCATTCACTAATTTTCTCTTCAGATATAATAAACCTGCTACGTTTTTAATTTTAATGATTATATTTTTCATTTCAATAAGTTCTGTTTATTTGTTTTTAAAATCTATTTTCGTCATTGTTTTACATAACTTTGTTTTATAGTTTTTTGTTCTTTCCCATAGTACTATTTTTTATTTTATTTTATTTTATTTTTTATTTATTTATTTTTTTGACACAGAGTCTCGCTCTGTCACCCAGGCTGGAGTACAATGGTGCTATCTTGGCTCACTGCAACCTCTGCCTCCTGGGTTCAGGTGATTCTTCTGCTTCAGCCTCCCAAATAGCTGGGATTACAGGCACCCGCCACCATGTCCAGCCAATTTTTGTATTTTTAGTAGAGATGAGGTTTCACCATGTTGGCCAGGCTGGTCTTGAACTCCTGACCTCAAGTGATCTGCCTGCCTTGGCCTCCCAAAGTGCTGGGATTATAAGCATAAGCCATTGCGCCCTGCCTAAAAAAAAAAATACATACGTATTTTTTAATATATATTTTAATATATAAATATATATAAAATATAGACAGAGTAAGACCCTATCTCAAAATATATATATATAGAAATAGGGTCTTACTCTGTCGCCCAGGCTGGAGTGCAGTGGCGCGATTATGGCTCACTGCAGACTCCACCTGCTGTGCTCAAGTGATCCTCCTCTCTAGTAGCTGAGACTACAAGGATGGGGTCTTGCTATGTTGCTCAGTCTGGTCTTGAACTCCTGGCCTCAAGCCATCCTCCCACCTTGGCCTCTGAAAGTGCTGAGATTACTGGCATGAGCCACCATATCCTGCCATTAAAAGTAGACTTTATCTTTAAAGAGCAGTTTTAGGCTCACAGAATTGAGAAGAGGCTACAGAGACTTCCCACATACCCTCTCCTCCAATACATGCATAGTCTCCCCCTTTATCAACATCTCTCACCAGAGCGGGGTGTTTGTTATAAATGACGAAACCTGCATTGACATATATCATCGCCCGAGGTTCATAGTGTGCATTAGGGTTCACTATTGATGTTGTGCATTCTATGGGCTCTGACGGATGGGTAATGACTTGTGTCCACCATTATAGTATCATATAGAGTAGTTTCACTGCCCTAAGACTCCTCTATGCTCTGCCTAGTCATCCTTCCCTCCTCTCTAACTCCTGGCAACCACTGATGCTTTTACTATCTCCATAGTTTGCCTTTCCCAGAATGCCATATAGTTGGAATCACATAGTATGTAGGATTTTCTTTCTTTCTTTTCTCTTCTCTTCTCCTTCCTTCCTTCCCTCCCTCCCTCCCCCCTTCCTTCTTTCTTTCTTTCTTTCTTTCTTTCTTTCTTTCTTTCTTTCCTTCCTTCCTTCCTTCCTTCCTTCCTTCCTTCCTTCCTTCCTTCCTTCCTTCCTTCCTTCCTTCCTTCCTTCCTTCCTTCCTTCCTTCTTTCTTTCTTTCTTTCTTTCTTTCTTTCTTTCTTTCTTTCTTTCTTTCTTTCCTTTCTTTCTCTCTCTCTCTCTCTCTCTCTCCTTCCTTCCTTCCTTCCTTCCTTCCTTCCTTCCTTCCTTCCTTCCTTCCTTCCTTCCTTCCTTCCTCTCTCCTTCTTGCACTCTGATAGGCTTTTCAGATTGGCCTTTTTTTTTTTTTTTTTTTTTTTTGAGATGAAGCCTCACTCTGTCGCTAGGCTGGAGTGCAGTGGCACGATCTCAGCTCACTGCAACCTCTGCCTCCCATGTTCAAGCAATTCTCTTGCCTCAGCCTCCTGAGGCTGGGAGTACAGGTGCATGCCACCACATCCAGCTAATTTTTGCATTTTTAGTAGAGATGGGGTTTCACCATGTTGACCAGGATGGTCTCGATCTCTTGACCTCGTGATCCACCCACCTCGGCCTCCCAAGGTGCTGGGATTACAGGCGTGAGGCACCATGCCTGGCCCAGATTGGCCTCTTTTACTAATATGTACTTAATTAAGGCTTCTTCATGTCTTTTCATGGCTTGAATATTTCATTGTCTGGTTGTAGCACACTTTATCTGTTCACTACCAGAAGACATCTTGGTTGCTTCCAACTCTTGGCATTTGTGAATAAAGCAGCCGTAAACATCCATGCACATGTAAGTTTCTGTGTAGATATACGTTTTCAACTCCTTTGGGTAAATACCAAGGAGTATGTGATTGCTGGATCATAGGAGTACAGATAAGCATATGTTTAGTCTTATAGGAAACTGCCAAACTGTCTTTTAAAGTAGATATATCATTTTGCATTCCCACCAGCAACAAATGAGGGTTCCTGTTGCTCCAGCATTTGGTGTTGTCAGAGTTCTGGGTTTTTGCTCTTCTGACAGGTGGAACCTTATTGTTTAATTTGCATTTCCCTGATAATACATCAGGTGGTGCACCTTTTCATATGCTTACTTCTCATCTGCGTATCTTAGTGAGGTGTCTGTTACGATCTTTGGCCCATTTTTAAATTGGGTTGTTTGTTTTCTTTTTGAGTTTTAGGAGTTCTTTGTGTATTTTGGAGAACAGTGCTTTTCAGGTATGTCTTTTGCAAATATTTTCTCCTAGTCTGTGGCTTGTCTTTTCCTCCTCTGCACAGTGTTTTTCACAGAGCAGAAAGTTTTAATCTTAATGAAGACCAGCTTATCTTTTTCTTTCCTTCCTTCCTTTCCCTCCCTCCTTCCTTCCCTCCCTCCCTTCCTTCCTCTTTCTTTCTTTTTCTTTCCTTTCCCTTCATTCCTTCCTTCCTTCTTTCCCTCCTTCCTTTCTTTCCTTTCTTTTTTCCCTTCTTCCTTCTTCTCTTTTTCTTTCTTTTTGCAATAAAACTTTATTGTGATTTTTTATTGTTATAAAATTACAGACAATTGCTCAGGAGGGGTGTACTACCTTAAAATGTCCACCTCCCTCCTTAATATGCCACTGGTTCCTATCTTTAGCTTGTTCTTTGTGAATTGACCTACTATTTTGAAAGGATCGCATTAGCAACTTCAGACTAAAATGGTTGGTTTACCTATTCCTCCCTGGCATTTAATCAGTCCAGTTGATGCTGTATGTATTTTGAGGCGGTGTTGGAATCGTCTCTGTTTATGACAGTTACATCTTCTTTGCTGTTATTTCTTTTACCTCTTTATAATGCATATATCACCTCTGTGTTTTACGATATTTTTATCTCAAATTATATTTTGTCAGGTATTAAGACTATTACCCAACTTCCCCTTTTGTCTTTATTGGCTAAAGATTTTATATTTTCTAACTTTCTGTCTTTCATTTCAAGGATCAATTCTTTCTTTCATGGATTGTGCCTTTGGTGTTATATCTGAAAAGTCATCGCCAAACCCAAGACTGTCTAGATTTTTTTTCCTGTGCTATCTTCCAGGAGTTTTATAGCTTTCCGTTTTATATTTAGGTCTGTGACCACTGTGAATTAAAATTTAGGAAAATTCTAAGGTTCATATCTAGATTCATTTTCTTGCATATAGATGTCCAGTTGTTCCAGCACCATTTTCTTTTCTTTTTTTTTTTTTTTGTTTTTTGTTTTTTGAGACAGGGTGTCACTCTGTCACTCAGGCTGAGTGCAGTGACACAATCACAGCTTGCTGCAGCATCAAACTTCCTAGCTCAAGCAGTACTCCCACCTCAGCCTCTCCAGTAGCTGGGACTACAGGAGCGCACCACCAGTAGTGCCCAGCTAATTTTTGATTTTTTTCTTTTCTTTTCTTTTCTTTTCTTTTCTTTTTTTTTTTTGAAACAGAATCTTGCTGTGTCACCCAGGCTGGAGTGCAAGTGGCATAATCTCAGCTCACTGCAAACTCTGCCTCCTGTGTTCAAGCAATTCTCTAGCCTCAGTCTTCTGAGTAACTGGAATTAGAGGTGTGTGCCACTATACCCGACTAATTTTTTTTGTATTTTTAGTAGAGGCGGGGTTTCATTGTGTTGGCCAGGCTGGTCTCGAACTCCTGGCCTCAGGTGATCCACCCACCTTGGCCTCCCAAAGTCCTAGGATTACAGGCGTGAGCCACTGTGCCTGGCCAATTTATTATTTTTTCTAGAGATGGCGTCTCACTATGTTGCCCAGGCTGGTCTGGAACTCCTGTACACAAGTAATCCTCCTACCTCAGTGTCCAAAAGTGCTGAGATTACGGGCATGAGCAGTGCACCCAGCCCAGCACCATTTTTTTTTTAAAGACTGTCTTTTCTCCATTGTGTTCCCTTTTCTCCTTTGTCAAGTATCAGTTGACTAGACTTAACGTGGGTCTATTTCTGGACTCTCTGTTCCGTTCCATTGATCTATTTGTCTATTCTTTTTTTTTTTTCTTTTTCTTTAGACAGAGTCTCGCTGTGTCACCCAGGCTGGAGTGTAGTGGTGCCATTTCGGCTCACTGCAACCTCCGCCTCCCAGGTTCAAGCGATTCTCATGTCTCGACCTCCCGAGTAGGTGGAATTAGAGGCATGCGGCTCTAGTAGAGACGACGAGGTTTCACCATGCTGACCAGGCTGGCCTTGAGCTCCTGACTTCATGTGATCCCGCCCGCCTTGGCCTCTCAAAGTGCTGGGATTTCAGGCGGGAGCCACCACGCCCGGCCTATTTGCCTATTCATTTACTAGCACCACACTGTCTTAATTACTGTAGCTTTATGGTAAGCCTTGAAGTCAGGTAATGTTGGTTCTCCAATATAGTACCATTTGGATTCCTTATTTTATGACACTAATCATTTTAAACATTTTATAGTCACAGTCTGATTCTGTTGTCTAAAGGTGTGGTGTTAGTATAAGCGGCTCTCACATGTGGCAAGTTTCTCAGTGTTTAGGAATGCTGGAGCACCACTCGCTCACAGCTTCGTCCATCATGAGGGTCCTCATCATGAGGGCTCCATTGTGAGAGGCCCCTCCAGAGAAGTTTGCTTTGCTTCTGTCAGGATCTCCAGGGTAGGCTTGTTCCTGACTTAAATGGGAATGCTTTCCAAGTTTCATTAAGTGTGGTGTTTGATATAGGTTTAAGGTAGATTTATTTTATCAGCTTAAAGAAGTTCCTCCATGTATAGTTTGTTAAGGCTGGTTTAAAAAAAAATGGCTGGGTGCAGTGGCTCATGCCTATAATCTCAGCACTTTGGGAGACTGAGGCAGGCAGATCATTTGAGGCCAGGAGTTCGAGACCAGCCTGGCCAACATGGGGAAACTCCATCTCTATTACAAATACAAACACTTAGCTGGGTGTGGGGGCACGTGCCGGTAATCCTAGCTACTTGGAAAGCTGAGGCACAAGAATCACTTAGACATGGCAGACCGAGGTTACAGTGAGCTGTGATCACTGCACTCCAACCTGGGTGACAGAGCAAGACTCTGTCTCAAAAAAAAAGAAAGGAAGAAAGAAACTTAGGCCAACTTTTAAATAAACAAATAAAAATTTAAAAATCATAATGGTGTTAAATTTTATTGACTTCTTTTGCTGCTTCTATTGAGATAATCCAATGTTTTCTCCCAATATAGTGTTTATTTATTTATTCATTTATTTATTTTTTGAGATGGAGTCTCGCTCTGTCACCCAGGCTGGAGTGCAGTGGCACGATCTCAGCTCACTGCAACCTCCACTTCCTGGGTTCAAGCAATTCTTGTGCCTCAGCCTCCTGAGTAGCTGGGATTACAGGCACCTGCCACCACGCCCAGCTAGTTTTTGTATTTTTAGTAAAGATGGGGTTTTACCATGTTGGCCAGGCTGATCTCGAATTCTTGACCTCAAGTGATCTGCCCACCTCGGCCTCCCAAAGTGCTGGGATTACAGGCATGAGCCACTGTGCCTGGCCCCAATATAATCTTTACTATGGTGAAATACATTGAAATGTTTTTGTATATGCTGTTGAATTTAATCTACTAAGATTTCATTTAGGATTGTGGCATCTATGTTGACCTAAGTGAGATGGACCTATACTCTTCTTTTCCTCTAATGTCCTTACCCAGGACAATTTTGGGGTTGGCTTTCAAGATTACACCAAAATTATAAATTAGCTAATGATTTCAAAAACCTTTTACTATATCTTAATACAGAGCCCTTTCCCTCCATTTTCACCACTGATGCCCTCTGGACCATGGTCATTTCCATTTGCTCCCCACACAGAGAGTATTCCCACACCAGGCCATGCACTTGACCTGTATCAGTCTCAGGTCCCAGAGAGCTAAACGCACAGCAGTAAAGCCACTGCCATAACTGCTGGAGCCTATGCAGAGGAGACACTCCAGAAACATTCCTGAATGAATGAGTGAATACTTAAGCCAAACTAACTGATATTTTGTCCTCTGCAGAAAAGGGGCCTTGCTGTTCAACAACATATTTTCTATCGTGCCTGCGATCTTAATGGGATGCAGCAAAGTCGCCAAGTCATTTGAGCTTATCATTATTTCCAGACTTTTGGTGGGAATATGTGCAGGTAAACAATACTATGCTATATTGCCATTCTGTGAGGGTCATCAAGGAGGAGGACAACAGGTTCCCAGGGACTAGAACCAATCTGTGATCTCTGAAATGTATAGAAAGCTGTTCCTATGCCTCTACTGTGAAATAGATGCTTGAGCCCTACCTGGTTCTCAGGTGCAGAGCTTTACTGTGATGTTTCCTACAAAGAAACATCTTTGAAAGACTGAAATGCAGAATCTTAACCTGGGAAGGGTCCTTCCAATCCAATCCTTTATCTCAATATTTTCTAAACTGCAGGTCACGACCAGTTAGTGGGTGGTGATACCTGTTTAGTAAGCAGTATTTTCTTTTTAAAAATAGAATAGATGGATGCAATGGCTCACACCTGCAATCCAGCTACTCTGGAAGCCAAGGCGGAAGGATCACTTGAGACCAGCCTGGGCAACACAGTGAGACCCTGTGTGTTAGTCTGTTTTCACACTGCTGTAAAGAATACTCCCCAAGACTGGGTAATTTATGAAGAAAAGAAGTCGAATTGACTTACAGTTCCCCATGGCTGGGGAGGCCTCAGAAAACTTACAATCATGATGGAAGGGGAAGCAGACCTGTCTTACATGACAGCAGCTGAGAGAGAGAGGGAGAGAAGGGAAACTGCCTTATAAAACCATCCGATCTTGTGAGAACTCAGTATCACAAGAACAACATGGGAGAACTTGCCCTCATGATCCAATCACCTCCCATCAGGTCCTTCCCTTGACACATGGGGATTACAATTCGAGATGAGATTTGGGTGAGGACACAGAGCCAAACCATATCTCCTGTCTCAAAGATAAATAAATATATATATAAACCAATAAATGAAATGGAAGAGACTGTGTTATGTGTAGTAAAGATAAGTATTGCCCACTTCTGTTTCGGATACACACACACACACACACATATGAGAACCAGGTTGCAGTGGAAAATGTATTTCTATATTTTTTACTGTGGGTGAGAGCCAAAAAAGCTTGAGAAGCAATCTAATGTATGAATTCCACTACCAGAAAGGTGCTAACAATGCCACATTTTAAGTTTTATAAGGCAATTTAAAGTTTGCCAAGGGCATCCTGAGTTCTCTTCCTGAAATGCTTACCTGCTGAGCGGGTGCTGACTCGCTGAGTCCTCTCGTCTAACAACCTGGGAGGTGGTTTTTCCTAATCCCACTCTGTTGCTTTCAAGCCTAGGCTGCCAGGCTACACAGTGGTGATTTTAGAAAACTCTCCCATAACTGCTTCACACTGAAGAGAGATGAGGGTACAGCCATGCCAGTGGCGTTCCCTGAGTTGGCATTGTTAGTAGGCAGTATTTCTCAGAGTCAGGCGGGGAGAGGCATCTAGGGTGGAAACTCTCAGGGTCCTACAGGTGGAGGGTGGGTCCCTTGAGGGAGCCCCTCCTAGGTGCCTCACTGCCTCCCTCCAGTCACTGTCCCGACATTGCCAAGGAACTCTCATTTGTTCCTTCCAAATGCAGGGATAGAGACAAATGGATAATTTGGCTGGCTGTCCACAAACCCCTCAGCTGGGATTAATTGGCAGTAACAGAGACATGGAAAAAAGATGAGAAGACATTTCCCAAACAGAGACTAAGTCATGCCAAAGGGAGGATGGTGAGCCCCACGGCAAACTTCCCTTAGTGCTCGGCTTTCCCTGAGAGCACCTGGCTGGGTCTCTGCCATCTTTTTTTTTTTTTTTTTTTTTTTGAGATGGAGTTTCCCTCTTGTCGCCCAGGCTGGAGTGCAGTGGTGTGATCTCGGCTCACTGCAACCTCCGCCTTTCGAGTTCAAGCGATTCTCCTACCTCAGCCTCCCGAGTAGCTGGGATTACAGGCGCCTGCCACCACACCCAGCTAATTTTTGTATTTTTGGTAGAGATGGGGTTTCACTATGTTGGCCAAGTTGGTATCAAACTCCTGTCCTCAGGTGATCCACTCATCTTGGCCTCCCAAAGTGCTGGGATGACAGGCGTGAGCCACCATGCCCAACTGGTCTCTGCCATCTTGCCCTGACCTGTGGGGTTTTTCTGCAGTGGGCTCAACATTTTGAAAAATAGATGATTCCTAAAAGTTGCCAGCAGTGAGCAGGTCCCATCACTTTTCTATTGACCATTAACAATACAGAATTGTTTCCAGCAGAGAAATATTAGGCTCCAATAGATGACAAATCAGTGAAAAATCCCAGACTTTACTCAGAAGTCAGTAGTTATCCAAGTTTTTGGTCTCAGACCCCTTTGCACGCTTAAAATTATTGAGGGCTCCAAAGAGCTTTTGCTCATGTGGGTCACATTGATCAATGTTTACTCTATTAGAAATGGCAACCGAGAAACATATTAATTCATTTTCTTAAAATAAGCCTATTACATGAAGAGTGGCCTTGTTTGACATTTTTGCAAATCTCTTTAATGTCTGCTTTAATAGAAGACAGCTGAATTCTCAGACATACTGTGGGTCAGGTTAGTTGTGATGTGGCCTGGCAGGAAGTCTCTGGAAAACTCCCATATGCTCATGAGAGAAAGAGAATGAAGAGCAAATATCATCTCAGAATTATTTGAAAATAATTTTGATCTCACAGATACTCTTAAAAGGTCTTGGGATCCCCGGGTCCTCAGATCACAGTTTTAGAACAGTGGCCATTGGGTGCATAATCCATTTCTCATCAGTTGTTCACATACCTCCCGCAAGTCAGCAAAGTGGATCATCAAGCTATGTGCTGCTTAGACACTCGTTTTAAAACCACCCATAGGGCCAGGTGCAGTGGCTCATGCCTGTAATACCAGCACTTCAGGAGGCTGAGGCAGGTGGGTCACTTGAGGTCAGGAGTGTGAGACCAGCCTGGCCAACATGGTGAAACTTGGTCTCTACTAAAAATACAAAAATTAGCAGGGCATGGTGGAGTAGGTCTGTAATTCCTGCTACTACAGAGGCTGAGGCACGAGAATAGCTTGAACCCAGGATGGGGAGGTTGCAGTGAGCTGAGATCGTGCCACTGTACTCTAGCCTGGGTGACAGAGTAAGACTCTGTCTCAAGAACAAAACAAACAAACCAACACAAAAATAAAACCACTCATATGAACAAGAACCACATCGCTCACTCTAAAATGAAGTAACAACTACGTTGACAAGGGGGGTGCCAAGATGAGTATGACTTTGACTGGAACATGCTCACAGCTCACTGATTTGTTATTAATTAACTTCTTGGCAGGAAGACTGAAGGTATTCATTGGCTCAGAGGAATTTAAACTTTTTGTTTGTTTGTTTGTTTGTTTGAGATGGACTCTTGCTTAATTGCCCAGGCTGGAGAGTGCAGTGGCGCGATCTCGGCTCACTGCAAGCTCCACCTGCTAAGTTCAAGCAATTCTTGTGCCTCAGCCTCCTGAGTAGCTAGGACTACAGACAAGAACGAAGCTCCTTCTCAAAAAAAAAAAAAAAAAAAAAAGCCACTTTGCTCTGACTCTACTATCAGAACTGGCTGGCTGGGAGGTCCTAGTGGAGTCATTTTAAAGACAAAAATAGAGATTGCTTTCCACCAACATAGAGGTAACCCCATCTCTTCACAAACCTCCTGAGGTTTCACCCTTTATTTATGTCCTTCACCAAGATGCTCTTGCCGCTAAGTGGCTCTTGTTAAGTGGTGAGGACACAGCCTCCCACTTCAGCTCCCAGGAGGCCTTCCCTTCCTCTACAGCCCTTTGACTTGGGCCTTTGAGGTGTTGCTCCCTCTTCCCACCTAGACATGCTAAGAGCTGCTTTAACAACTGCCCCTCTTTGCTCTGAAAATGAGGAAGAATCGGTAGTAATGAACTGTAATGTCTCTTTTGAAATACTAAGCAGAGACGTCTGTGGGTAGAATTGCCAAGCAGGAAAACATGGCCTCAGGTACCCTCCTATCTCAGTGCTATCAAATACCCTGCCATCAACAGCAGCTCCAACCTCTGCTCACTCCAAACTCTGTTCCTGAGAGTCTCCCTTCAGAGACCCACGTCCCTGAGCCTCTGTTTGACTCAGGATTTGGTACCTGATACTTGGACTAGTGAAACTTCCGCTCCATCCCCAGCCTCTGGATGTGCTTTCAGGATAATTAAATAGGACAATATATGTGAAAATACTTTGGAAGCTGTAAAATTAAATTCTGCCTATGTTTTTAAATTAACATCAGGCAACACCTCATTCTATAAAATAGAGTAAGTTTTCCCTCCATCAGATTCCAGTATGATGGGAAAATTTATAAGTTTAAATACTGGGGATTCGGAAGTAGTCCAGGCATTACAGAAATCCCAGAAATGCAGATATTCTATAATAGTTATTGACATTTTTAATGCTTAGTAAGACATATAACTTGTTCTTAAAGGTGTATGAAAGTATCTCTGCATTGGTTTATTTACTGTTCCTATTAGGTAAAGCTCGGGGCCAGGAGTCCTTGGCCATACACACATACACACACACACACCCAGGCTATATATATATATATATACACACACACACACACACACACAGAGGCCATATACACACACACATACACACCAGGCCATATCTATAAACACACACACACAGGCCATACACACACACAGGCCACATATATATGTATATCTATACACACACACAGAGGCCATACGCACATACACACACATGCCGTATGTAAATACACACAGGCTATATATATATTACGCGCACACACACATATATATATATATTTTTAGTGGAAACAGGGTTCTACTGTGCTGCCCAGGCTGGTCTCAAACTCCTGGCCCCAAGTAATCTATCCTCCCCAGTTAGCCTCCCCAAGTGCTGAAATTACAGGCATGAGCCATCACACCCAGCTGCCTTGCCTTTTACTAAACAGATCCTCCTCAAAAAGCAGAAACGTGAGCTGGTCTAGACTCAGGCCAGGGAGCAGGGAAGGCCATAAATCCAGTTGGCCAGTGTCCCCAGATGATACGGGCCAAAGCAAGGGCCCCTGTGCATAGCTCCTTTGATCTGTTTCTCTTTCCTTAAAGTACAGAGGGCTGAGAATTAAAAGAGGTGTTTGCTTTCTCCTTTGCAGTTTTGAGAGAGTTCCCAAATAATGTTATTGCTAAGAATAATATACTTGAAGACAGCTTGTCCCTGCCAGACTAACTTTTCCTGATGGTGTTTCTATTTCACCTCTTCCCAGGTTTATCTTCCAATGTGGTCCCTATGTACTTAGGGGAGCTGGCCCCTAAAAACCTGCGGGGGGCTCTCGGGGTGGTGCCCCAGCTCTTCATCACTGTTGGCATCCTTGTGGCCCAGATCTTTGGTCTTCGGAATCTCCTTGCAAACGCAGATGGTGAGTTCAGGACATCTCGGGACACCCCCACCCCTTCACCACCACCCTTGGCCCCCTCCTTGTGTTCCAAAGCTACCACCACAGGACAGGACTTTCTGCAGACTGGTCTCTTCTAACAGGCTGGATGTCCTTGGGGGGCCCATGCTGTCCAGGCCCTGGACAAAGGGGCGATGATGGACTGGCCAGTGTTTACTATCTAGTCCCTCTTAGGAGATGGATGAGGTGGCTTGGAGTGATTGACTTCTCTGCCAGCTCAGCGGCTGTCCATATGGAGGCCCGTGGCATAGCAAGGACAGCCACCAGTGTGCCTGGGGCGGGCCCAGCATCAGTTCATAGGACCCTCCCAGCAACGCTGCTGCCTAAGGCTTGGTGATTATCCCATTTTGCAGACCAGAAAGAGAAGTAGCAGGAGTCAGGGTGGCCTGGCCCCATGGGGGAGGTGGTGAGGACATCCCAGACCCTATCTCCACCCTCCCCAAGACAGCCTGGGGCCTGGCCTGTGGCAGGTGCACAGACACCTGTAACCAGGGTTGTTTTTGCATGACTTTCCCTTTAAACTATCATCAGTCATCCCATCAGTCAAAACATAAGCCAGTTCCTGCCAGGGTTCCACACACTGCCTGCAAGTCAGTCAAGTGGATCATCAAGCTCTGTGCTGCTTAGACACTCTCTATAGAAAGTGCTTCTCATGGGCCAAGTGCCAAGTCTCTTTTAGTAACTCATGTATTCCTCAGAACAGCCCTATGAAGCTTGTACCAGTATCATAGCCACTGTACAGGTGCATCACAGGCACAGAGGGATTGGAAAACTGGTCCAAGGTCTCATGAGGATGCAGACCCAGCGGCACAGACCTAGGTCCCTGTTTAAGTACCACATGCTCCGGCCTCTCCTTCACTCCTGCATGTGTTGGGGACACTTATGCCAAGGTGCCACATTCTCATCAGGAGCTGGGACCAGAAGTGAATAAGCCGGGTTCCTGTCTCAGGGAGCTCCAGAGCCGGACTCAGAACCACACACGGCCCTCTAGGCATTTGTGAAGCTCTGGGCTTCGTTGTTTTGCTTTGCCTCTAGTTTCGCCTTTGGCAGTGGCAGGGTTAATATTACCATTTCCGAAATTTCTGTAAGGGCCTCACAGTGTGTGGCCCTTACAACCCTCAACACATGGTCTGTGAGATGCGTCCACGCGGAGACTCGCTGGGCCTTCACTGCAGTACCAAATTCCACTCCTGAGTGCGGCCAGCCCATGTGTTAAGGACATTCCCACTGTTTCCAGTGTCCTTTCTATAATCAAAGCTGCCTTGACCAATTCCAGTTCAGGCATCCTGGTGGCCTGGCTTCCCTGGACATAGAGCTGGGAGCAGGCCGCTGGGTCAGGCCAGGTGTGCCCAGCTCCTCCAGCCCCTGCGAGACTGTCGTCTGAAGGACACGGGGACGTTCTCGCTAGCACTTGGTATTGCCGGCCTCGTCGGTGTGGTCCATCTGATGCGCTCAGGGGTGCGTCCCTGCTGAGAGCCCTGCCGCAGGTGTTTCCCCAGTGTCCACCGTCGGGAATTGCTGTTCTTAGGGCTGGGAAGGCTGTGCCCTCCTGGAGGCTGCGCCCCACTCAGGATGACGGCGCTGGGGCCGGCTCTGCAGAGGGCACCTTCGGGGTGGTGGGGAGGCCGCTGGTGCCAGCTCGCTGCCTTCCTCCCAGGCTGGCCAATCCTGCTGGGGCTGACCGGGGTCCCCGCGGCGTTGCAGCTCCTTCTGCTGCCCTTCTTCCCCGAGAGCCCCAGGTACCTGCTGATTCAGAAGAAAGACGAAGCGGCCGCCAAGAAAGGTAACGAGGGCTCGGACGGGGGCGGCCTCCAGGCTGTGCCCCCCAGCCCTAGTTCGACGATGCCGCCTCTCCCCAGCCCTACAGACGCTGCGCGGCTGGGACTCCGTGGACTGGGAGGTGGCGGAGATCCGGCAGGAGGATGAGGCAGAGAAGGCCGCGGGCTTCATCTCGGTGCTGAAGCTGTTCCGGATGCGCTCGCTGCGCTGGCAGCTGCTGTCCATCATCGTCCTCATGGCCGGCCAGCAGCTGTCGGGCGTCAACGCTGTATGGGCCGGGCTGCGGGAGGACTTGGGGGGCGCGAGGCGCAGGTCCTGGGGCACCGGGCGTGGGTCCCCGCGCCGAGGCCGCCTCCTCCGGGCAGCCGCCCAGCCCCGCGCTTGCCTTGCAGATCTACTACTACGCGGACCAGATCTACCTGAGCGCCGGCGTGCAGGAGGACCACGTGCAGTACGTGACGGCCGGCACCGGGGCCGTGAACGTGGTCATGACCATCTGCGCCGTGAGTGTCCTGGGAGTAGCCTGCAGCCTTCACCCAAGGCTCCTGGGGCCCCCACGCCCCAGCCTCGGTGCCGCCAAGAAGGCAGCCGGTGGCCCCAAAACGTGGAGGCCCAGCCCCTACTACAGAAGCTCCGCGTGGGAGGTGGCCCCGCACCGGCCCCTCACACTTGGGGCTGCCGAGCCGTACCGGGCCCAGGGCCACAACTTGACAGGGATGTGGGGGCGCCTGGACCGGGCAGCGCCCACTGCTAGGTGGCTCCGAGCCCGGGGTACCCGGAGTGAGGCTCGGCCACCTGGGGATGGGAGCAGGCTGCGTGGGGGCAGCGTCTCCCTTGCATGCAGACATCTGGCCTCCAGAGGGCAGGAATCCTGAGGCTCAGGGTTGTGGGATTAGGAGGTCCTAGAGCTGAGTCTCAAGGTTGGGCAGCTAGGGTCCCGCATTACAGCCACAGCCGACTTCCCGCTGGCCGCCCAAGGGCATGTCTTGCACATGTGAATGTGAGTGTGCGAGCACAGGGGTGGGCACCTGGTCGGCCCAGCTCTCCTCATAGCTGCCCCATTGGAGGGGGCTGGCGGGAGTGAAGCTGGGCCTCCCCCCAAGCCCTGCCACCCTCCTGTAGGTGTTTGTGGTGGAGCTCCTGGGTCGGAGGCTGCTGCTGCTACTGGGCTTCTCCATCTGCCTCACAGCCTGCTGCGTGCTCACTGCGGCTCTGGCACTGCAGGTGAGGACGGGCCAGGGTCCCAGGAGCCCAGAGTTGCACCAGGAAGACCAGTGCCCCTCCCACCCTGCGCCTCCACCTGCCTTAAAAGGAAAAGGGGTCACAATGAGCTGTTTTAGCAAATACAACCGGCCAGACATCTGGGGACCATGTGTCCTGCCAGCTCATAGCCCACGTTCAGCTGATTTCCCAGTGGCTCATTGAGGTGGCACTGCTGGGGGAGGAGCCAGGTGCCATCCTCCACCCACCAGGGCAGGTTGGCCGCACCCTGGGTTCCCATCCTAGCTTGTTTGCTCCAGGTGAACAAACTGCTTTCTCTCCACAGGACACGGTGTCATGGATGCCATACATCAGCATCGTCTGTGTTATCTCCTACGTCATAGGACACGCCCTTGGGCCCAGTACGTACCCAAAGCTGGCCTCAGGGTGTCACAACCCCCTCCAGTCCCAGAAGCTCCTGACTGGAGCTCCTTAGTGACACCAGGTCTGGCCAATGCAGCCCGGAAATGGCATCTCTTCCCCTGTCCACTGCAAGGGGGTGGGTGGCACATAATGAAAGAGAAATGGTAAACTGGTGGTGTGGGTAGGAACACACAGACTGTGCAGATAGCAGAGTGGGCCTCACGGGTGGTTGCTGGCCTGCTGTCCGTGTACACTGCCATTTGCCTACGTGCTGCCCCACATGGCCAAGAGTCCTAGAGATGCTGCCGCCCCGGGGCCAGCTACGTGATGGGCCTGCATGGCCAGGCCTGGGATACTCGGGCCCACTCTGCCTTCAGGGAGGCTGCTCTCCTTCCCCTACAGGTCCCATACCCGCGCTGCTCATCACTGAGATCTTCCTGCAGTCCTCTCGGCCATCCGCCTTCATGGTTGGGGGCACCGTGCACTGGCTCTCCAACTTCGCCGTGGGCTTGATCTTCCCATTCATTCAGGTGAATGGGGCCCGGGGCCCACGCTCAGCAGATCCCCATGCAATAAAGTGCGAGCCTGTGGGCAAACCGCGTCCCACACATGTCACCTGCCCCTCTTCCTGCAGGAGGGCCTTGGCCCGTACAGCTTCATTGTCTTTGCTGTGATCTGCCTCCTCACCACCATCTACATCTTCTTGATTGTCCCTGAGACCAAGGCCAAGACGTTCATAGAGATCAACCAGATTTTCACCAAGATGAATAAGGTGTCTGAAGTGCACCCGGAAAAGGAGGAACTGAAAGAACTTCCACCTGTCACTTCGGAACAGTGACTCCGGAGAGGAAGCCAGTGGAGCGGGTCTGCCAGGGGCTTCCCCCTTTGGCTTATTTTTCTGACTTCTAGCTGTCTGTGAATATCCAGAAATAAAATGACACTGATGTGGAATACCGTCCTCATCTCCAGCCTCCCACCCCAGTGGGAACTGTGCAAAGCTGGGCTGTCTCTCTCCAGGTTGGCCTGTCACCAGCCCCGAGTCAAGCAAACAGCTGGTTCTCCACTTTGCTGTGTCAACCTTTGTGTGGGTCCTGGTAGCATGGCTCCACCTTGCTGGGTCAGCCTTTATGTGGCTCCTGGTAACATAACAAAAGCAGTTACTATAGTGGTGAGATGGAAGGAATCAAATTTTGCCAGAGAAACTAACTTGGTGGCCCCGACAGGTCTTCCGGGGCCATGGGCATTGTTTAGAGCCAAATTCATCCTCTTACCAGATCCTTTTCCAGAAATACCTGTCTAGGAAGGTGTAATGTCAGAAACAATGACATCCGGAAAGCTGAGGAAGAGGTTCCTGTGGAGACACTGAGTCAAAATTCTTCATCCTAAATTATATTGTTAGTGGAAAATGGAATTGCTTCTGTGTAGTCAATAAAATGAATCTGATCACTTTTCAACAAGATGTGCAGTTGTTCTGTGAGCAAGTGGAAGGCAGGAGGAAGTTCCCTGCTCCTTCAGGCAGGTTTTTTGTTTTTGTTTTTGCTTTTTTTTTTTTTTTTTTGAGACAGAGTCTCGCTCTGTCACCCAGGCTGGAGTGCAGTGGTGCGATCTTGGCTCACTGCAAGCTCCACCTCCTGGGTTCACACCATTCTCCTGCCTCAGCCTTCTGAGTAGCTGGGACTACAGGCGCCTGCCACTACGCCTGGCTAATTTTTTGTATTTTTAGTAGAGACTGGATTTCACCATGTTGGCCAGGATGGTCTCTATCTCCTGACATCATGATCCACCCACCTCAGCCTCCCAAAGTGCTGGGATTACAGACGTGAGCCACCACGCCCAGCCACTTCAGGCAGTTTGACTCCACGAGTGTCAGTTCCTTGAGGTCAGTAGCTTGGTTGATTTTGTTTATGCCTGAATCCCCAGCATCTAGAAGAAGGCCTCTGGAAGCTGAGGTGGGAGGATTGCTTAAGCCTGGGAGGTAGAGGTTGCAGTGAGCTGAAATTGCACCCTATACTCCAGCCTGGGCAACACAGTGAGATCCCATCTCAAAATTTTTTTTTAGTTAACTGGGCATGGTGACACGCCTTTGTGGTCCCAGCTATTTGGGAGGCTGAAATGGAGGATCACTTGAGCCTGGGAGGTCAAGGCTGCCCTGAGTCATGATCACATCACTGCACTCCAGCCCGCATGACAGAATGAGAACTTGTCTCAAATAAATAAATAAATGTAAGATTGAGGAAGCTTCCAAATGTCCTCAGGTATGTAGTGAAATCTTGAAGAGTCTTAAAATCTTGAGACTGTGGTGGGGGAGGAAGGGAGAAGGAGCGGGGTCTTGATATGGTTTGGCTGTGTCCCCACCCAAATATCATCTTGAACTGTAGCTCCCATAATTCCCATGTGTTCTGGGAGGGACCCTGTGGGAGATAATTGAATCATGGGGGCAGTTTCCCCCATACTGTTCTCATGGTAGTGAATCAGCTTCATGAGATCTGATGGTTCTATAAAGGGAAACACCTTTTGCTTGGTTCTCATTCTCTCTTGCCTGCCACCATCTAAGACGTGCCTTTTGCTTTCTGGCATGTGAGGCCTCCCCAGCCATGTGGAATGGTGAGTCCATTAAATCTCTTCTTCTTTACAATTTACCCAGTCTCTGATATATCTTTATCAGCAGCATGAAAATGGACTAACACAGGTCTCCCCCCCAAAATATAGAGAGCTGGAGGCTTTTCTTAGAGATATGAATAAAGGGTGTGAGTGTGAGTGTGTGTATGCACAAAAATATGGATAAAACCTTGAAAGGAAAGTGCTGAATGGCCTGTGGCAAGAAGTGATGTCTTCTCCCTGTAGTTGGGTGGCACAGGGTGGTGGCCAGGAGAGACATCAGTGGGACTTGGGAGCACCTTTTGTGGGTATGGAATGGAGATTCCACCAGCAACAAGCTAAACCACTCACAAGCAGGCCCAGAGGAAGTAAATAGAACACTGTGGTTGAACCATCCTTGGCCTTCTGCGGCAAGGATCTGCAGGCTGGAAGGGGCACAGAAACAATCAAAGATGAAGGCTCTCAGAGCTGAGGAGAGGCCAGGTTAGAATATCAGAAGTCAAGAAACTGCAGCACCTCTAACACAGGGGAGGCTATGAAGTTCATGGTTCTGGATGTCTGCTCCCTGGGTTCAAACCTTGGTTCTGCCACATTAATTGTGCAACTTGGGAAAGTTACTTATCTTTTCTGTATCTCAGTTTTCTCTTCTGTTAAATGGCACTAATAATAAATGTCCCACATGTCCATTGTGAGAATTAAATGACCTTATATGTCTATGGTGTTTGGATCAGTGGCATGTATTTAGTTTTCTTAGGTACTTTTAAGTGCTTGGGAATAAGCATTAATCTTGAGGACAAATAAACTCACAAATAAGATATAGTGAGAGACCACTATGCATGTATACTAGGATTGAGCAATCCAGTAAATGGATGGCAGATGGTGGGGCCATTTCACAGTTGCAGTGGGAGGTTACAGATAAGCAGGGAGAGAGCACAAATGATCCATGTGGTAGTAGATCATTCTCTACTCCAAATAGACTTGGAGACCTTGGTATGAACTCACATGCACTTTAATATAGATTCAGGCTACATATACAAATATTTATAGATAAGCATCTACACATGGGTTAGTAAAATACAGCAGGAGGAGAGATGTGGGGATATGGAAGGGAGGTGAGGAATTTGGAAAGACAAGTACGATTTCTCCAGTTGGAGAAGATATGATAGGAAGGTGAGGGATGGGCATTCCAGGCAGCAGACAGCACAGAGAGGTGTGGAGGCGTTGAGGGATGCTACAAGTTATTTGGTCTGAAAGTGAAGCCAGAGAGGTGGCAAGGGGTGCAGGGTGGGAGCAGCTATAGTGGATCCTGTGGGTCCCAGGAGCCAAGTTGAACTTCATTGTCGAGACAACCTGGGGTTACATGATGACCGAACTTCCAGGGGCACCTGGCATTAATGTGAAGGGGTGGGGCTCAGATAGGGAGACCAGCTGGTAAATAATGAGGGCCCAGCAAAGCCAGCAGTAGTCAGGGCCGAATGTGAGGGAGCATTCAGAGAGTCAGTAGGATTTGGGGTCCTCTCAGCCCTCAGCAGTGAGCAGTCGGGCGTCCCTGCCAGGTTTCTAATATGGGCCAATGGGGAATGGCTGGAAGAGCTGGGTGGCAGGTTTTAGGAGAAGGTCGTATATACTTTTTCGACATGTTGAGATGGAGGAGATCATGGGACACACAGAAGATATCTAGAAGGAAGGTGGCATGTGGCTCTGGAGCTCAGGGGAGCAGGGTTTGGGGAAACCATATATCTGTTAGCACCTACTGTGTGCCAGGCACAGCTCCAGGCTCTGGGACCAGGGTCCTGAGTGAGAGGTGCAGTGAAGAAAAGTAGATTAGCCCAAGGGGTGACAGGTGGAGGAGCAGCTGAACAGAAAGAGGAGTGGGGCTGGCTGGGGGGCAGCAGATGCAAACGTCTCGTGAGAGAGGGTTGGCCATGGTTCAGGGAATGACGGGAAGCAAGTGATGCTGGGGCAGAAAGGGGGTTGGGGAGGAGGAAGGGGGCACTGTGCAGACACTCAGTAGGCCCCCAGGAGCATCAGAGATTCTATTCTGAATGTGTTGGGAGGCCACTGTCTCACTTGAGCCAGAGAGTATCCTGATCTGATTTGCAATTTAAGAAATCATTCCGGCCGCTCTGGAAAAGAGTCTGAAGGAGCCCAGGAGACAGCAAGGAAATCAGATCCTTACAAAAGATCTGAGAATAGGTTAAAGCCTCATGTTTGTATAAGATTGGCCCAGGTTCGCCAACCGAGAGGATGAAAGGTGGGAGGTGGGCTGGGTGTGCTGGCTTATGCCCAAATCTCGGTACTTAAGGAGGTTGAGGTGGGAGGATTGCTTGAGGCCACGAGTTGGAGACCAGCCTGGGCAACATAGTGAGACACTCTTGCCCCCCACCATCTCCACAAAAAGTAAAAATAAAAATAATTAACTGGATGTGGTGGTGCATACCTGTAGTCCCAGCAACACGGGTGTCTGAGGCAGGAGGATCGCTTGTGCCTAGAAGTCATGGTCATACCAGTGTACTTCAGCCTGGGCAACAGAGCAAGACCTTGTCTCTAATAAATAAATAAATAACTGCTTTTTAAGGTGGGAGATGGAGCACCATCCAACAAGGGGCACAGGAAAGCCAGCAGAGAGGACTGAGCTGCCCAGCTCTGCCATTTGCTGAGACCAGAAAAAGAGTCCTCCTTGGATTCAATGACTCAGTGACCTCAGGGAGTGCTGGCAGGGGTAGTGTGGGGGCAGAAGGTAGACTGCTAGGGTGAAGACTGCAACTGAGGCAGAAAAGAAAGAATGGGAGCTCTAGTTATTGTTCACTCTCCCTTCTTCCCTTTGCTATTCCTGCTTGAGTGGGTGTTATGTCACTCACAGAACACATACACATATATAACATAAAAAAGAAGTAGACATAGGCTGGGCTCGGTGGCTCACGCTTGTAATCCCAGCACTTTGGGAGGCCGAGACAGGTGGATCAGGAGGTCAGGAGATTGAGACCATCCTGGCTAACAAGGCAAAGCCCTGTTAGCCGGGCGTGGTGGCGGGCGCCTGTAGTCCCAGCTACTAGGGTGGCTGAGGCAGGAGAATGGCGTGAACCCAGGAGGTGGAGCTTGCAGTGAGCTGAGATGGCGCCGCTGCACTCCAGCCTGGGCGACAGAGCGAGACTTTGTCTCAAAAAAAAAAATAAATAAATAAAAATAAATAAGTAGACATACATTGGAGGTTTGTAGGCAACATTTTCTTACTGATGGGGAGGCATGATTTTAAAAGTTTGGAGACCACTGGGGGCCAAGCTGCCTGCAAAGATCAGTGAAAGCTGAGAAATGACGCTTTGGGAGAATGAGACAATGTCAGGGGATTGTGATGGCAGCAGCCACTCCAGACGGCCTGTTGCTGCCATCACACCAGCGGCAGCAGGGAGGTGCAGCCCAGGCTGCACATTCCATGGAGCAAGCAGGAGCTCCCCGGGTGCTGCTGCAGCCACCCAAACTACAGCTGTAGACCCTAACCTTCTGCTCCATGGAGCAGGCAAGAGGCACCCCTGACCCCACCTCCCAAAGCGCTGCAGCCGCCCAAACCGTGGCTACAGACTCAGGCATCCCCACACTCTTGGGGACCCAGAAAGACCCCCCGCCCTCACAGGCTTGGAAGTTCCTGCGTCTGCTGCCTGGCTTCTCCCTGCTGTCAGCGCCCGCTTTGATCTCGGAGGCACTGCCAGGACTGTATGCTCCAGAGCCAGCAGGAGCTAGGCACAAGTAGAAGCCTCGCCCCTTCTGAGTTCACAGGGGTGGGAGCTCCCCAGGAGCAGCTGCAGCCGCCACCTGGCCCCCTGCCAGTTGCAGGCCCTGGGTGTCTCTGCATTCTGCACCTCCAGGGGCCCAGCAAGGCCTTCCCACCCCTCCCCTCTGTCCCCAGAGGTTCGGAGGTGTCTGCTCCCACTGCCTGGCTTCTCTCCACTCCTGGCACCCACTCCAATCTCGGAGAGGGGTTGGGGCTGAGCCTGGGCACTGTCACAGCTCAGCTGGGTGTGTACACAACCTGGGAAGTGCCAACATGCCAACCCCCTGCTGCCTTGGCCCCCTCTGGAATTTGGGCACTGATGAGTGTAAGAGGGGAAGCTTAAGGGGGGCTGAGGGGGGCTCAGTGCTGGCCTACAGGTGCCCCTTACTGCAAGCAACATGGGCACCACAGAAGGCTGTGGGAGGCAGATAGGTTCCTGAGTGGAAGTGGATAGGTCCCCGTAAGACCCCACCTTCAGGCCAGGGAGGGCCTAAAGGCTGGGGGCTGGGCTGCCAGTCCTGTGGACTGGACTGGGGACTTGTGATGCCTTTTCTGGGCCCATCTATGGCCCCCCATGGACCAATCAGCATGTACTTCCTACCCTCTGAGGTCCATAAAAGCCCTGGGCTCAGCCAGAACAGGGCAGAGGATGGAGAGACGACAGGATGACCAGCTGCAGAGAGGAGCTACCCCCTCCAGGGCCTCCTCTCTACTGAGAGCTGAACACTTGATGGGACAATCTGCCTACAGAGAGGAGCTACCCACTGTGGGTCTCCTCTGAGCTGTTCTAACACTCAATAAAGCTCTTCTTCATCTTGTTCACCCTCCACTTGTCTGCACACCTCCTTCTTCCTGGATGCAGGATAAGAACTCAGGCAAAGGCACCACTGGCCACAGAGGTTTCTAGCCAGAAAATCGACACTTCAAAGATCAGATAACAATGCTAAGTCCCTAGGATGGGATCAAGGTCAGGACACTTGGGAGATGAGAGATGGAGGTGAAGAGAGTTCAGCTGAAGAGGGTTCAGACCTGTTTGCTCACCACTGTGTCCACCGTGCCTGGAATAGTGACTGGCACAGAGTAGGGGTTCATTCAGTGCGTGGTACACTAGCCATTTCCATTACAGAAGGGCTCCAGAAAGGAGAACTGAAGTTCCAATGTTAATTAGACTGAGTCTTGTCCCCTTCAATTGCTTTCTCGAGGGCTGTTTTTTAGTTCCTGCAGGAAGAATGAGAAAGCAGGTAGCTGGGATCCTGACACTCTCATCTGAACCTTTCCTTTTCCCCTCCTACTACTCTGCAGTGAATTGGGTGCTTTTTTCCCCCTTTCTTATGTGTTTCCATTTTTTTTTTTAGACAGGGTCTCACTCTGTCACCCAGGCTAGAGTGCAATGGCACCATCTCAGCTCACTGCAACCTCCACGGCACCCAGTTTCTAGCAATCCTCCCACTTCAGCTTGCCTAGTAGTTGGGACTACAGACATGTGCCACCATACCCAGCTAATTTTTGTATTTTTTGTAGAGGCAGGGTTTTGTCATGTTGCACAGGCTGGTCTTGCGCTCCTGAACTTAAGTGATCCACCAGTCTCAGACTCCCAAAGTGTTAGGATTACCTGCATGAGCCACCACACCCGACCCTAACAGTGCTTTTTGAGGGGCTGCTCTTGTCATCCTACATTCTGCACAGCACTGGGACATGCAAGTGATACATATATGGCATCTTCTGTCTTCAGGAATTTACAGTGTAACCAGGAAGATAAACACCATGCCTTTTCCCTTTTTGCACCCTTGAACTCAAAGTGGGTCACCAGAGCCATCTGGAAAATTTGGCTGGGGTCCCTGCTCTTGCCAGATGTCTTAGTTCATTTTGTGTTGCTATAACAGAATACCACATACTAGGGAATTTACAAGCAACAGAAGTGTATTTGGCTCATGATTCTGGAGGCTGGGAAGTCCAAGATTGAGGAGTTGCATCTGGTGAGGACCTTTCTGCTGTGTCATAACATGGCAGATTCCTTTATTTTAGCCCAGTGAGACCCATGTCAGATTTATGATACACAGACCCCTAAGATAATAAATTTGTGTTGTTTTGAACCACTACATTTTTTGGCAATTTGTTATAGCAGCCATAGAAAACTAATATAGAGATCTTGGTATTGGGAAGTGGAGTGCTGCTGTTAACACCTAAATACTTAAAAGTATGTAAATGGCTTTAGCATTGCACAATGAGAAGAGGCTGGGAGAATTTTTAGAAGCATGCTATAAAAAGCTTACATTACCTTGAACAGGCTATTAGTAAAAATATGAATGTTAATGACCCTGCTGGTGAGGACTCAGAAGGGAGGGAGGAGCAGAGTGGAGAAAATGCCTCTCCCTTTAGAGAATACCTACAACAGACCAGGCACAGTGGGTCTCACCTCTAACACCAGCACTTAGAGACTTTGTCTCAAAAAAAAAAAAAAAGAGAGAGAGAGAGAGAGAGAATATTAAAGATATTATATTAAAGATATTATATTAAAGATAAATAAAGACCTCTCATTCTCTCAGTCTTGTCATGTACCCCACCTGTTACCATCCATGAGCAAACACATTTTTCCCCAGGTATCCCCCCCTTTTTTTTTTTTTTTGAAACAGGTTCTTGCTCTGTCACCCAGGCTGGAGTACAGTGGTGAGATCATGGCTTACTGTAGCCTCAACCTCCTGTGCTCCAGTGATCCTCCTACCTCAGCCTCCCAAGTAGCTGGGACCACAGGAGTATGCCACCATGCCCAGCTGATTTTTGTATTTTTGGTAGAGATGAGGTTTCACCATGTTGCCCTGGCTGGTCTTGAGCTCCTGAGCTCAAGCAATCCACCCAACTCAGCCTCTCAATGTGCTGGGATTACAGGCATGAGTCACCACACCCTGGCCTTCCCCAGGTATACTATGTGTATTCTGCTTTGATCACTTCTCTTAAAGGTCATGTTAATTAAAAAACATGTTAATGTTTCCATGTTCTTACATTTCATAATTATCCTTTGAAACAGAAGTCTGGCATTCCAATCAGTTAGCTACTCTTATTTATTCGGTCATTCTCTACTTTTTTTTTAAATAATGCTAGTAGAGATGATTCTGAAATGAGCACCTTTGTCCAATATTTTATTGACTTATTTAACACTATTAAGTATAATTCGAAATACTAGCTACATTTCTCTGAAAGTGTCTAATTTGTTCTTTCCCCCAAATGGACAATTAGTCCAAATGCACAAGAGGAGGCATATATGAAGAACCTAGGAACACACAGAAGGAAACAGCAAACACTGGGGTCTACTTCCAGCTGGAGGATGGGAGGAAGGAGAGGAGCAGCAAAACCAACTATTGGGTACTGGGCTTAATACCTGGGTGATGAAATAATCTATACAGCAAACCTCCGTGGCACAAGTTTACCTATGTAACAAACATTCACATGTACCCCTGAACCTAAAATAAAAGTAAAAACAAAAAAAAATCCAGGTACATTGGCTCATGCCTGTAAGCCCAGCACTTTGGGAGGCCAAGGCAGGCGGATCACTGGAGGTCAGGAGTTGTAGACCAGCCTGGCCAACAAGGTGAAACCCCATCTCTACTAAAAATACAAAAAAAAAAAAAAAAAAAAAAAAAAAAAAAAAAAGCTGGGTGTGGTGGCACATGCCTGTAATCCTAGCTACTCGGGAGGCTGAGGCAAGAGAATAGCTTGAGCCCAGGAGGCGGAGGTTGCAGTGAGCCGAGATTGCACCACTGCACTCCAGCCTGGGCGACACAGCAAGACTCTGTCTCATAAAAAAAGAGGCATACATGGAAAAATGCACAGAAGCAGCATCCTAGATCCAGGTCACAGCCTCACTGGGTTTCTGAAAGTCCTCACTTCTATGGACCAGTGTCAGGCAATGTTTTTTCTCTCTCCTTGGTGCAACTGGGGAGCTTTTGGTTTGGGGCTTGGTGGGTGCAAAGATGAAATTCATGCTGTGTATGATTTGTAACTGGCAACGTAGGTCTTATCAACATTTCCAGGGAGAATTTGCTCCTGGGGAAAGTCAGCAGGGTCCAGAGAGCAAAAGGATCATAAAGCCAGGAAGGCCCAGGGGAGAAATCGCTGGTCTTTAGGTGGCTGGCACAGAGCAGGTGTCACTTGGAAGGTAGAGCCACCTGTTCTCCCACCTGAACAAGGATGGAGAACAAAGAGGCGGGAACCCCTCCACCCATTCCATCCAGGGAGAGGGTAAGTGCCAAGACTAGGAAACTGTCACTGTCCCTCTCCCACCAGCTGTGCAGACCTGTGGAGGGAGGTGAAGGCCCTGCAATGCTTTTAGCAAGGAGCGGGTAGCGTGCTTCCCTTTCCTGCAGGATAACCAGGCCTGGGCGTGCCAGGTGGAGAAGCAGCTGTGCTCAAACCTCATGGCTCAGACACGGGCCAGAGTGGCTTAGTGACTGCTGGGAGAGCGGATGGTGCTGGAGATGCCTCTCTCCCTTCCACCCCTGCTCCCCTCCACTTCCCCCACCCTTAAAGATCGAGGGGAGATGGCCTCTGAAGAATGCCCGAATCCTGCCCTTCTCAGTCTGGTTGTTCCTGAGTGTGCAGAGCTATGGGCTGTGGGCAGCCAGGGAGCTAAGTGTGAGGATTGGGGTGAGGACATGTGGCACAGGAGTTGGGGGTGGAGGGGGCAGTGCGGGGGGGCATGTACCAGGGCCTTGGCTCTAGGATATGGTCACAGACCCCACCCACCTGCTCCTCAGACTTTGGACCTCAGGCCAGTTCCCCTCCAAGCTGCCCTGGGTGTTGTGGCAACCATGGACAGCCCTGGCCCTGAGCACAGGGGATTGCCTGGGTTTTCCTAAGGGCCTGTTCTAGAGCCAGAAGCAAGCAGTGAGTCTGTCTGTCTGGGATGCTCTTCCCCACGATGCTCACGCGGCTGCTCCCTCTCATCCACTCTGGTTCCGGCTCAAAGGGCATCTGCTCAGAGAGGGTTCCCTGCCCTGCCCAGCCTATTGAACACAGTCCCTCATTCCCCACAGGCTGCTACCCCATCCATCACCCTGTTGTATTATTCTCACAGCATTCTAGCTATTTGGAATTACCATCTTTGTCTTTTTCAGACGGGGTGGGCTCCCCTCACTAGAAAGGGAGCTTCTTAAAGGCAGTGCTTTGCTGGGCCTTTTTCCTAAAGCATCTCCTACTTCACACTTGGCCTTCAAGGCCTAGCACAGGGCCAGGCACATAGGAGATGCTCAAATACATCCTCAAGGAGGGAATGAATGCATGCAGAGACCTCATGCCTCTCAGCCCTGAAAAGCCCCAGCTCTGCGCCACCTCCTCCTCTTTTCTGGGGCACAGCCTGGGCTCTCCCGTCCCCCACTTCCAGCCCGGGCTGGAGGGAGGTGGAGGCCCAGCCACTCCACTTCCTGAGGCCCAAGCCCACAGCGTCCCGACCTTGGACTTGTCTCCCACAGCGGCTCCAGCCCACGCTGTTGCTAGCGACACTGAGTGCCGCCTTTGGCTCAGCCTTCCAGTACGGCTACAACCTCGCTGTGGTCAACACTCCGCACAAGGTGGGCACAAGGTGGACTGGACAGCAACTGACTGCGGTTGTGGGTGGAAGGTAGCGACCATCTTCCTCCACGGAGGCCATCATATTGCCTCTAGGAGGCGCCATCTTGCCTTTGGGAGCAGCCATCTTGTCCTAGTACCCTGGATGCCCACCCCTGGAGACCAGGGTGTGGCAGGAGGTGTTTCCCCCTGGAGTGTCGTCCTTTCCAGGCACGTTGGGATGCTGGGGGACCTGGATTCCCAGCACAGTCTTTTTGGGCCTCAGGTCCCACTGCCCTCACCTTGGGTAGGCCCCTTGTTGATTGGAAAGAGAATGGGGTCAAAGGTTGAACTCAGTGGCATTTAGGGATTGGGGCAAAGGGGAGAAAAGGAAAAAGAGAAGGGGCCCTTGTCAGGTGTGGAAGAACCTGAGGGCAGAGTGTCCCCAAAGTCTACTAAAGGATGAGAGTTAAGGAGGGAGGGACAGCCTGTGCTGATGAGTTCAGATGGGGACAGAGAACTGACCACAGGCTTAACCTTGGTATGTGTATATGTTTAAGCTTGCATACATATATTAGCATGTCTACATACACTGTATTATATTTACGTGTGTATTACATATAGATACATATATTAGTATACTTACAATTATTACCATGGATGGAACCTCTAAGTCAAGCAATGTACCATCGACTTAATCACATTTGATGCTAACACATTCTGTATAAGGTACATCTTATTTCCATAACTGATGAGGAAATTAAGGTTTCTGGAGGTTCTATAACTTGCCTGAAGTCACACAATTAGTAAAAATATTTCCTGGGCGTGGTGGCTCACATCTGCAATCCCAGCACTTTGGGAGGCCAAGGCAGATAGATCACCTCATCACCTGAAATCAGGAGTTCAAGACCAGCCTGGCCAACATGGTGAAACCTCATCTCTACTAAAAATGCAAAAAATAGCTGGGTATGATGGCGGATGTCTGTAATCCCAGCTACTCAGGAGGCTGAGGCAGGAGAATCACCTGAACCCGGGAGGCAGAGGTTGCAGTGAGCCAAGATCACGCCATTGCACTCTAGCCTGGGTGACAGAGCAAGACTCCATCTCAAAAAAAAAAAAAAAGAAAAGAAAAAAAAGAAAGAAAAGAAGAAGAATATTTCCTATGGTGCCTCTGGCAGAGTAAGTCTCTTAAAAGTAAATTTAAATCTTTTTTTTTTTTTCTATTTTTTTAATAGAGACAAGGTCTCCCTATGCTGACTAGGTTGATCTTGAACTCTTGGCCTCAAGCAATCCTCCCGCCTCGGCCTTCCAAAATGCTAGGATTACAGATGTGAGCCACCATTCCCAGCCAAAAGTAAATTTTTTTCTTTTTTTTTTTTGAGACAGAGTCTCGCTCTGTCGCCCAGGCTGGAGTGCAGTGCTGCAATCTCGGCTCACTGCAAGCTCCGCTTCCCAGGTTCACGCCATTCTCCTACCTCAGCAGCCTAAGGAGTTGGGACTGCAGGCGCCCGCTACCATGCCCCGCTAATTTTTTGTATTTTTAGTAGAAACAGGGTTTCACTGTGTTTGCCATGGTGGTCTCGATCTCCTGACTTCATGATTCGCCCACCTTGGCCTCCCAAAGTGCTGGGATTACAGGCGTGAGCCACCGCGTCCTGCCAAAAGTACATTTTTTAACAGTGAATTTGTAACCATCTTTTTGTTTAGCCTGGTTTCTCGTCTCAACCCATCATACAGTAGCTTTTTTGATTCTCAGATAACAGTAGGGAATCAGCGGGTTTAACTGTGTCTTACAGTTGTTAGCAGAAAAACCTCTCTGTACAATGACAAGTGGCCACTGAGAACACTTTCTCGTTCTCGTGAATTGCCCAATATTCTTAGCTGTGGATGGGGCAATGTTTTGCAGGTCTTCAAGTCATTTTACAATGAAACCTACTTTGAGCGACATGCAACATTCATGGACGGGAAGCTCATGCTGCTTCTATGGTCTTGCACCGTCTCCATGTTTCCTCTGGGCGGCTTGTTGGGGTCATTGGTCGTGGGCCTGCTGGTTGATAGCTGTGGCAGGTAAACAGAAGGTTCACTGCTCCCACTTACAATTCACGCTAGTAAGCCACACTGTCTCTGGGCATTTGTGCACCTCGTGGGGAGATGTATGACCCTGAAAATCAGATCTGAAGTCTAGTCTCCGCTTGGCCACAGTCATCATGACCTTAAAGCCAGTTCCTAAATGTCTCTGGGATTTCTTTCCTAGGCCGTTGCATGGGAAAAGCATTCCCTTCCGTCACCTACCACAGAGGTGGTGCAGCCTTTGAGATCAAGGCTCCTGACGGTGCTCAGCTTAGTGCCTTGTAAGCACTTCCAGTGGGTGTTCACTAAATGCTTGTTTATCGGGTGTCATTTGGGGGTCAGGTGGCCATGGCTCCAAGTTCTGAGAGCTGCAGCCTCTCCCCACGTGTCCTTGTCAGAGTTTGTTACTGAGGCTGGGGTCAGGCTGAGTCACTCTGCCTGCCACAGTCTCACAGATATGAGATCGTTTGGAAATGAAGACTGGGCAGGTCTTTGAACTTTGCTTGGCTCACACGGATTCACTCATTGTTCTTCCTAAGCCCAGGTGCTCCAAAGACGTGACTCCACAGATAAGGAAAGATGCACAGGCCAAGGTTCCCAGGAGGGCAAAGCGTGAGCCTGGGCTCAGGGCGAGGCCTGGTGGTGTTCTCTTAGTTCAGCCCACTCATTCGGATTCACGGTTACACTTGGGCGTGGTGTGCCAGGTTAGGCAGTGTGCAGGAGTGACTGGAAGCCCTCCAGTGAAAAGCCACTCAAAACACCAGAGCAATTTCATTTTCAGGCATAGAAAGAAAATAGTGCTGATTGAAAATTAATTATCTATGAATTAATGCAAGACTCACAGGATCTCTTCTTGCGAATACTTGATTGACAATTAATTCGCTATACATTATGCACTGGAATGAAGAAACTGTTGACTCTAATGTAATTATACCATAATTCAAGCTTTTTTTTTTTTTTGGTCATCCAGACTGTGATGTCCTCATCTAGACTGAGAGTGATTGGACTGTTCTGGAAGCCCAGGCTTGGCCTCTACTTCCTTGTCTGAACCCATTTTCCGGATGAGGAGCCTGAGCCTGGGAATGTGGTGGTGCCAGCCTTGCCCAGTGGGGTCCTGACAGCCCCAGCTTCCCCTCCTAGTCACCAGGAAGGGCTGGGAGTCCAGAGAAGGGTGGGGACGTGTCTGGGCTGCTTAGTCTTTTTGGGCCTCCTGGCTGGCTGACTCTCCCCCATCACGGTCTGGGCTCTGGTGGCTGCTCCTGAAGGCTGCGGAAGCCCCAGGGAGAGAAAAGTGGCCTGAGAACACCAGCTTGCTTATCTGTGGATGCCCTGGCCAGTCTTCAGTGTTGCCGACCTGGGATATTTTCATAGAGTCTTCACCACCCGCTCCCTCCTCTTGGCACCAGAACCCCACCTTCCTGGCTGACTCACTCAGCACACTCACTCAGGGTCCCAGCGGCCCTCAAAGATGTGTGCAAAGTGTGAGACAATCACAAAGGTAGTCCTGTGGCTGCTGACAGCTTCATCATCCCCAGACCTGCTGGGGTGCAAGGAGGGAGCGCCTCCCCCTGGCAGTGGAGAGAGGAAATAAAAAATGAATACCAGGCTGGGCACGGGGGCTTGCACCTATAATTCCAGCACTTTGGGAGGCTGAGGTGAGCGAATCACTTGAGGCTAAGAGTTCGAGACCAGCCAGGCCAACATGGTGAAACTCCGTCTCTACTAAAAATACAAAAATTAGCTGGGCATGGTGGTGCATGCCAGTAATCCCAGCTACTTGGGAGGCTGAGGCAGGAGACTCGCTTGAACTCAGGAGGCAGAGTGTATTAGTCCATTTTCACTCTGCTGATAAAGACACACCCAAGACTGGGCAATTTACAAAAGAAAGAGGTTTAATGGACTCACAGTTCCACGTGGCTGGAGAGGCCTCATAGTCATGGCGGAAGGCAGAGGAGGAGCAAAGCCACATCTTCCATGAATGGCAGCAAGCAAAGAGAGAGCTTGTGCAGAAACGCTCGTCCTTATAAAACCATCAGACCTGGTGAGACTTATTCACTATCACAAGATCAGCACTGAGAAGACTTGCCACCAGGTCCCTCCCACAACACGTGGGAATTTAAGATGAGATTTGGGTGAGGACACAGCCAAACCATATCACGGAGGTTGCAGTGAGCCGACATCCCACCACTGCACTCTAGCCTGGGCGACACAGCAAGACTCCCTCTCAAAAAAAAAAAAGAAAAGAGTATCAGGATGCACCAGCCAGCAATGCCACAGCTCAGGAGCTCTCTGCCCTCTTTCTGGTCCACTGCCATTCTTCTCCTGTGCAAAACCCAAGCCAAAGGCAAGGAAGGGAGGCACGGGAGCCATTGCTGCAGGTTGGCGTAGGACCTAGAGCATGGAGTCAAGCAGATGAGTGGATCGTGAAGGCAGCAGGATGCACTCAGCATAGTGCTGTTTTTCAGGCACTCCCTGCCCTTCTCAGGCTTGTGGTTTTTCAGCCTTGGAGGGGATCTTAGAAATCACGTAGTCCCATTCTGCACCCCACTCGTTGTAGGAATTCCCTGTTCAACATTCCTGACAGTCATCGTGTCTGGTCTAGAAACCACCAGCGACAGCTTGAATACCACCAGTGACGGGAAGCTCTCTACCTCCCGGGGCAGCCCCATTCTTTGTTCCTGCCCTCCCCTTTTCAGGCAGCTCCAATCGTTAGAATGCTCCCCTCCCCAACTCCCACCCCTGCTGACCCCAAGTCTTCCTTCCTGGGACGTCTGCCCATTCGCCCCTTCTTCCCCAATCTGTCTTAATCCGTTCCGGCTGCTACAACCACGGACGTAAACAGACTTTTATCTTCTCACAGTTCTGCAGGATAGAAATTCAAGATCAAGGTACCAGCAGATCTGTTTCCTGGGGAGGGCATTCTTCCTGGCTTGCAGACAGCTTTCTTCTGGCTGTGTCTTTTTTTTTTTCTTTTTCTTTTTCTTTTTTGAGATGGAGTCTTGCTCTGTGGCTCTGGATGGAGTGCAGTGGCACGATCTCGGCTCCCTGTAACCTCTGCCTCCTGGATTCAAGTGATTCTCCTGCCTCAACCTCCCGAGTAACTGGGATTACAGGCATGTGCCACCACGCCTGGCTGACTTTTGTTTTTTTAGTAGAAATGGGTTTCACCATGTTGGCCAGGCTGGTCTCGAACTCCAGACCTCAAGTGATCCGCCCGCCTCAGCTTCCCAAAGTGCTGGGATTACAGGCTTGATTCACCACGCCCAGCCTGGCTTTGTCTTCACAGGGCAGAAAAAGAGAGTGGTTTCTTGTATGTCTCTTCCTATCCCATGGTGAGGGCCCCACATGACGCGTTCACCTCCCAGAGGCCCCTCTTCCTAATCCCATCACACTGGGGTTAAGGCCTTCAACATAGGAATTTGGGGGACACTATTCAGTCTACAGCCCCCTGCTTCAGCTCTTTCTCGGGCGCATTCCCGTGCCTCTGTAATGACCGCCTGAAGAATAGGAGCTGGTGTTGGGAGAGCTTCCACGGCGTCCACGCACCCCTGCCCTCTGGGCTCGCTGTCTTTGCAGAAAGGGGACCCTGCTGATCAACAACATCTTTGCCATCGTCCCCGCCATCCTGATGGGAGTCAGCAAAGTGGCGAAGGCTTTTGAGCTGGTCATCTTTTCCCGAGTGGTGCTGGGAGTCTGTGCAGGTACCTGGGGCCCAGGCTCTGGCTCAGCCTTGGGGACAGGGTCTCTTTGGCCAAGACTAGAAGCAGAAGTAGACGAGGTGTCTGGCTGGCTCTGTCTGCCTCTTTTCATTTCAAGACATCCTCCCATCTGCATTCCCAGGACCTTGCAAGCCTCATGCTTGCTTTTGTTAATTAATTAATTAATTTTTTTTTAGAGACAGAGCCTCACTATGTTGCCTAGGCGGATCTCAAACTCTTGGGCTCAAGTGAACCTCCTGGCTCGGCCTCCCAAAGTCCTGGGATTATGGGTATGAGCCACTGTACCTGGCCAAGCCTCATGCTTACTGGCCCCTTCCCTTTATTTAAGGATCTTTAGAAACACACTTTCACCTTGAAGTACAAATAACCAATAAGGTTTTACAAGGTATCTTCCAAGCAAGATGGACAATTTAAACTCAGTAGTTTAACTACAGTAATTTCTTCTATTAATAAAGTTAGAAAGCAGTCTGTGCTTTAGAAAAATCTGAAAATAGGCCGGGTGCGGTGGCTCAAGCCTGTAATCCCAGAACTTTGGGAGGCCGAGATGGGCGGATCACGAGGTCAGGAGATCGAGAGGCTAACACGGTGAAACCCCGTCTCTACTAAAAAAAATACAAAAACTAGCTGGGTGAGGTGGCGGGCGCCTGTAGTCCCAGCTACTCGGGAGGCTGAGGCAGGAGAATGGCCTATACCCGGGAGGCGGAGCTTGCAGTGAGCAGAGATCCGGCCACTGCACTCCAGCCTGGGCAACAGAGCGAAACTCCGTCTCAAAAAAAAAAAAAAAAAAAAGAAAAGAAAAAGAAAAATCAGAAAATAGACCAAAGCAGAAGTTTGATCGTTAAGTGCCAGGGACACATGGAGGCCTAGGCTCCTCCCCTGTAACAAGCGGCCCAGCCCGGCGGCTAGAAAGGAAAAGGTCTCCTCATCACACCCTGGTGATGCCTCCATGGCGGCTGAGGATTCTGGAGGGATTTTGGTATAAGACCAAACTAAACAGTCAAGGTTGGCCTACCTCCATCTCCACGGAGAGGCTGACAGCACGGAGAAGCCCCGGGATTAGGAAATGGAATTGAATTGCATCTCAGGTTCCCGTGTTTGCGGTTTGCCTGCCCTGATTTCTGCTGTGCCCAAACCAGGCATCTCCTACAGCGCCCTTCCCATGTACCTGGGAGAACTGGCCCCCAAGAACCTGAGAGGCCTGTTGGGAACAATGACCGAGGTATTCGTCATCGTTGGAGTCTTCCTAGCACAGATCTTCAGCCTCCAGGGCATCTTGGGCAACCCGGAAGGTAACCGGCAGCGCAGAGGTCACGCTAGGTCCAGTCCCTCATTCAGCTGTGCCGGGTGTTACTGATGGATCGAGTCAGATGAGGCCTGAGAGGTGACTTTAGGGTCAGGCGTTGGGCAGTGTAGTGGGCAACGGGATGGGTGACCTTGTTCGGGGCTGTTTTGGTGAGTGATAGGGACGAATCGTGCTTGGGAATGGGAATCAGGGGCTTCCAGGCAGGTAGAGGTTTTGCTATAAAGGGAAGGAGAGAAGTTGGGGAAACGAGATGGAGAGAACAGGTTTCTTTCAGGCCGCGAAAAATGTCAGCGTAATTTGGCTGTCAGCGTAATAGGAATGGCCCAGTACAGAGGGACGTCAATGGGGGGCAAGTAGGTTCGCAGCCGCCATCCCTGTCTCTGGGTGGCTGTCTTCTTCTGGCACCCTCTATCTTCCCAGTGAATTAGGAGGCAAGGCCGTTGCCTGAGAGCGAGTGGGGGTCGTGGTGGAGATTTAGGAGAGAGGTGCGTGGCCCTCTGAAGGTCTGCTGAAAAATCACTGACACGAAGCGGATTGATTAATAGAAAAGGCATGCAAACGTATTTAACCAGATTCGCGGAGCCTTCAGAGTGAAGATCCAGACAGAGGGGAAATTGTCTGTTTTAGTCCAGGCTCAACAGAGTATGGACAGCCAAGTAGAAATAGAATTGGACAAAAAGGGTCTGATCCGACATGAATGGACGAGTGGGGAGACCCCTCGGAGCCTGTCTGTGTAGGTTCTTCTTGGTCTCTGTGCAGCCTTCCTTCCTTCTGGGTGTGGGGCAGGACCCGCTGCAGAATGGGGGCCTCTTATGACCTACAGCCAACAGCACTGGTCAGAGATTTTCCTTCCGGCCAGTTGTTGTTGTTGTTGTTGTTGTTGTTGTTGTTGTTTTGAGACAGAGTCTCACTCTGTCGCCCAGGCTGGAGTGCAATGGTGCGATCTCAGCTCACTGCAACTTCTGCCTCCCGGGTTCAAGCAATTCTCCTGCCTCAGCCTCCTGAGTAGCTGGGATTACAAGTATGAGCCACCACGCCTGGCTAATTTTGTATTTTTAGTAAAGATGGGGTTTCTCCATGTTGGCCAGGATGGTCTCGAACTCTTGACCTCGGGTGATCCACCCATATGGCCAGTTTTTACATAGAATATTTTTAGGTTTTATGGAACTGGTTTTGAGGAAAGGGAATCCGGTTTGTATGACCTGTCCAGGAATCCTGACTAGGGATGCTGGTTTCTAGGGTTAGCCTCAGGGGAAATGGGACTGAGACAGGGGGACAGGAGAAGGTCACAGAAAAATTTTGCTTCTGAGGGTGCTGCTGAGGCCTTCATTTTGGGGTATTGGTTTTAGAGCCCCACCAGGAGAAAGTGAGAGACACTCATGGAGGGTGGAGAGAAAGAGGATAAGAGGATGGACCACCAAGCAGGCCTGAATGAATGCAGCCAGCAATAAAAGCCCCATGAACCCAGTGGGGTTTCTCCTTTCTTTCTCTTTCTTTCTCTGTTTCTCTCTTTCTCTTTCTTTCTTTCTTTTTCTTTCTTTCTTTCTTTCTCTCTCTCTCTCTTTCTTTTCTTTTCTTTCTTTCTTTCTTTCTTTCTTTCTTTCTCTCTCTCTCTTTCTTTTCTTTTCTTTCTTTCTTTCTTTCTTTCTTTCTTTCTTTCTTTCTTTCTTTCTTTCTTTCTTTCCTTTCTTTCCTTTTTCTCTTCCTTCCTTCCTTCCTTCTTTCCTTCCTCTCTCTTCTTTCCTTCCTTCCTTCCTCTCTCTCCCTCCCTCCCTCCCTCCCTCCTTCCCTTCCTTCCTTCCTTCCTTCCCTCCTTCCCTCCCTCCCTCCCTCCTTTCTTCCTTCCTTTCTGGTCTTACTCTGTCACCTGGGCTGGACTGCAGTGGTACAGTCATAGCTCACTGCAGCCTTGACTTCCCAGGCTCAAACGATCCTCCTGCCTCAGCTTCCCAAGTTGCTGGGACTACAGGCACGCACCACCATGCCCAGCTCTTTTTTTCTATTTTTGTTGTAGAGACAAGGGTCTCACTATGTTGTCCAGGCTGGTCTCTAACTCCTGGGCTCAAGTAATCCTCCTGCCTCAGCCTCCCAAAGTGAAGGGATTACAGGCATGAGCCACTGTGCCTGGCCGGGGTTTTTTATACACATTTCTGAGTGACCCAAATTCTGCACATATTCCTTAATGGGCAGATTTATGTCTTTGTGATCCCCACGGTACCCTGAAAAGGTTCAGAGACTCAGAACCTGGTGGGTGCTCCATGAAAGATCATTAGCAGAAATGATTCCTAAACCGCCCAGAGTGACTGAATATGAAACCGTCAATTAGAGAGACATCAGCTGGGGAAGCCACGGTGCACGACGCTTAGTGCCTGTGTCTCCTTTATCCCTCGCCACTTCTTGCCTGAGACTCAGAGATGTTAAAGAACTTGTCATCTGGGTGCAGTGGCTCATGCCCAGCATTTTGAGTGGCCAAGGCAGGAGGATCATTTGAGCCCAAGAGTTCACAACCAGCCTGGGCAACATAGCAAGACCCTGTCTCTACTAAAAATTAAAAAAAAAAAAAAAAAAAGAAAACCCAGCCAGGTGCGGTAATGCATGCTTGTAGTTCTAGCCACTCAGGAGGCTGTGGTGAGAGGATCGCATGAGCCTGGGAGATTGAGGCTGCAGTGGGCTGTGATCGCAGCACTGCACTCTTGCTTGGCTGATAGAGCTAGACCCTGTCTAAAAAAAAAAAAAAAAAAAAAAGAACTTGTCCACTTCCCACCATACCAGCAGGTGGGAGGCGGATGGAAACCCTGTTCTCTACAGTTCCCCTCCTTAGCCCAAGCCATCCAGAAGGATCTCACTCAGACCCAGCGCAGGGTCCAGGCCGTGCCCTACCATGGCCCTAATGAGGCAGAGATTATCCCCTTTCCAGCTATAAAAGTAGGAACAAGACTGAGCTCATTTTCTCTGGGATTCAAGTGTTTAAATCATTGCCTATTCTTTAGAGAAACGGTGTTCTTCCTGCAAAATAATTAATGACACATACATTTTTATAACGATAATGATTTCCTCTGTTTTGAATGTGGAACCCGTTTGTAGGAGGACTCTGGTGGGAACGAAGTCCGCACAGTCCTTGGTTCACACATAGGAGCGTGACTTTCCAAGCACAGTGGTGGGTGGGCCAGTGGGTGCCCAGGCCCCGGGATCCTGAGTCCTTGGCTCCTTGCAGGCTGGCCGGTGCTTCTGGCACTCACAGGGGTGCCCGCCCTGCTGCAGCTGCTGACCCTGCCCTTCTTCCCCGAGAGCCCTCGCTACTCCTTGATTCAGAAAGGAGATGAAGCCACAGCACGACAAGGTATGAAGTCGCAGGCCACTCTCCCAGGCCCTGCCCACCCCGGTGGCCGGGCAAAGCCATGGTCAGGGCCAGAGGCAGGGTCGCCATGGGTCAGGGGTGAGAGCTGGGAGCTGAACAGGGTGTGGGGGTGGCAATTGGGGGCATGGCCAAGGTCAGGTCAGGGAATGGTGAGCTCAGGGCCAGCATCAGGGCCTAGGGCCCAGCCTTCAGGGAGATGGCCCTCTGAGGGGGTGGTTCTGCTCTCTGCAGCCCTGAGGAGGCTGAGAGGCCACATGGACCTGGAGGCCGAGGTGGAGGACATGCGTGTGGAGGCCCGGGCCGAGCGCGCCGAGGGCCACCTGTCTGTGTTGCGTCTCTGCGCCCTGCGGTCCCTGCGCTGGCAGCTCCTCTCCATCATCGTGCTCATGGCCGGCCAGCAGCTGTCGGGCATCAACGCGGTACATGGGACGGTGGCCAGGCGGGGAGACAGATGAAGCAGACCCAGGCTTCATGGATAGCAACACAGTTCCACGCACAGAGGCCTGGCCTGGCAGCAGGGCCAGGATCAGCCCAGGCAGGGCCAGATGTCAGGAAGAAAACTCAGTCCTCTCTGCCTCCCTGCTCTGCCTCTCCCCACATGCTACCTTCATTTTTCTCTGTTTCCCCAGAAGGAATGCCTCCTGCCAATAGTCCTTTCCCCTCTATACAAGACACCAACTAGACTGAGATGAGCTGAGGTCTCCTGGGTCCAAGCTCAGGTCACCAGGCCAGGGTTGGTAGGCCCAGCCTGGGTCAGGAGCCCACCTTGGGCCCGCTTGGCTGTGATGCTTGTGGCATCGCTTTCTGCGACCGTGGCTCTTTGGCCATAACTGTATCTAACCATGGTGTGGGGGAAGGGTGGATATCTGGCAGAAGCTAAAACACTGGAGATTGGGTGGGTGACCCGGTTGCTCCAGTGGCATGTCAGGAAGAGGTGGCCTTGGCCCCAGGGATTCATGGATGTTTAACCAGTGATCATGGGAGGGTGGACGGCCAGGTGGGAGCCACCAGATGTGGAATGGCACACGTGGCTTTTCGAAGGGCTGTGTATTCCAGTGTCCTTGGCACGGGGCCAGAAGACGGACGGAACTTACGGTTGGCTTGGCCCAGAGTGAGAAGTAAGAAGTCATGCTTTGGGATGTGAGCTCTTAGAGTAACTGAACGATGGAGGGACAAGTGCTCTTGGAGTCGTGTGGTCCGACTCCCGTTTTATAGACGCGGAACCTGAGGCTCAGAGAGGGAGGAGCTGTGACCCCGGATTCCGGGGCAGCACTGGGCTCCACCCTGGTGTCCTGACTCTGGGTCAGGCCTCTTTTTCCCGCCACCTGCTGCCTCCTTCCTGTCCCAGGGTCCCCAACCCAGGCTTGCAGAACTGTGTGTGGCTTGAGTTGAGAAAGTTAAGCCAGTGTCCTGGGTCTTCAGGCCTCTCCTCACAGCCCTGTGTTTCTGTTTAGATCAACTACTATGCGGACACCATCTATGCATCTGCGGGCGTGGAGGCCGCCCACTCCCAGTATGTAACAGTGGGTTCTGGCATGGTCAACATAGTGATGACTGTTACCTCGGTGAGTGAGCAGGAGGCCTCTTTCCTGCAGGAGGGTCTCTGGTCATGTGCCCCCCGGCAGACAGGAGCCCTACAGAGTCAACTGAGTGCCGGTGGCCCTGGTCCCAGGGTCACTTAAGGGACATGGACTCTAGGATGCACACATACTAACTACCTGTATGACTTTGACCAGAAAACTCAGAATTCCTTCAGATCTGGCCAGGCGCAGTGGCTCACACCTGTAATCCCAGCACTTTGGAAGGCCAAGGCGAGCGGATCACTGGAGGTCAGGAGTTTGAGACCAGCCTGGCCAACATAGTGAAACCCAGTCTCTACTGAAAATACAAAAAAATTATCTGGGTGTGGTGGCACACACTTGTAATCCCAGCACTTTGGGAGACTGAGGTGGGTGGATCACTTGAGGTCAGGAGTTCAAGACCAGTCTGGTCAACATGGTGAAACCCCATCTTTATACAAAAATTAGCCAGGCATGGTCGTAGGCACCTGTAATGTCAGCTACTTGGGAGGCTGAGGCAGGAAAATCACTTGAACTCGGGAGGTGGAGATTGCAGTGAGCTGAGATGGTACCACTGCACTCCAGCCTGGGTGACAAGAGCAAGACTCTGTCTTAAAAACAACAACAACAAACCTTCAGATCCAAGTTTCTTCCTTTGTAAAAATCATTATGGTGACTGCAATACATGGTATTCAAATGCAGATACCACTTTTCGTTGGTATAATATCATTATTTCAGAGTTCAGTATTTAAAATCTGAGCTACTTGCACTTTGATATATATGTTGTATGAAAAGGGGTCAGATGGGCCAGGCACGGTGGCTCACGCCTGTAATCCCAGCACTTTGGGAGGCTGAGGTGGGAGGATCACGAGGTCAGGAGATCGACACCATCCTGGCTAACACGGTGAAACCCTGTCTCTACTGAAAATACAAAAAATGAGCCAGGTGAGGTGGCGGGTGCCTCTAGGCCCAGCTACTCAGGAGGCTGAGGCAGGAGAATGGCATGAATCCGGGAGGCGGAGCTGGCAGTGAGCCGAGATTGTGCCACTGCACTCCAGCCTGGGCAACAGAGCGAGACTCCGTCTCAAAAAAAAAAAAGAAAGAAAAAAAGAAAAGGGTCAGATGATCATGGCATTCCTTTCCCTAGACCATTTTCAAGTTATTTTCTGATTATTTTGATTCCTGTTTCTTGAGTTGCCAGTGATGGTAAACATTTTTAATAAAGTTATCTATTATTTGTATTTTCCCCAGAGCTAGTTTAAGTTCCAGTCAACTCTCAGAAGATTTAGAAGGGCAGGGAAGGAGAAGTTAATGAAAATAGTGGAAGAGGCCTATAGGAAAATTAAGGGAAGAGGACGGAGGTCCCCAGGCTGAAGTCTCAGCCCCTTCCACCTGCTGGATTTCCGTGGCCCCATCCTCGGTTTTCCTCTGGGGCAGGATCCATCCTTTATCCTCAGAGTCCTCCTCCTTGGGGATAAATGACCATGACTAGGACCTGCTTCCCCATCATCCTACCTGGAGCAACCCAAGCCAGAAAAATACACTTCCCCTCTCCCTGAAGGAACAGCGTCTGGGAACCAGGCATAGAGCATGAAATTGACAGTATTTCTCTGATTTTGGGGGTTCACTTTGCTCGCATCTGGCCCTCCTGAATGGCAGTGATTGTCTGTTGGGATGTTGGGAGAACATGAGTCAGCTAACATGAGTCAAGGGGCTGCACAGGGCTGGCACTGGGTCAGCCATTAGGGATGGAGTAGAATGGAAATGGTATTAGAAATAGAAAAGGAGCCGGTGTGGTGGCTCGTGCCTGTAATCCCTGCACTTTGGGAGGCTGAGGTGGGCGGATCTCCTGAGGTCAGGAGTTCGAGACCAGCCTGGCCAACATGGTGAAACCCCCATCTCTACTGAAAACACAAAAATTAGCCAGGCGTGGTAGCACACACCTGTAATCCCAGCTACTCGGGAGACTGAGGCAGGAGAATTGCTTGTACCCAGGAGGTGGAGGTTGCAGTGAGCCAAGGTTGTGCCACAGCACTCCAGCCTCATGTGACAGAGTGAGACTCCATCAAAAAAAAAAAAAAAAAAAAGAAATGGAAAAGGAAGGAAGAAGTTGAAAGAATGCTGGTCACAGGGAGTGTGGCCTGGGCTTGGATGTTGGAGAAGGAGCTGGCTGAGTGGAGGGGCCAGTCCATCAGGTGGAAAAGTGGGGAGATGGGGGCCCCCCATGATGTGAGCCCAGATTCCATATGGCCTCAATGTCGAGTGGAGCCTCAGCGAATAGGAGGGGGCTATTTTTATTCTTATTCTTTTTATTTATGTTTTTTTTTTTTTTTTTTTGAGACGGAGTCTCGCTCTGTCGCCCAGGCTGGAGTGCAGTGGCCGGATCTCAGCTCACTGCAAGCTCCGCCTCCTGGGTTTACGCCATTCTCCTGCCTCAGCCTCCCAAGTAGCTGGGACTACAGGCGCCCGCCACCTCGCCCAGCTAGTGTTTTTGTATTTTTTAGTAGAGATGGGGTTTCACCGTGTTAGCCAGGATGGTCTCGATCTCCTGACCTCATGATCCGCCCGCCTCGGCCTCCCAAAGTGCTGGGATTACAGGCTTCAGCCACCGCACCCGGCCTATTTATGTATTTCTTTAAACGGAGAGACAGGGTCTCACTCTGTTGACCCAGCTGGTTTCGAACTCCCGAGCTCAAGCAATCCTCCTGTCTTGGCCTCCCAAAGTGCTGAGATTACAGGTGTGAGCCACTGTGCCCAGCCCAGGGGCTATTTTTAAATGTAGATTTTATTCCTATTCAGGTATGGTGAGGCCAATAGATCAGGAGGTGGCTACTGCTGGAAAGACAGTTTGTTCCTCACAGATCCCATGAGGAGGGCACAGTCCACGCCATGCAGGGCCTGTGGGGAAGCCCCAGGGTTGGTCAGGAAGCAGAGGCATGAAGGGGAAGTGTGAGGATGAACCTTTACTGTGGTTCCCACAGAAAGGAACGGGTGAGGCAGGGTGAGCAGGTTTAGGAGTAGCTGGTGTGAATAATTTCCTCAGGCTGGGGGTTACAGAGGCTGTCCCAGCTGCCTGGCCCCTGGCCCCCAGGGTGTTAGGGCAAGTGATGCTGGCCTTGAGTGTGAAAGCTCAGCAGAGGAGGACCTGGGGTGTGGGCCTGCATTGTCGGTTTGCAGATGAAAGAGGCACTCCCAGACAGCCATTTGTTTGCTATCGGTGGGGTGGGAAGGGTAGTCCCTCCAGGGCCATCAAGGTCCCAAGATGTCAAAGCATCAAACACAGAAAATAGAAAATGTGGTTATTCCAGTGGGTGGCAGAGGTGCAGGGAGCCAAGATCCAGGAGGTCTGGAAATGACCAGAACAAGGAAGGGTGGTGGTGAAGAGCATGAATGTCTGACCCATGTCAAATGAGCAGCCTGCATCCCACATGCAGGCAGCAGGGGTAAGAAAGGGACACCTAAAAGGTGGGGCGAGGTGGCTCACACCTGTAATCCCAGCACTTTGGGAGGCTGAGGCGGGAGGATCACTTGAGGTCAGGAGTTCGAGACCAACCTGGCCAACATGGTGAAATCTCGTCTCTACGAAAAATACAAAAATTAGCTGGGTGTGGTGGCAGATACCTGTAATCCCAGCTACTTGGGAGGCTGAGGCAGGAGAATCACTTGAACCCCAGAGGCGAAGGTTGCAGTGAGCCAAGATCGCGCTGTTGCTTGCACTCCAGCCTGGGCAGCAAGAGCGAAACTCCGTTTAAAAAAAAAAGAAAGAAAAAAGAAAGGGTCACCTAAGAGGGGACTGCAAGAGGAAGTGGAGGCTCTGCCCAAGAATCCTGGGCGCCAGGCCAACGTAGCTCCTCACCGTCCCCCTTCCCCTCCAGGCTGTCCTGGTGGAGCGGCTGGGACGGCGGCGCCTCCTGCTGGCCGGCTACGGCATCTGCGGCTCTGCCTGCCTGGCGCTGACAGTGGTGCTCCTATTCCAGGTCTGACCTCATTTCCTGCCCCCTGGGTGGGGAGTCATAGCGGGGGTGGGAGATCCCCTGACTGAACTGCACCCACTGCACCAAGGGGTTGGTTCTGAGTCCCACTGATGGCATGCATCCTGCCTGGAAACGTAGTTTGCAATGCCCCATCCTGAAGTGAATGTCACAGGTGGCTTTGCTCACTTACACCTGCACATGCAAATAAGTAACTAGATAGATGGTCCAGCTGTCATGGGAAAGAGAAACAAGGAGAACAGTGTACAATAAAGCACGTGCTTCAATGCATAAATGCAAGGGTTCAATCGCATTAGAAAACATATGCGGGCAGTGAACAGGTGTGGACTGAGGAGAGGTAAGACCAGAAGTCATCCCATTCAAGAGGTAGAAGGAGGCTGAGCACGGTGGCTCACTCCTGCAATCCTAGCACTTTGGGAGGCCGAGGCAGGAGGATCCATTGAGCCCAAGAGTTCAAGACCAGTCTGAGCAACATGGTGAGACCCCCATCTCTACAAAAAAACAAAACGTTATCTGGGTGTGGTGGTGTGCACCTGTAGTCCCAGCTACTCAGGAAGCTGAGGTGGGAGGATCACCTGAGCCTGGGAGGTCAAGGCTGCAGTGAGCCATGATCACAGCATTGTACTCCAGTCTGGGAGACAGTGAGACCTTGTCTAAAAAAAAAAAAAATTGGGAATCATATTTCAGTAAGACTAAAACACAGCAGTCCACCCAAACAAGAAGTACATCATTTTAATTTGCAGTGTTCTCAGCCTGTATGTATTAGCCACATTCTACGGAAGTGAGGAAAATACATGGTGTGGCATGATACAAAATCTTTAAAAAGCAATCAGCATTCCGCGTCTCGGAGGCAGCCTCTCTGCTCTTGTTGCTTGTGCAGGAACCGCAGCGTTGTCCTGAACCCTTTCACATGGAAAATATATCAGCAACGCAATTGCACATGAGTACAAGAATGTGTGAGGAGCTCCTTCTGTCATTTAGAGACAAGATCTTTGCTCTTTTCCTTCTTTTCCAAGCTGCCCTCTCTGCAATGACTTTGTCCTTAACCACCAGGGAGTTCAGAGAGCTTCATGCAGCAAAGAACTGGGAGGATTCAGGGAATCACCAGGAGGCCAGGGCCTGCGGGAAAGCAAGGCCTGGAGAGGAACAGTGTTAGTGACGCTCATAAATCAATTTAATTAAAGTTTCCCTTGGAAAGAACTTCCTTCTCTAATTTTAAAACCAGTATAAGTTCTCAGCCAGACACAGTGGCTCACACCTGTAATCCCAGCACTTTGGGAGGCCAAAGCAGATGGATCACCTGAGGTCAGGAGTTCGAGAGCAGCCTGGCCACATGGTGAAACCCCGTCTCTATTAAAAATACAAAAATTAGTTGGGTGTGGTGGCATGTGCCTGTAATCCCAGCTACTCAGGAAGCTGAGGCAGGAGAATCACTTGAACTCGGGAGGTGGAAGTTGCAGTGAGCCAAGATCGCAGCACTGCTCCAGCCTGGGTGACAGAGCGAGACTCTATCTAAAAAAAAAAAAAAAAAAAAAAAATGTAAGTTCTTAGTAGATAGGGATTCTAGGAAGTGAAAAGAGGTGATCAAGACTGAGCGCCACCTGCAGAGACCACTGCCAGTGACATATCCGAAACCCAGGGGCATCCCCGGTGGCTCTTTCACTCCTTCTGTCCGACCAGGGTCTCTGCCTGAAAATGCACCAGCAGCTGCCGGCTTCACACCGGGTCCAGGGCGGCCCCACCAACCCAGCCAGCCTCGCTTTTGTTTGACATGTTGAATGGCCCCCAACCCACCCGCCTCCTCTTTCTGTTGAAAATGAATCAGATCGTGTTGTTTCTCTGCTTGGAAGCTCCCAGGGCCTCCTCTCTCACCTCACCATCCAGCTCTGTTGCCAGCTTGTCCTTTGAGGCTGTCTCATAACTGTGACTACAGGGTTCCCTGGGAAGTTCATCTAGGGGCACCTGGTGAGTTTAGCTGAAGTTCGTTGACCTGGTTTTGCATTGGCTGTTCTCCCGGCAGTTGGGAGCAGAGATGGTGATCTGCTGGCTCCACTGGTCCGGGGGTCCTAGGAGTCTCCAGAGAGTAATAGAGAAAGTCCGGACCTCAGCTCACTTATGTTGACTGGGTGACTTCAGCTGTTGCTTGATTCCTGAGGGACTAAGGTTCCTCATAGTCTGTGTTCAGAGCCCTCTGTGCTCTGGTTCCATGATTGTGGGGTTGAAACAATCGTATAGGCCGGGCGTAGTGGTGCACGCCTCTCGTCCCAGCCACAGGAGGCTGAGGCAGGAGAATCTTGAACCAGGAGGCGGAGGCTGCAGTGACCCAAGATTGTGCCACTGCACTTCAGCCTGGGCGACAGAGTGAGAGTCTGTCTCAAAAAGAAGAAATAAGAAATAATCACAGAGTCACTCAGAGGGCAGAGAAGTATCACAAAGATGAGATGAATTAATATTTGTGATTTGTAAAGTGTGGAGAATAGCACCTGGCAGGAAAATAACTCAAAGGTAGGTGTCCCTCGTTCTCCATGACGCTCATCAGGTGAGGCTGGAGGGCGCCCTCTGGGAGGCTAGAAGGCCTGGTTCTCACTGGCCTTCCTCTCTTGCCCACAGAGCCCTTGAGGTCCATGTAGGTGCCCAGACATCTAGGTGCGGCTCCTCCCTGGGGCAGGAAGGTGGGACCCGCAGGTGGACCCCTCCACACGTGGGGCTCCTGGCCTCAGCCCAGACAACCCTACCTCTCCCCACAGAACAAGGTCTCCGAGCTATCCTACCTCGGCATCATCTGTGTCTTTGCCTACATCGCGGGACATTCCACTGGGCCCAGTGAGTACCTGCATGCTGCCCTCGCCCCGGCCATCGTGGTCCATTCCTGGGCCTGGCACGCAGTCGGTGCTCGACACATATTTGCTGAGTGAATGGACGTGCTCATGCAGATCCCACCCGTTCTTAGCTCTAAGCCTTGATGGCACTCCAGGCCATGTTCATTCATTCAACCAGCGTCAGCCAGGCCAGTGCCCCACTGATCATGTGTGGCTCCCAGGGGCGCCCAGACTCAGGTTTGGCACCCAACAAGGAGATGAGCTTTTGCAGAGAGGGAGCTTGTGCGGTCCAGACCCCCCTGGGGCACCTCCGTTTACATCCATACCCTCCAGACACTCACTTTAGCCTCCAAGCCCACAGCACACCCAAGGCTCAACTGCCTTCTGTCCCTGCTGACCGCCAGCTACAGTCCCTTACTACACTGTCCCCAATGTCCTGTTGCCAGTGGCTTCGGGCTTCCACCTGGGCCCACCTCTTGGGCAGCCTCTGAGACTCCAGACTCCTTCCCCAGTGTGTCCTGAGAATTGAACCTCCTTCTCCCTGCCTGGGAAAAGACACCCCTGACTGTGAAGACTTTAATAACATCCCTGAAGAATGTTCATTTTGAAAGCACCGTCCATAAACCAAAATGAAGGTATTAATTCATTCAACACCCATTGGCGGAATACCTCTTTACACTGTGCTGTGTCAGGCACATGAATGAGACAGCATAGTTATATTTAAGGGTATTTAAGAAGTCGGATTTAGGCCTGGCATGGTGGCTCATGCCTGTAATCCCAACATTTTGAGAGGCAGAGGCAGGCGGATCACTTAAGGTCAGAAGTTTGAGAGCAGCCTGGCCAACAAGGTGAAACTCTGTTTCTACTAAAAATGCAAAAATTAGCCAGGTGTGGTGGCGGGCGCCTGTAGTCCCAGCCTGAGGCAGGAGAATCACGTGAACCCAGAAGGCAGAGGTTTCAGTGAGCTGAGATCCACCACTGCACTCCAGGTTGGGCAAGAGAGCAAGACTCCGTCTAAAATAAAAGTGTTGGGGGGTGGGATTTAGAGCAGGACACCTTCCCAGTGTACCTCAAACGTGGAGGCAGCAGAACCTCAAACGAAAAGCGCTAGTGTGTGTAGGAGACCTGGCCGGGTTCCAAGCCATTCTGCCCCCACTGCCTGTGTGTCACCTGGAGCAAGCCGTGGTTCTTCTCCAAGAACAGGGGTGATCAGGTGTGCCGGCAGATGCGAGCTCAGAGCATGCGCTGATCGGACATTCAACTTAGGCCTAAGGACTGTTGGCTGCTGCTGTTGTGGTGGACAGGAGGGAGGCAGGACAGATGGCATCCCTTGGGGGCAGGGCCCTGGAGAAGGGGCCCGGGCCCCACCTCACTGGGCTGCAGGAGTTTGCATTTGATATCCCAGCTTCATTCAGGGGCTTTGAATTCTCCTCCATGTCCATCCAGGGAGATCGGGCCTTTTCTTAGCTTTCTTCTTCTTCTTTTTTTTTTTTTAGAGTCGGAGTCTCACTCTGTTGCCCTGGCTGGAGTGCAACCTCCAACTCTTGGGTTCAAGGGATTCTCCTGCCTCAGCCTTCTGAGTAACTGGGACTACAGGCGCAGGCCACCACACTGGACTAATTTTTGTATTTTTAGTAGAGACAGGATTTCACCATGTTGGTCAGGCTGGTTTCAAACTCCTGACCTCAAGTGATCCGTGAGACCCAGCCTTTTCAATGAGGCCATTTCACCACCTAACCCGGGGTGGGAAGCTTGGAAGAGGAGGGACAGAATCTTCCTCTTTCTTTGTGTAAAGCTACAGATATGTATATATGCAGGACCTAAACAGACACACAGTATTAAAATTTCATGGGAGTGGCGATTAGGGAACAAAAATGGCTTTAGACATTTTAGACAAAGCCTCTTTTTTGTGTTCTTTTTTGAGACGGAGTCTCACTCTGTGGCCCAGGCTGGAGTGCAGTGGCGCCATCTCGGCTCACTGCAAGCTCCACCTTCCAGGTTCACGCCATTCTCCTGCCTCAGCCTCCCGAGTAGCTGGGACTACAGGCACCCGCCACTACGCCCAGCTAATTTTTTTTTTGGTAGAGACGGGGTGTCACCGTGTTATCCAGGATGGTCTGGATCTACTGACCTCGTGATCCGCCCGCCTCTGCCTTCCAAAGTGCTGGAATTACAGGAGTGAGTCACTGCGCCCGGCCTAGACAAGGCTTTTTTTTTTTTTTGAGACGGAGTCTCGCTCTGTCGCCCAGGCTGGAGTGCAGTGGCCGGATCGTGGCTCACTGCAAGCTCCGTCTCCCGGGTTAACGCCATTCTCCTGCCTCAGCCTGCCCAGTAGCTGGCACTACAGGCGCCGCCACCTCGCCCGGCTAGTTTTTTTTTTGTATTTTTTAGTAGAGACGGGGTTTCACCGTGTTAGCCAGGATGGTCTCGATCTCCTGACCTCGTGATCCGTCCGTCTCGGCCTCCCAAAGTGCTGGGATTACAGGCTTGAGCCACCGCTCCCAGCCGACAAGGCTTCTTAAGGAGGCGATAATGAAAAACAGTTGCCCAAGAAAAGGTGTAGGCCTCAGGCGCTGCCATACCCAGATCCGCCATAGGAGGGCGGCACTTCCCAAGCGAGGGCCGTCTAAAGTCACAGTGACGCCAGCGCAGAGGAAGCTCTTTCAGAAACCTCTGCCTGTGAGCTGGAGCCGCCTCACTCCCGCTGCTCCCACGAAGCTTCCCATCCATTAACTTTCTGCAGACCTTCATGGAGCATCATTGGCCTTGAAGCAGCAGCAATGGAAATTCAATTCTAGGCTCTCCAACCAGCCTTTGCAAAGTGGACCTTTCCAGCTCCTGCCCTGATCACACCCTGGTTTTGTGGGTAAAGGCAGGGTTCTTTTCCAGTGCCCAATCCCAGCCGGGGCTCTTAAGGGACCTAGGTCTGAGGCTAGAGTGGGCCGCGTCCCGCCAGCCCTGGGGGACCCCTGGGTCCTTCTCCGCCCCACCCATCCTGTTCCGACCTCCAGGTCCTGTCCCCTCGGTAGTGAGGACCGAGATCTTCCTGCAGTCCTCCCGGCGGGCAGCGTTCATGGTGGACGGGGCGGTGCACTGGCTCACCAACTTCATCGTGGGCTTCCTGTTCCCATCCATCCAGGTGAGCGAGGGCCCCTTCCCCAGTCTGCTCCACCCGGCCTCCAGGGAGTGAGCTGTATTCCCCTTCCGCTGAGCACGTCTGTGAATCCAGCAAGGTGGGGACGGGCTCTCAGACATATCCAAGGGTCCACAGACACACGTGGCCCCACTGCCTCCAAACCCTTGAAGACACGGGTTTCCCAGTTACTGAAGGGTGAGCCCCCACTGAAATTGTAAAGGGCTGTTGCTTAGGGGCTCTGGTCCGCGGAGCTCAAAGGTAGTAGAAAGCAAACAAAGCCAGAGCCAGGCAGCAGATCCCCCACCGCTTCCTTCCTGGTTCCAAAGACAAGATGGGCCACAAACTCTGCGCTCTCAGCACCTTCAGGGCACAGAGGCCGTAAACTCCTATTGTCAAAAGGGTAAGCAGGGTTTTTTTTTGTTTTTTGTTTTCGTTTTTTTTTTAAGATAGGGCCTTGCTCTGTCACCCAGGCTGGAATGCAGTGGTGCAAACACAGCTCACAGCAGCCTCGACCTCCCAGGCTTAAGTGATCCTCTCACCTCAGCCTCCCAAGTCACTGGGGCCACAGGCATGGGCCACCACACATGGCTATTGTTTTAATTTTTTTTTTTTTAGGGATGGGGTCTTGCTATATTGCCCAGGCTGGTCTCAAACTTCCAAAGCACTGGGATTATGGGTATGAGCCACAGCACCCGACCAGTTTCTTTTTGATAATAGGGTGAGGGGGATCCAATTTTCTAGATTTTTTTTTTTCTGCAAACAATCTTTAGTTATCACAATTTTCTAGCTATATCATTCCTCCAGGAGTGAAACAAAACTGGCCACCAAGCAACTCCTTTACAGACGCACAAAGGCCTCTACCAGCACTGGTTATTGTTGTTTGTTTGGGGGTTTTTGTTTTTGTTTTTTTGGAACAGAGTCACTCTCTGTTGCCCAGGCTGGAGTGCAGTAGCGCAATCTTGGCTCACTGCAACCTCTACCTCCTGGGTTCAAGCGATTCTCCTGCCTCAACCTCCCGAGTAGCTGGGACTACAGGTGTATACCACCAGGCCCAGCTAATTTTTGTATTTTTAATAGAGATAGGGTTTTATCATGTTGGCCAGGTTGGTCTCAAACTCCTGACCTCAGGTGATCCACCTGCCTTGGCCTCCCAAAGTGCTGGGATTATAGGCATGAGCCACCGTGCCCGGCTGGATCAGCCCTGTCTTTCTCTGCCCCCTCCTCTCTTGTCTCCTGGTCTAGGAGGCCATCGGTGCCTACAGTTTCATCATATTTGCTGGAATCTGCCTCCTCACTGCGGTGTACATCTACATGGTTATCCCTGAGACCAAGGGCAAAACATTTGTGGAGATAAACCACATTTTTGCCAAGAGAAACAGGGTGAAGCTTGCAGAGGAGAAGAAAGAAGAAACCATTGATGCTGGGCCTCCCACACCCTCTCCTGCCAAAGAAACTTCCTTTTAGTGGCCCTGCATGACGGACGGATGGGAGCCCATATTTAAGGCTTCCTTCTATGAGAATGGACCTCCTAGCCCCAGGCTCTGGGGAGGATAGTAGCACTGAGGCTTTTGTTGTTGCCCCCATTTAATTTAATTACGGATATTATTAAATACCCACAATAATGCATATTTAGCTGAGAAGTTCCAAGGCTAGCCACTGAGGAACGACCTGGGGGAAGGGGCAGGTACGTGAATTTTGATTGGTTAAGAGTCGATTTTCCAATTCTACATTGGCACCAACATTTAAATGATGTATAGAGGCACTTTTTTAAAGTAAAACTTCAAGTTCCACAGTTGCTATGGAGACCCAAACTGCCATCGTGGCATCGATTAGGGAGTCCAAGGCTCCGAATGTCATTGCTTTCCTGACGACATGGCTTCCTTTCTCCACCCTGTGGTTGCAGGTTGCACTGTGAATCCCAGCCCGCGTGCCCAGCTCTGTCCTGTCGATCACAGGGTTAAGGGGGCCAGCCCCTCCACACCTGCGGGGTATTTCTTGTCAGGTGGGACGAGAGCCTGAGAAAAGAAATAAGACACAGAGACAAAGTATAGAGAAAGAACTGTGGGCCCAGGGGACTGGCGCTTAGCATACGGAGGACCCGCGCCGGCACTGGTCTCCGAGTTCTCTCAGTATTTATTGATTACTATCTCTACTATCTTGGTGAGGGAGATGTGGCAGGACTATAGGGTAATGGTGGGGAGAGGGTCAGCAGGAAAACATGTGAACAAAAGGCTCTGTGTCATAAATAAGTTTAAGGAAAGGTGCTGTGCCTCGATGTGCACGTAGGCCAGATTTATGTTTGACTTCACACAAACATCTCAGAGCAGTAAAGAGCAGTGTTGCCGCCAGCATGTCTCACCTCCAGCCATCAGGCGGTTTTCTCCTATCTCAGTAAATAGAATGTACGATCGGGTTTTACACCGAGATGTTTCCTTCCCAGGGACGAGCAGAAGACAGATGCCTTCCTCTTATCTCAATTACAAAGAGGCCTTCCTCTTTCACTCATCCTCCTCAGCACAGACCCTTTACACCTGTCGGGTTGGCTCCTACGAGGCCATATCTCAGGCTGTCTCAGTGGGGAGAAACCTTGGACAATACCCAGGTTTTCTTGGGCAGAGGTCCCTGCAGCCTTCAGCAGTGCATTGTGTCCCTGGGTACTCGAGACTGGAGAATGGCAATGACTTTTACCAAGCATACTGCCTGCAAACACATTTTTAACAAAGCACGTCTTGCACAGCCCTAAATCCTTTAAACCTTGAGTCAACACAGCACATGTCTGTGCCAGCACAGGGTTGGGGCTAGGGTTACAGATTAACAGCATCTCAAGGCAGAAGAATTTTTCTTAGTACAGAACAAAATGGAGTTTCTTATGTCTTCTTTTTTCTACATAGACACAGTCACAGTCTGATCTGTCTTTCTCTCCCCCACAACGGGGGCCACAGGCAAGGGAGTAAGACCATTCCCAGTCCACTCTCTCTCCTCTCCCTCCGATGGGGCAGACGATATCTTCCTTGAAAACAAGGTGCAGGGCTGGGCGCGGTGGCTCACACCTGTAAACCCAGCACTTTGGGAGGCCGAAGCGGGTGGATCACCCGGGCTCAGGAGTTCAAGACCAGCCTGGGCAACACAGTGAAACCCTGTCTCTACTGAAAATACAAAAATTGACCAGCGCGGTCACGTGCACCTATAGTCCCAGCTGCTCGGGGAGGCTGAGGCAGGAGAATCGCTTGAGCCCAAGAGGCAGAGGTTGCAGTGAGCCATGATAATGCCACTGCCTTCCAGCCTGGGTGACAGAGTGAGATCCTGTCTCAAAAAATAATAATAATAAAAATAAAAAAGCACTTGCATTCTGGCCTGATCATGTCACTCCCTGCTGGAATCCTAGGCTGACTCTGTCACTTGAGATGATAAAGCTGGAACCCCATTGTCATAACGTGGGTTTCCCGCCACCACCCCAAGTACTTCCAGTCCTCTGTGCCTTTCTCCCTGGGGTGCTTTCCTGTGCCTTTCCTCCAAACAATCACAGCCCTACCCAGCCTTCAAACCCCAGCTCGAATGAGCCTTAAGAACCTCTCCTGTCCTGTCCAGTGCGAGGTCCTCTCACCTCTGGGCTCTGGAATCACTGTGCACCTCTTCCCATTGGCGGGCTTGTCACTTTGCATATTATAGGTCTACCTGTTGCCCTGTAGCCTCCAAACTTAGTGGCTTAAAACAATGACAGCTGTTGTGTCTCCTGGTTCCTGTGGGTCAGGAATTCAGATAGGACTCCGTGGGAATGGCTTGTCTCTGCCCTTTGACATCTGGGGCTTCAGCTGGAAGACTCGGAAGCCCAGGAGCAGAGCTGTCTAGAGGCTCCTTCTGCTACTGATCGCTGGTGCTGGAGGGCAGCGAAACTGACACTCAGCCTGGGCTCCTCATACCTGGGGAGCTGCATTCCTCGGGGTGACAGGGCAGGGGGAGACAGAATCATGCACACACCAAGAAAGTCACATATTGTTTGCTAGATGCTAGTCAGTCACTCCAGCCCACAATAGTGGCGGGGGAGATGGTTGTGATGAGAATTAGACCACCCCTTTTATTTTATTTTTATTTATTTATTTATTTTGAGACAGAGTCTTGCTCTGTTGCCCAGGCTGCAGCAGTACAGTGGTACAATCTTGGCTCACTGCAACCTCTACCTCCCAGATTCAAGTGATTCAGCTGCCTCAGCCTCCCGAGTAGCTGGGATTACAGGTGTGCACCACCATGCCCAGCTAGTTTTTGTATTTTTAGTAGAGATGGGGTTTCACCATGTTGGCCAGGCTGGTTTTGAACTCCCAACCTCAGGTGATCCATCCGCCTTGGCCTCCCAAAGTGCTGGAATTACAGGCATGAGCCACCACGCCCAGCCTGGACCACCCCTTTTAGAGACAGGGTCTCACTCTGTTGTCCAGGCTGGAGTGCAGCAACAATCATGGGTCACAGCAGCCTCGAACTTCTGGGCTCAAGTGATCCTCCCACCTCAGCCTCCCAAAGCACTGAAGATTACAGAAGTGAGCCCCCACACCTGGCCTCTTTTGAATAGAGGAGTGTGTCAAAAGAATTTGCAGAGATAGTTGAAACCATCTCAATATCTTTCTTTGGGTCTCACGTTTTTCACCCATTCAGTCCCTAAGTTACTTAAGGTCTTTTAATTTCACTTTGCACATTTCTAATGGAGGCCAATAATCTTTGCCTCACATAAACCAGGTGGAAATGCTTGGTAAGTATGAAGCATTTCACAAAGGTCAGGGTTCATCTTCATGGCTGCTATTAGAAATGGATCTGACAGCTGCGTCCCCTGCATGATCATTCCAGAGTCTCCACCGGGCCCATTCTCTGTCTGGATCTGTACAGAGCCCTGCACCAATGACTGAGTCCCCAGCAAGTCCGAGGTGTGGCTCCAGCAGGTTATGTGGCTGAGGCAGCCTAGGTGTCTTCATCCAGGAATTCCAGGAGTCCATGTGATTCCTCTCCCGAATGAGGATGCCTCCCTCCTGGGTCACAAACCCTGCTGGTCATCTGTTCCCACAGCCTTTCCTGTAGTCCACAGAAGGGAATGTCCAGGTCTCATAGTAACCCAGTTAGTGGTATGAGAACAAATCAGTGAAGAAGTCACCACCAGAGTGTTGGCTGAGTAAGCCCAGGGCCACCCAAATACATTTGCTGCGGTCTGGAGTAAAACAGAAGATGATCTGGTGGTCTTTGTAGTTGGTGTGAGTGGAGAAATAGGTTCTGGGCCTGGACAAAGCTAACTGCCTTCTGCCCAGTAGAATACAGCCAGGGGACAGGATAGTAAGGGGGTGTTGTGAACACTGGAATGCCAATAAATTTGACAACCTACATGAAATGGACAAACTCCTTGAAAAACACAGAGGACCAAAGCTTACTCAGTAAGAAGTAGATAACCTGGGCTGGGTGCAGTAGCTCATGCCTGTAATCACAGCACTTTGGGGATCACTTGAGGTCAGGAGTTCGAGACCAGCCTGGCCAACATGGTGAAACCCTGTCTGTACTAAAAAATACAAAAATTAGCCGGGGAAAAAAACAAACAAAAAATAAATCGATAACCTGAATAGTCTTAAGTCAGTTAAAGAAATTGAATTTGTAATTTAAAAACCTTCCCAGAAAGGAAGAAACCTTCAGGCCCATATGGCTTCACTGGTAAATTCTACCAAACGTTTAAGGAAGACATAATACTCGTTTAACACAAATTCTACCAGAAAATTAAAGAGGAAGGAACATTTCTCAATTCATTCTATGAAGCCAGAATTACTCTGATACCGAAACGGCACTAAAGACATTACAAGAAAACTACAACCCAATATCACTCATGAACAGAGATACAAAAATTAGTAACTATATTTTAGCAAGCCGACTCCAATAATATAAGGACAATAATATATCTTAACCAAGTAGGGTTTATCTCAGGAATGCAAGATTGGCTTAATCCTCCCCAAATTGATCTATTCCAGTTAAAAACAATTTCCATCAAAATTCCAGCAGGCTTTTTTTGGCAGGGAGTGGGGAGGTGGTGGATGGTGGGGTTAGAAATTGACAAACTGATTCTATTATTTATATGGAAATGCAAAGAAACTAGAATAACCACAACAACTTTGAGAGAGTTGAATTTGGGGGAATAATATTACTTGACCTCAAGGCTTATCGTAAAGCTAGAGTAATCAAAACCATTTGTGGTATTAATACAACAATAGTGAATAGATAACGGAATGCCAGGAAGAATCCAGAAATAGATCCACACCTATACAGACAACTGATTTTCTTATTTATTTATTTTGAGACGAAGTCTTGCTCTGTTGCCCAGGCTAGAGCGCAGCAGTATGATCTCGGCTCACTGCAACCTCCACCTCCCGGGTTCAAGCAATTCTCCTGCCTCAACCTTCTGAGTAACTGGGATTGCAGTTGCCCACCACCACACCAGGCTAATTTTTGTATTTTTAGTAGAGACAGAGTTTCGCCATGTTGGCCAGGCTGGTCTTGAACTCCTGACCTCAATGATCCACCCACCTCTGCCTCCCAAAGTGCTGGGATGACAGGTGTGAGCCACCACACCCGGCCTCAGACAACTGATTTTCCAACAAAAGCAACTGAGTGGTGAAAGGATAGCGTATCCGACAAATGTGCTGGAGTGATTATGTCATGTGCCAAAAATCGGCTGTGATCCCTACCTCACATCATATAAACAAATGAGCACAAACTGGAACAGAGACCAAATTAAAACCTAAAATATAAAACTTCTAAATAGGAGATAAATCTTTGTGAACTTAGGTTACACAACACACTAAAAGCACAATCCATAAAAGAAAAAGTTGATAAATTGGACTTCAACAAAATTAATACAATTTTCTATTTGAAAAGTTGTTATAAGAATGAAAAGACAGCCGGGCGCGGTGGCTCAAGCCTGTAATCCCAGCACTTTGGGAGGCCGAGACGGGCGGATCACGAGGTCAGGAGATCGAGACCATCCTGGCTAACACGGTGAAACCCCGTCTCTACCAAAAAAATACAAAAAATTAGACAGGCGAGGTGGCGGGCGCCTGTAGTCCCAGCTACTCGGGAGGCTGAGGCAGGAGAATGGCGTAAACCCAGGAGGCGGAGCTTGCAGTGAGCTGAGATCCGGCCACTGCACTCCAGCCTGGGCGACAGAGCGAGACTCCGTCTCAACACAAAAAAAAAAAGAATGAAAAGACAAGCCACGGACAGGCACAAAATATTTGCAAATCACATATCTGAGAAAGCACTAGTATCTAGAAGCACAAATGTACAATGCATAAGAAAATCTCAAAGTTGGCCGGGCACAGTGGCTCATGCCTGTAATCCCAGCACTTTGGGAGGCCGAGGCAGGCAGATCACCAGGTCAGGAGTTCAAGACTAGCCTGGTCAACATGGTGAAACTCCATCTCTACTAAAAATACAAAAATTAGCTGGCTTGATGGTGGGCAACTGTGATCCCAGCTACTTGGGAGGCTGAGGCAGGAGAATCACTTGAACCCAGGAAGCGAAGGTTGCAGTGAGCCAAGATTGCGCCATTGCACTCCAGCCTGGGCAACAAGAGTGAAACTCCATCTCAAAAAAAAAAAAAAAAAAAAAGATGCTCAACATTATTAGTAATTATGTAATTATGTAAATTAAAATCACAATGAGACACCACTGCACATCTTATAGGATGCCTAAAATTTTAAATACTGGCTACAAGTTCTGATAAAAATGAGGGGCAACTGGAACGCGGGTCCATGGCTGGTAGAAATGTAAAATGGTCCGGCCACTTCCAAAAATAGCTTGCCAGTCTGTTAAACAGTTAAGTATCCATCTACCACATGACACAGCCATTCCAATCCTAGCTATTAACCCAAAGAAATCAAAGCAGATGTCTAAACAAAGCCATGTACACAAATGCTCATAGCAGCTTCATTGAGAATAGCCAAAGAATTGGAAGCACCACCAGAGTACATCAAGGTGAATGGGTAACAAACGGTGGCCTCGCCACACGGGAGAACTGTATTCAGCAATAAAAAGACATGAACTATTGACATGCTCTGCAACCTGCGTGAATCTCAAAGCACTTCTGCCAAGGGAAAGGAGAAACAGCCCCCGAAAGTGCCCACTATATTATTTCAATTGTATAAAATTCCAGGAAATGCAAACTAATCTGCAGTAACAGAAAACAAATCAGTGTTTCTCTGGGGAAACTTTTGGGGGCAATGAAATGTTTATTATCCTGCTGAGGTAATCATTTCATGAATGTGTGTATATGTCAAAATATCACACGTACATTTTAAATTAAAGAAAACACTGTAAAAATATTTTCTAGGCTAAGTATGGTGGCTCATACCTGTAACTCCAGCACTTTGGAAGGCTGAGGCGGGAAGATCACTTGAGCCTGGGAGTTTAAGACCAGCCTGGCTGAGATGATGAGACCCTGTCTCTGCAAATAATCTAAAAATTGGGAGAGTGTCACAGTACATGCCTGTAGTCCCAGCTACTTGGGAGGCTGAGGCTGAAGGATCCCTTGATCTCAGGAATTTGAGGCAGCAGTGAGCTATGATCACACCCCTGCACTCCAGCCTGGGCCACAAAGCAAGACTGTGTGTCTAAAAAATAAATTAATTAAACAAAAAATATATTTTTTTGAGACAGAGTTTCACTCTTTTTGCCCAGGCTGGAGTGCAGTGGCATGATCTCACCTCACTGCAACCTCCACCTTCTGGTTTCAAGCGATTCTCCTGTCTTAGCCTCCTGAGTAGCTGGGATTACAGGCACCTGCCACCATGCCTGGCTAATTTTTGTATTTTTAGTAGAGACAAGGTTTTACCATGTTGGCCAGGCTGGTCTTGAACTCCTGACCTTGTGATCTGCCTGCCTTGGCATCCCAAAGTGCTGGGATTACAGGCATAAGCCACCGTGCCTGGCCAAAAAAAGTTTATTTATTTAGAGACAGAGTCTCTCTCTGTCGCCCAGGCTGGAGTGCAGTGGCGCGATCTTGGTTCACTGCAAGCCCCGCCTCCTGGGTTCACGCCATTCTCCTGCCTCAGCCTCCTGAGTAGCTGGGACTACAGGCACCCGCCACCATGCCCGGCTAATTTTTTGTATTTTTAGTAGAGACGGGGTTTCACGGTGTTAGCCAGGATGGTCTCCATCTCCTGACCTCGTGATCCACCCATCTGGGCCTCCCAAAGTACTGGGATTACAGGTGTGAGCCACTGCACTCGGCCAGTATTTTTTAAATATATGCTAGTAAGCCACGCTGTCTCTTGGTGTTTGTGCACCTAGTGGGGAGACGTGTGACCTTGAAAATCAGGAGATCTGGCCAGATGTGGTGGCTCACACGTGTAATCCCAGGACTTTGGGAGGCTGAGACAGGTGGATCACCTGAGGTCAGGAGTTTGAGACCAGCCTGGGCAACATGGTGACACCCCATCTCTACTAAACATGTAAATATGAGCTGGGCGTGGTGGTGAGCCCCTGTAACCCCAGCTACTTGGGAGGCTGAGGTGGGAGAATCGCTTGAACCCAGGAGGTGGAGGCTCCAGTGAGCCGAGATCGTGCTACTGCACTCCAGCCTGGGTGATGGAGCAAGACTTCCATCTCAAAACAAAACAAAACAAAAAAAAAAAAAAAAAAAGAAAAGAAAATCAGGAGATCCGAAATCTGGTCTCCGCTTGGCCACAGTCATCATGACCTTAAAGCCAGTTCCTAAATGTCTCTGGCATTTCTTTCCTAGGCCGTTGCATGGGAAAAGCATTCCCTTCCATCACCTACCACAGAGGTGGTGCAGCCTTTGAGATCAAGGCTCCTGACGGTGCTCAGCTTAGTGCCTTGTAAGCACTTCCAGTGGGTGTTCACTAAATGCTTGTTTATCGGGTGTCATTTGGGGGTCAGGTGGCCATGGCTCCAAGTTCTGAGAGCTGCAGCCTCTCCCCACGTGTCCTTGTCAGAGTTTGTTACTGAGGCTGGGGTCAGGCTGAGTCACTCTGCCTGCCACAGTCTCACAGATATGAGATCGTTTGGAAATGAAGACTGGGCAGGTCTTTGAACTTTGCTTGGCTCACACGGATTCACTCATCGTTCTTCCTAAGCCCAGGTGCTCCAAAGACGTGACTCCACAGATAAGGAAAGATGCACAGGCCAAGGTTCCCAGGAGGGCAAAGCGTGAGCCTGGGCTCAGGGCGAGGCCTGGTGGCGTTCTCTTAGTTCAGCCCACTCATTCGGATTCACGGTTACACTTGGGCGTGGTGTGCCAGGTTAGGCAGTTTGCAGGAGTGACTGGAAGGCCCTCCAGTGAAAAGCCACTCAAAAAACCAGAGCAATTCCATTTTCAGGCATAGAAAAAAATAGTGCTGATTGAAAATTCAGTATATATTAATGCAGGAGTCATAGGACCTCTTCTTGAGAATAACTTGATCAAAATTAATTTGCCATAAGTTGTATCCTTGAATAAAGAGAACATTCTCTGTGTGGCTGGGCACTGTGGCTCATGCCTATAATCCCAGCACTTTGGGAGGCCGAGGTGGGTGGATCACAAGGTCAGGAGATTGAGACCATCCTGGCCAACATGGTGAAACCCTGTCTCTAATAAAATACAAACAATTAGCCGGGCGTGGTGGTGTACACCTGTAGTCCCAGCTACTCGGGAGGCTGAGGCAGGGGAATCACTTGAACCCGGGAGGCAGAGGTTAGAGTGAGCGCTCCAGCCTGATGACAGAGCAAGACTCCGTCTCAAAAACAAAAAGAAAACATTCTCTGGAGTGTAATTACGATATAATTCAGGCTTTCTTGTTATCCAGATTGTGCTGTTTTCAGCTCGACCCAGAGTGATTGGGCTGTTCTAGAACAGTTCTAGTGATCAGATTGTTCTAGGCTTGGCCTCCACTTCCTTGTCTGAAATCCACAGTTACAGCACTTGGGTGGTGGAGGAGCCTCAGGGGCGATGGCATCACCACCCCATTTTGCAGATGAAGAGCCTGAGCCCAGGAGTTCGATGGAGCCAGCGTTGCCCAGCGGGGTTCCGACAGTCCCAGCCTTGCCAAGGCTGACAGGCCTCCTGGTCAGGAAGGGGTAGGGAGCAGGGCCCTTGGGGTGGTTGGGCTCTAATGGGCAGCCCCCTCCAGGGTGGATGAGGCAGCCCTCATTCCCTGGCTGGTGGCCAAGCCATTCAGAAAGCCAGTCTGCATGTCAGTTAACTGTCTGGTGAGTCCTCAGTGGAGCTTGTGGGGAATGTGCCCAGGGAACTGGTAGATCCCACATAGTGGAGGTTTCTTTTGGGAACTCCCCCAAACTTCTGGCATCAGAGCCTCCTGGGTTGACTGACTCAGTCACTTTTCAGATACTCCCCGCTGCCTCTTCAGAAGATCCTGGGTTTCAACATTGGAAGAGATCTTAGCTGTTTTTTACTTTCTGCCTCTAGTAGGAATACTTCTTTCAACATTCTCATATATATATATATATATATATTTTTTTTTTTGGACAGAGCCTTGCTCTGTCACCGAAGCTGGAGTGCAGTGGTGCCACCATAGCTCACTGCAACCTCCCCCTTCCTGGTTCAAGCAATTCTCCTGCCTCAGCCTCCCAAGTAGCTGGGATTACAGGCACACGCCACTTGAGGTCTCGCTCTGTGGCCCAGGCTGGAGGCGGTGGTGTGATCTCAGCTCACTGCAGCCTCAGTCTTTCAGGCTCAAACCATCCTTGCATCTCAGTCTCCTGAGTAGCTGGGACTACAGGCACGTGCCACCACACCCGGCTAATATTTTGTATCTCTTTTTTTTTTTTTTTTTTTTTGAGACGGAGTCTTGCTCTGTGCCCCAGGCTGGAGCGCAGTGGCGTGATCTCAGCTCACTGCAAGCTCCGCCCCCTGGGTTCACGCCATTCCCCTGCCTCAGCCTCCCGAGTAGCTGGGACTACAGGTGCCCGCCACCACGCCCAGCTAATTTTCTTGTATTTTTAGTAGAGACGGGGTTTCACGGTGTTAGCCAGGATGGTCTCGATCTCCTGACTATGATCCGCCCGCCTCAGCCTCCCAAAGTGCTGGGATTACAGGCTTGAGCCACCGTGCCTGGCCTATTTTGTATCTTTTGTAGAGACAAGGTCTCACTATGTTGCCCAGGCTAGTCTTGAACTCCTGAGCTCAAGCAATCCTCCTACCTCAGCCTCCCAAAGTGCTAGGATTATAGGCATGAGCCACCACACTCAGCCCAGACTTCATTTCTTGATCTTTTTTACCTGTGGCTGGCCTCTTTTCTCAGGCTTCAAAAGGCTCCAGTCTCCTCAAGCTCTTAGACACTTCCCTTTCATGAAAACCTGCTCTTAGTAATGGTTCCTTTAAAAACCAAACCTTAGAAACATTTTGGGCCGGGCACAGTGGCTCATTCCTATAATCTCAGCACTTTGGGAAGCCAAGGTGAAGGATTGCTTGTAGCCAGGAGTTCAAGGCCAGCCTGGCCAACATAGCAAGATCCCATCTCATTTTTTTAAAAAATATTTCTAATTAAAAAAATGAAACATGCCATATTTCCTCCCCTTCTCGCTATCCTCCTCTTTTGCTCGAATATTGTAAAGTAAGTCATAGACATTATGACATCTTATCCCTAAATATCTTACTACGAATCTCTAAAAAATAAAGTCATGGGCTGGGTGCGGTGGCTCATGCCTGTAATCCCAGCACTTTGGGAGGCTGAGGTGGGCAGATCACAAGGCTAAAAATACAAAAATTAGTTGGGAGTGGTGGCGCATGCCTGTAATCCCAGCTACTCAGGAGGCTGAGCCAGGAGAATCACTTGAACCTGGGAGGCAGAGGTTGCAGTGAGCCGAGATCATGCCACTGCACTCCAGCCTGGGCAACAGAGTGAGACTCTGTCTCTAAATAAATAAATAAAAAGTCATGTTTTTATATAATATTTTCATTTCACATACCAAAATTTTAAATAATTCCTTAATATCATCTAATAGCCCCATCATATTCAAATATCTACAGCGGCCCTAAAATGTTTTTGTGATTGCTTCTGTCAGACACCAGGAGGTGCCATTGAGGTTTTAGTTTAGGGTTTGTTTTTATGCCCTTTTTAAATTGCAGCCATGTGGATTTGAACCCTAAAGCCAGGGAAGGACCAGCCGGTGTTTACAAATGCTCAAAGGCTACCTTTCTCCCTTGATATGGTTTGACTGTGTCCCCACCCAAATCTCATCTTGAATTCCCACACTTTGTGGGAGGGACCTGGTAGAGGTAATCGAATCATGGGGGCAGGTCTTTCCCAAGCTGTTCTCATAATAGTGAATATGTCTCATGAGATCTGATGGTTTTAAAAAGAGGAGTTGCCCTGCACAAGCTCTCTCTCTTTGCCTGCTGCCATCCATGTAAGATGTGACTTGCTCCTCCTTGCCTTCCACTATGATTGTGAGGCTTCCCCAGCCATATGGAACTGTATGTCCAACTAAACCTCTTTCTTTTGTAAGTTGCCCAGTCTCAGGTATGTCTTTATCAGCAGCGTGCTTCACCCAGATCTGCAACCTGATGTCAGGTTTCCTTGCCATCTCCCTTTATTGGGTAGGCTTCTACCCATGGTACTGTCTTCAGGGTCCCACTTCAGAGAAGGGATCTCTATGCCAGTGCTCTTGGATGGCTGCGCTGCAAGGCTGGAATCCTGGAGCTTCAGGGACCCACTCAGGGGACTGGTCACCTGAGAGCAAAGCCTGCAGACAGGAGGCAGAGCCAAGACAGGCTGACCACACTTCTGACGCTGCACTCTAGATCCTGGGCTCCGGCTGTACTGGAAGCCAGGCCTCCCCTGGATTCTTCTGGTAGGTGAAACAATGGGTTCCCTGTATTGCTAAAACCTGTGTGTTCTGGGTTTTCTGTCTCTGAAAACAAAAGTCTTGAATAAAATAGTTCATTAAAGAACAAAGCAGCAGGAAGGTGGGGATGGTTAATGGGAAGAAAGAAAGAAAGAAAGAGAGGGAGAGAGAGAAAGAGAGAGAAAAGAAAAGAAAAGAAAAGAAAAAAAAGAAAAGAGCCAGGTGCTGTGACTCAAGCCTGTAATCCCCACACTTTCGGAGGCCAAGGCAGGAGGATCACTTGACCCCAGGAGTTTGAGACTAGCCTGGGCAACATAGCAAGACCCCCATCTCTACAAAAAAATATATATATAAATTAGCTGGGTGTGGTGGCATGTGCCTGTACTCCCAGCTACCCGGGAGTCTAAAGTGGGAGGATCGCCTGAGCCCCGGAGGTTGAGTGCAGTTCATGCCACTGCACGTTAGCCTGGGCAACAGAGCAAGACCTGTCTCAAAAAAAAAAAAAGATGACTGTGACCCCAGCTTGGTTAATGGGCTGGAATAGACAAATGTAGAGAATGTAGAGAGAAGCAAGTGTGGAAGTAAGGAGATGAGTTAGTGGGCCACTTCCATAGACCAGGGAAGAGATGCTGGTGGGTTGATGACAGAGAGATCAGTGAAAAATGGAGGTTGCTAGAGATTGTTGAGACTACAACTGAGAGACGTTTAGGAGGTGAGATCAATGGAGCTCAGTAATGGACTGGAGAGTGGGTGATGGGAAGGGAGAGGTTACAAATGTTTGCTGGTTTTTACTTCCTTCGTCGGATGGATGGTGGTACCACTTACTGAATCTGGGGTCACAGGGAAAGTACCAGGCTTTTTGGGGAAACCATGCATTTAGTTTTGTGCATGTTGTGGTTGAGTCCTCCCACATTCTGGGATGGGACGTGATAGGGCTCCTTGATCACATCTATCCCTGAAAACAATCCTTGTAGCTCACAGGTTGTAGCACACTGACACATCCCACTCAAAGCACATGGACTGAGAACTGGGGAGGATGGAGAGCAGCTGCTGTCCCTCACAGAGATCTAGGAGAAAAGGGTGTTCCAGGTTAGGATTTGGGTGTTCTTGCCATCCTTAGTGCCATTGACATGTCAACTTGATCAAACTTCCACATCCCAAAGGTGTGCTACTTCTGCTCTTTCAACCTATCTTTACTACTCTTAGCCTTGGGTTCTGCATTAATGTTGACGTTGGCTGGGCACAGGGGCTCTTGCCTGCAATCCCAGCACCTTGGGAGGCTGAAGCGGGTGGATCACTTGAGGTCAGGAGTTTGAGACCAGCATGGCCAACATGGTAAAACTCCTTCTCTACCAAAAATACAAAAATTAGCCAGATGTGGTAGCGTGCACCTGTAGTTCCAGCTACTCAGGAGGCTGAGGCAGGAGAATTGGTTGAACCCAGGAGGTGGAGGTTGCGGTGAGCTGAGATCGTGCCACTGCACTTCAGCCTGGCGACAGTTGCGTTTGCATTAACCTCTCTGTTGTCTTATATTTTTTATTTTCACTTTGTATTGTACTAGTTGTTTTGGTAACTGGGTCTCACTCTGCCACCCAGGCTGGAGGGGAGTGGTGCAGTCATGACTCACTGCAGCCTCCAACTCCTGTGCTCAAGTCATCCTCCTGCCTCAGCCTCCTGAGTAGCTGGGATTACAGGCACACACTACCATCCCCGCCTAATTGTTGTATTTTTTGTAGGGATAGGGCCCAGGCTGATCTTAAACTCCTGGCCTCAACAGATCCTCGCATGAGCCACCACACCCAGCTTGTTTTAGCTATGCCCTAGTGTTTTATTCTTTGATCCCATCTGAGAATATTTGCCCTTGAATAGCAGAGTTTAATCCATTTTTATGTCTTACAATTGATATTTTTTTCTTCTTCATCTTATTTTATGCTTTGTTTCTTACATGTTCTTGCTATTTTTAAATTTTTCTTTTCTTTGGCTGTATTGATTAACTTTGCTTAATTTTTATGTCCATGATTTGAGGTTTTACATTCTATTTGTATTTTATTAATAGTACCTACAGGCTGGGCATCGTGGCTCATGCCTGTCATCCCAACACTTTGGGAGGCCAAGGCAGGAGGATCACTTGAGGTCAGGAGTTCGAGACCAGCCTGGGCAACATGGTGAAACCCTGTCTCGACAAAAAATACAAAAATTAGCTGGGCATGCTGCCTGGGCTGTGTCTGTCGTCCCAGCTACTCTGGAGGTTGAAGTGATTGAGCCTGGGAGGTGGAGGTTGCAATGAGCCGAGATCGTGCCATCATACCCCAGCCTGGGTGACAGAGCCAAACTCTGTCTCAAAAAAAAAGAAAAAAATAATTGCCTACAGAGCCCTGGAGACCCTTACTGGTACTTAGGAATCCCCAATATGGCTCTGTCTTCCTGTGATGGGGGGCCCCACAGGTTGACCATTGCATGCAGGCTCCCAGAGGTCGCAGAGCCAGCCCTGCCTCTCCCCAGGGAGCCCAGAGATCCCAGAGCCAGTCCTTCCTCTCCCCAAGGAGCACAGTCCCTGAGCTGGCTGACCTTGATGTCCCGTGTCATTGCTACATGGAGGGACACTCCTCTGGGTCCCTCCTCTGCCCCCACCGTCCTCCTGGGGACAGCTGGGCTGATGCCCCAGCAAATCCGCAGCTCCCAGCAGTTCTCAGATGCAGCCACATGGCCCACTGGGCTCTGCAAACACTTGGTTTTGCATTGAGGTCCCGGCCTACCCCAGATGAAACAGTGACTCAGCCAACAACCTCAGGCCTCCCTCAGTCAGCTGCCTCTGATACTCCTTTCCTCCTTATCACATCCACCATCCTAAACCCAAAAGAAAGGCACCACAATAAAACTGCTTGCTATCCGTTGTTTAATTCACACTAAGATTTAATTAAGTGATAATGCTTCATCAATTAACTTTCCCTGTAGTGTTTTTATTTTCAAAGAGAAGCTTAGAGGCCATAAAGGATTTTTTTTTTTTTTAAGACAGAGTCTCATTCTGTCACCCAGGCTGGAGTGTAGTGGTGGGATCTCAACTCGCTGCAACCTCAGCCTCCAAGGTTAAAGTGATTCTCCTGCCTCAGCCTCCTGAGTAGCTGGGATTATAGGCAACTGCCACCACGCCCGGCTAATTTTTGTATTTTAGTAGAGATGGTTTCACCATGTTGGCCAGGCTGATCTCGAACTCCTGAGCTCAGGCGATCTACCTGCCTTGGCCCCCCAAGGATTACAGGCGTGAGCCAGTGTGCCCAACCATCTGGATCTTTGCCTCTAAGATGTACACAAGCAGGCGTCTCTCAGGGCCCCTCTCAAAGAGAGGTCAACGCGTGAGCAGCACCCCTGAGCCAGCTGTCTTCCGGGGCTCCACCCACAGAAGCCCAATATGCCATCAGGGGAGGGTGGGAAGCTCTGACACAGAGACTGCGGGGGCATTTGCCCCATGTTTGGAAGATGCTGGGGTCCTGATACCCTCAAACTCAGCCCTGGGGCCTGCATTGGTGGAGCTGAGACTGCCTGGAGCCACCTGGAAAATGCACCCCGCCCTCCGCCTCTTGCTGACGTGTCCCATAGTCCAGCTCCAGAGCTCCGAGGGGTCGATGGGAGAGCAGGAATTGGAGCTGGGTCCCAGCACCCCGCTGAGAGGCTGTATCCGGGCACACTGTCTTGTCCCAGTGTCCTTGTCAGGACATGGAGATAGCAAAGCCTGTCTCTGAGGCTCCAACAAAATCAAAGGCATGCTGTCTTAGTTGGGAACTGTGTATTTGTGGAAAAGCAGAAAAGCGAGCAAGGGCTGCAGGGAATTTCTGTGGAAGTCAAGGGCAGGACGTACAGCCCGGTCCAGTGGTCGTCAGCAGGTCATCATCCACCACCCCCGCGACGCCGACCCCCTCTGAAGCCCAGAGGCCCTCCTCTGCTTCTCTCCAGCCCTGCATCCTTCTCCCTGGACAGCGGCACTCCTGGGAAGGGCTGAGCACCTGCTCCCCAGCGTGCACTTGTGTGAGTTTTAGGGTGGCCAGGTGCCAATCGTGGCCCTCTCTGCACAGCCTTGGCATTCAGATATCACTTACTGAGGCCTGAAAGGGGGCACCTGAGTGACCGCTGGCCCACCATCCCTTCAGCTGTGGGTGGGGTGGGGGACCCCCATCATCCAGGTGTGAGGGTGCTTGGAAATTCCTTAAGCAGAGCATAGAGGCAACAGGAACCAACATCCCCATGTCCAGAGCCCCCCACATCCCACTGGAACAGTCCAGGGACACACAATCTGCCCTTTGTCCTTGATATGCTTTTAACTTACCTGGAGAGCTCTATAGCTCTTCTGTGCCTCAGTTTACCAATATGAAAAATGGGAGGGGGTGGACTGGATGGATCTCCGAGGTCTCCTGGGCACAGCCCCTGCTGTCCTCACAGAGGCCACTGGAGGGCAGCACCTCCTCTGTCCGGGCTGCCGGTTCTGCTTGGCCCCTCCAATCTGTTCGAGAACCTTCCGTGCTTTAGGTTTTGGGGGTTTTTTTGTTTTTGTTTACAAAATGGCACCAACAAAGAAGGTCTTTCAGAGAATTTCTGGCACTAGTGAGGGGAACACCCACTGCCGGCTCCATGGAACAGCTAATGGCTGTTTCTAAGGGATGTTTTGTTTCTCAAAACATGAATTTACAGGAACCAATCCTGGACCATCAAGATCCCAGGTCCCGCCAGGGTCTGCCCAGCTTCTGCCCCCCAGAAGCCATTGCTCAGTGACTTCCTTCCCATTGACAACGTGGTTTTGTGACTGTTTAAAGAACACGATTCTTTCTGCTGTCCCCAGGAGAGGATGCCCCATTGTGGCTGGGGGCCCACGGGTGCTCTCCAGCTTCTAGGAGGTTTGTAGAAAACAAAATTGGCCTCAGCAATGTAGTTTCTAAAGTGAACGTTCGCCCAAAAGTAATAGCACTGGAAGGCCTTCTGTTTCTTCTTGGGTTTGTTTTTAGTTTTAGTTTTTTGGGGTTTTTTTGAGTCAGAGTCTCTCTCTGTTGCCCAGGCTGGAGTACGGTGGCGCGATCTCGGCTTACTGCAGCCTCCACCTCCCGGGTTCAAGCAATTCTCCTGCCTCAGCCTTGCGAGTAGCTGGGATTACAGGCACACGCTACCACGCCGAGCTGATTTTTGTAATTTTAGAGGAGGTGGGGCTTCACCATGTTGGCCAGTCTGGTCTCAAACTCCTGAACTTAGGTGATCCTCCCACCTCAGCCTTCCAAAGTGCTGTGGTTACAGAAGTGACCCACCATGCCCGGTCCCTTAGTTTTCGTTTTTCAACTAAATTCAGGGCCAGGCATGGTGGCTCACACCTATAATCCCAGCACTTTGTGAGGCCGAGGTGGGAGGATTCCTTGAGCCCAGGAGTTCCAGACCAGCTCGGGCAACATAGCAAGATCCTGTCTTTACGAAAAATACAAAAATTAGCCGGGCGTGGTAGTGTGCACCTGTGGTCCCAGCTGCTCGGGAGGCTGAGGCAGGAGGATTGCTTGAGCACAGGAGGCTGAGGCAGCAGTAAGCTGTGATCACACCATTGTACTCCAGTGAGGGAGACAGAGTGAGATCCTATCTCAAAAAAAAAAAAAAGGCCCTTGCTCACTTCCTGTTGCTCCACCTGCCTTGGCCTCCCCACCTCTCTCCGATCCTGCTTGAGCCTCCGCATCTGGGAAGTACCTGCTGGTCCCCCTAGACTCACCCTCCTTGCTGCCCCAGGTGGGACCCACTCCCAGAATGCACACCTGGAGGCACTCACACAGCAGTAACAGGGACCACCTGCCTCCCGCCCAATCCTGACCTGCAGGAGGGGTGTCTGCCACAGCAGCGCCTCAGGAAACTCTGTTTGTTTGTTTGTCTGTTTGTGGCAGGGTCTCGCTCTGTCACCCAGGCTGGAGTGCAGTGGTACAGTCTCGGCTCACTGCAACCTCCGCCTCCAGTGCTCAAGTGATCCTCCCACCCCAGCCTCCGGAGTAGCTGGGACCACAGGTGTGCAGCACCATGCCCAGCTAATTGTTTATTTTTTGTAGAGACAGGGTCTTGCTGTGTTGCCGCGGCTGGTCTTAAACTCCTGGGCTCAAGCAGTCCTACTGCCTCGGCCTCCCAAAGTACTGGGATTATGAATGTGAGCCACCGTGCCCGGCCCCAGGAAATTCGTATTGCATGATTCAGTCCAACCAGCAGCTTCCTGGCTCATATTTGCCTTTCCAGAAAGCAGACTCTCCCAGGCTAAGCGCCAGACCCGCCATTCCTCCATGAGAACCACACTGAGTGCCGGTGAACACCCTGTAAACTGTCACTGTTGGAACAATTGTGCTTCCAGGTCTTCGAGAAGTGCAGGGAAAATGACAGCTTGCTCGGTGCTCCTAAAGTGCTAGGATTGCTCAGGGCTGAGGGTGCTTCAGAAACCCAAGCTTTTTGTCCTCAAAGTTTTTTTGGTAAGTGCTGAAAGTAATGATTTTTCTGGATCCATTAGTCATATGGGAGTATTGCCTGGGTCCTCCTCCTTCAACGCAAAGGGAGGAGTCATAGAATGGTGGGAAGATGACCTGCTTAGAGTCTGAGACCTGAGTTCAAATCCTGGCTCTGTTGCTAATGAAAGCTGGGCCCCAGTTTCTCTACCTGTAACTTGGCAATCAGAGATCCCCCCTCATGGCGTTGCTGATCCATGGGAATTTTCGGGAATGTTTATTTAAATTATTTTTATTTTCATTATCGTAGAGACAAGGTCTCATTATGTTGCCCAAGGTGGTCTTGAACTCCTGGGCTCAAGCAATTCTCCTGTCTTGGCCTCCTAAAGTGCTGGGATTACAGGCATGAGCCACCATGTCCAAGAACTTTCAGGAACTTTTGAAGCACAACATAAATGTGAGTGACCCTGGTAAATAAAACGTCCCAAGAGCTAGCTTGGTGCTGAGCCCAGTTCCCGCCTGCCTCATCCCAAACACCCCAGCCTCGCTTTCTGCATTTGCAACTGCACTCCTGCCTCAGACCAGAATCTCCCCAGAAGTGGCCCCAGGTGGCTGCAGGGAGCACGTGGCTCCTCCAGCCCAGGAATCCAGTGAAGGAGATTTCTGGAGTTCACCATGATTCCACCCAGAGGGCACCCTTCCCTCCCACTGGACACACTCTTTCTAGAGCCATGGTGCAGCCACGTCCACAGGCGAGCCTTCCCTGAATAGGAGCATAATGGGAGCAGTTGGCTCAGCTCTGGGCTCACAGCTCAGGGCACAAGGGTAAAGAGGCCATCCTCTCAAGCTCATTGTCATCCCTGGGGCAAAACAGAAGATGGTCAGGTGGCCTTTGTGAGGTGGGTAAAGAACACAGCAAGAAGGAGGAGAGATCAGTGCCCCATGTTCAGTGCAGAGAATGGCATGTGCAAAGGCCCTGTGGCCAGAACACATTTGATGTCTCTGAGGAACACTGCAGCCAGAGCTCAGTGAGAAAAGGGAGGGCAGAAACAGAGGATGCCCAGAAAGCGGCCAGGGCCAATGAGGCAGACCACAGCTAGGGCTTCGGAATTCATTCGAAGTATAATGAGGTCCAAGCGTGGTGGCTCACGCCTCTAATCCCAGCATTTTGGGAGGCCGAGGCGGGTGGATCACCTGAGGTCAGGAGTGCAAGACCAGCCTGACCAACATGGTGAAACCCTGTCTCTACTAAAAATACAAAAATTAGCCAGGCATGGTGGTGCATGACTGTAATCCCAGCTACTCGGGAGGCTGACACACAAGAATTGCTTGAACCTGGGAGGTGGAAGTTGCAGTGGGCCGAGATCACGCTGCTGCACTCCAGCCTGGGCAACAGAGTGAGACTCCATCTCAAAAAACAAAAGAGAGAGAGAGATTATAGCACACTTTTTAATACTACCTATGTTATAACATTGAATAAAAGATTAATTTAAGAAAAAGTGTAATGGGAAACACCGAAAGTTTTGAAGTAGGAAAATGATGTAATCAGATTTTTATTTTGAAGGGATAAATAGTAATATGACACTTAATTTCGTGTCTTTCTTTGCTTGCTTGCTTGATCTCTTTCTTCTTCCTTCCTTCTTTTATTTCTCTTTCTTTCTTTTCTTTCTTTCTTTCCTTTCTTCTTTTCTTTCTTTCTTTCTCTCTCTCTCCTTCCTTCCTTCCCTCCCTCCCTCCCTCCCTCCCTCCTTCCTTCTCTCTCTCTCTCTCTCTCTCTCTCTCTCTCTCTCTCCCCCCCTCCCTCCCTTTCTTTCTTTCCTTTCTTTTCTTTCTTTCTTTTTTGGAGACTGGATCTCACTCTCTAGCCCAAGCAGTAGTGTGATCTCACTACACTCACTGCAGCCTCAGCCTTCTAGGCTCAGGTGATTCTCCTACCTCAGCCTCCCAAGTAGCTGGGACTACAGGTGCCTGCCACCACACCCAGCTAATTTTTGTATTTTTTTTGTACAGTCTCACCATGTTGCCCAGGCTGGTCTTGAACTCCTGGGCTCCAGTGATCCTCCCACCTTGGCCTCCCAAAGTGCTGGGATTACAGGCATGAGTCACTTCACCCTGCCTGGTGTTTTTCTTATTAATCACCTTTACTGTGTGTTGTGTCTCCTTGACATTATACAGTCATGTGTCAGTAAACAATAGGGATATGTGCTGAGAAATGTGTCATGAGTCACTGTGTGAACACTGTAGTGTGTACTTGCACAAACCCAGATGGCATAGCCTACCCACACTAGGCTCGGTGGTGTAGCCTACTGCTCCTGGGTTACAAAGCTTCACAGCATGTTACTCTACTGAAGACTGTAAGCAGCTGTAACGCAATGCTAAGTATTCCTATATCTAAACATATCTAAACATGGAAAAGGCACAGTGAAAATACAGTGTTATCATCTTATGGGACCGCCGTCGACTACACTATCCATCATTGACTGAAACATTGTGATTTGGCACCTGTGTATGTACATCATTATTTTGTTATTCAACTTTTTATAAATGCTATGCTACTTTTCCTGGACTTGCTTTTGTTGCTCAACATGTTTGTAACTTTCTTTTTTTGTTTTTCGTTTTTTTGTTTTGTTTTCCGAGGCAAGGTCTGGCTTTATCACCCAGGTTGGAGTGCAATGGTGCGATTTTGGCTCACAGCAACCTCTGCCTCCCAGCTCAAGCTGTATTCCCACCTCAGCCTCCTGAGTAGCCAGGACTACAGGCGTACTCCACCACGCCTAGCTAATTTTTGTATTTTTTGTAGAGGCAGGGTTTTTCCATGTTGCCCAGGCTCATCTCGAACTCATGAGCTCAAGAGATCAGCCCAGCTTGGCCTCCCAAAGTACTAGGATTACAAGCATGAGCTACCATGCCCGGCCATGTTTGTAAATTTCTATCATGCTCATATTTCTTTCCTTTTTTGATTTTTTGAGACGGAGTCTTGCACTGTCACCAGGCTGGAGTGCAGTGGCACGATCTTGGCTCACTGCAACCTCCACCTCCCAGGTTCAGGTCATTCTCCTGCCTCAGGCTCCCGAGTAGCTGGGACTACAGGCACGTGCCATCACGCCCAGCTAATTTTTGTGTTTTTAGTAGAGATGAGGTTTCACCATGTTGGCCAGGATGGTCTTGATCTTTTGACTTCATGATCCACCCGCCTCGGCCTCCCAGTTTGGTGCTGGGATTACAGGCTTGAGTCACCACGCCCGGCTTCATGCTAATATTTCTAATTTTCATTTTCTAGTTCATTTGTCTTTACCGCTGCATAATATGATCTCTAAAACATCATTCTTTTACATTCACCTACTGACAAACTTTTAGGTTGTTTCCTGTATTTTTCCATTACAAGTAATGCTGCGGTGCGCGTGTTTGTTTCTTATGCATTCATGCAAGTCTCTGTAAAGTAAATACCCAGGAGTGGAATCTCTGGGTCCTAGGAGATGCCCCTGTTGAACTTTATGAGGTTTTGCCAAACTGCTTTCAGAGCGGTTGTACCTGTTCACACTCCCAGCACTGAATGAAGATTGCTTCATTTTTCACATCCTCAGTTGCACTTGGTAGCATCAGACCTTAAAGTTTTTGCCAATCCGAGGTTGTGAAATGGTATCTCATTGCGGTTTTCATTTTCACTGCCTTAATTACTATTGGTCACTCCTATTTCTCCTCCTGTAAATTGTCCGTTCCCTGCTCCTTATGATTTTTCTCTTGGGTTATTAATTGTTTTCTTTTTGATTTTTCGTATTTCTTCATATGAATGCTAATTCATCCATTCAGCACATTTTCACTGAGCATCGTACGTACCAGATAGTCTTCTCAGGGTGTTGGAGTTTATTGTGAAAAAGAAAACAAAAATCCCATCTTCCTCATGGAGCTTACTGCTTCATGGCGAATTACGCATTCTTCTGTGGCCTGAGTTTCCGGAAGCACAGGGTGTGCTCTTATTTTGTGTTCAGTGATGTTAACGCTGCTCAGTGTTTCCAAAGGTTGTCCCTGATCCATAAAATAGAATAGGACAGGATAGGATAGGATAGGATAGGATGGAATGGAATGGAATGGAATGGAATGGAATGGAATGGAATAGAATAGAATAGAATAGAATAGAATAGAATAGAATAGAATAGAATAGAATAGAATAGAATAGAATGCAATATAGTGTAAAGATCCCATCAATCTCCCATCTAACAGTGTTGGAAACCAATCATGATCATTTTCTGGGTCCATTATTTCATTGAGGTTGCAAAATGACTCCTTCTGAATACACTAACTGGAATTCCTCCAAGAAGAACTCACCCTCACCAACTGTATAGGGTAGAACAGTGGCCACCCCAAAAAAGTGTCCCCCCAGAACCTGTGAATGTGACCTTATTTGGAAAAAGGGGGCTGGGTGGGGTGGCTCATGCCTGTACTCCCAGCTTTTGGGAGGCCAAGGAGGGTATATCGCTTGAGCTCAGGAGTTCCAGACCAGCCTGGGCAATAAGGTGAAACCCTGTCTCTATTTAAAAAAAAAAAAAAAAAAAACTGGTTTAATTAGCTGGGTGTAGTTGAGCGTGCCTGTAGTCCCAGCCACCTGGGAGGCTGATTTGGGAGGCTCACTTGAGCCTGGGAGGTTGAGAGGTTGAGGATGCAGTGAGATACGATTGTGTCACTGTCCTCTAGCCTGGGCAACAGAGGAAGACCACATCTTGAAAGAAAGAAAAAAAAAGAAAAACTGAGAAAGCAGGAGGAGAGAAGGAAGGGAGGGAGGGAGGGAAAGAAAGAAAGAAAAAGAAAGAAAGAAAGGAAAAAGGAAGGAAGGAAAGAAAGAAAAGAAAGAAAGAAAAAGAAAGAAAGGAAGGAAGGAAGGAAGGAAGGAAGGAGAAGGAGAGAAAGAAAGGGAAAGGTAAGGCAAGGCAAGGAAGAAAGAAGGGAGGGAGGGAAAGGAAAGGGCAAAGAAAGAAGGAAGGAAGGAAGGAAGAAAAAACAAAGAAAAGAAAAGGATCTTTGCAGATGTAATCAAGTAAAGAATTTTGAGATGAAGTTCTGGATTATCCAAATGGACCCTAAGTCCAATGACAAATGACCTTATAAGAGAAAAGCAGATGGACAAAGGCACAGAGAAAAGGGGGAAGACCACGTGAGGATGGCAGCAGAGACTGGAGTGATGCAGCCACAAGCCAAGGAATGCCCGTGACCACTAGAAGCTGGAAGAGACAAGGGAAGCCCCCCAGCATCTTTGAGGGCAGCTTGGTCCTGCCAACACCCTGATTTCAAATTTCTGGTGTCCAGAACCGTGAGAAAATAAATAAATTTCTGATATTTTAAACCATGCAGTTTGTGGTCATTTATTACAGCAGCCACAGGAAACTGATGCAACGAACCATGAGCTCTCTCAGCTACAGTGTGCACAGGGAAGGCAGGACATATACTTGACCCTTTCCTTCATTTGCCAATTTACAGAAAAATAAATGATTTCCCTAGCAACCTCCAAAGTTGACCAGTGCATTTTCTTTTGCTTATTTTTAGGACCATAATGAACTCAAATATTTCTATATATTTAGTGTTTCAATTTTCAATCCATTGCAGTTATTATTCTTTTTATGATATTGTTCTTTTGGATGCTTAAGTTGACCCAGGAGCCCCTTCAAGATGGCCCCAGTGTCTTTTTGACATAAATCCAGTACTTAGATATCTTGTTTTCTGGCCTAAAAAGATATCCCAGGTTCTTTCTAAATATGCTTTTTTTTTTTTTTTTCTGGAGACAGGAGTCTTGCTCTGTTGCACAGGCTTATCTCAAACTCCCCATCTTAAATGATCCTCACAGTGCTGGGATTGTAGGAGTGAGCCACTGTGCCCAGCCCATCTTCTATATTCTTGTTCCACGTCTGGAATCAGTCATTTCTCCAAGGTTCCCTGATTCCTCATAGTGAAAAATGGTATTTAGAAGCCACTATCTGGGCCAGGCACAGTGGCTTACGCCTGCAATCCCAGCACTTTGGGAGGCCAAGGCAGGTGGATGATTTGAGGTCAGGAGTTCAAGACCAGCCTTACCAACATGGCGGAACCCCGTCTCCACTAAAAATACAAAAATGAGCGGGGTTTGGTGGCGCACGCCTGTGACTGCAGCTACTTGGAAGGGTGAGGCAGGAGAAATCACTTGAACCTGAGAGGTGGAGATTGTAGTGAGCTGAGATCGTGCCACTGCGCTCCAGCCTGGGCAACAGAGCAGGACTCTGTCTCAAAAAAAAAAAAAAAAAAAAAGGGAGCCGTTATCTGGTTATAAGGTGTTCGTTGCTTGTAGCTTGTTTTTGTTGGTAGGACATTTCAGTGAACAGACCTAGGAAATACACGCTTTTTAGAAAGAAAAAAAGAATTTATTGCCAAGTGTGGTGGTGCATGCCTGTAGTCCCAGGTAGTTGGAAGGCTGAGACAGGACAGCTCGAGCCCAGGAGTACTGGGCTGCAGCGCACTGTGCCAATTGGGTGTCCACACTAAGTCTGGCACCAATATGGTGACCTCCCTGGAGCAGGGGACAACCAGGTTGCCTAAGGAGGGGTGAACCAGCCCAGGTCAGAAATGGATCAGGTCAAAACTCCTGTGCTGATCAGTAACGAGACCATGCCTGTGAATAGCCACTGCACTCCAGCCTGGGCAACATAACGAGGTTCTGTCCCTAAAAAAAAAAAAAAAAAAAAAAAAAGACTTTATATATTTATACTGATATTTCTAAATTTATGATTACAGGGTTTTTTATCTAGCTCTGTCAATTTTTTTTTTCTTTTTTGAAACAGGGTCTTTTTTTGTCACCCAGGCTGGAGGGCTGTGATATAACCACGGCTCATGGCAGCCTTCACCTCCCCGGCTCAAGCAATCCTCCCACCTCAGCCTCCTGAGGAGCTGGGACCACAGGCATGGACCACCATGCCTGGCTAAATTTTTACTTTTTGTAGAGATGAGGTCTCACAGTATTACCCAGGCTGGTCTCAAACTCCTGGACTCCAGTGATCCTCCCACCTCAGCCTCCCAAAGTGCTGGGATTAAAGGTGTCAGCCATGAAGCCCAGCCTGATTTTTAAATTTGGATCTCTGTTTTTATCTTGAAAATCTTGTTAGTAAGGACATTAACATCATTCTTTGTGCACATATAGTAGTAGAGGATAGTAATTGCACACACACACAATTTCAAAATAACAATACCAATATAATTAGTAAGAGGATCCCTAAGTACTGTTTAACGTTTCTTGGTACTTCTTCTTGTCCTTAGGATACACTGCACCAGGTAGGTAGATGAAAACTACTGTGTCTAAAATAACATGAAAAAATCCTTCAGTGTTTCTGCCACCAGCCCTAAGTACAATTGTTCAATTGTTCTGCTATATTTTTATGTTGAAACATAACTTGCATTTTATGTTTCAGGAATGCTTTTTTCCTTCCTTACTTTTTTTTTTTTTTTTTTGAGACGGAGTCTCGCTCTGTCGCCCAGGCTGGAGTGCAGTGGCTGGATCTCAGCTCACTGCAAGCTCCGCCTCCCGGGTTTACGCCATTCTCCTGCCTCAGCCTCCCCAGTACCTGGGACTACAGGCGCTCGCCACCTCGCCTGGCCAGTTTGTGTATTTTTTAGTAGAGACGGGGTTTCACCGTGCTAGCCAGGATGGTCTCGATCTCCTGACCTCGTGATCTGCCTGTCTCGGCCTCCCAAAGTGCTGGGATTACAGGCTTGAGCCACCGCGCCCGGCCTTTCCTTACTTACTTAATTTTGCTTTGCAATTACATACAGCCTAATGTTCCAAAGTCAAAACTATCAAACAGGGTACATCCAGAAAACTCTACCTTCCCACCCCACCCTCAGCACCCTTCCCCTGCCTTCTCTTTTTAGGAAACCATTTTAATTTATTTTTTATTTCTTTCTCCCTTGTTTGTGCTTGAAAACATAAACAAATACTTAACTATTTTCGTATTTCTAACTCTTCTTGTGCCATCTGTAAAACTGCTTTTTGCAGGCTTAAAATGTAGCCTACAGTCCAAGTGCAGTGGCTCATGCCTGTAATCCCAGCACTTTGGGAGGCCAAAGTGTGCAGATCATATGAGGTCAGGAGTTCAAGACCAGCATGGCCAACATGAAAAACCCCCATCTCTACTAAAATTACAAAAATTAGCCAGGGCGTTGGTGGCATGCACCTGTAATCCCAGCTACTCACGAGGCTGAGACAAAAGAATCACTTGAGCCTGGGAGGCAGAGACTGCAGTGAGCTGAGATCCGGCCACTGCACTCCAGCCTGGGTGACAGAGCGAGACTCATCTCAAAAAAAAAAAAAAATGTAACCTAGAGATTATTCCCTATGCAGTTCTCTGCTGTGTGAATAGCTCTGATTTAGTCAACCAATCCCCAACTGATGGACATTTGCGGTTTTTCCTGTCCTGTAAATAACATCAGCATGAATGGCTTTTTTGCAAGTCTCTTTTTTTTTTTTTTGAGATGGAGTCTCGCTCTGTCGCCAGGCTGGAGTGCAGTGGCACGATCTTAGCTCACTGCAACCTCCGCCTCCCAGGTTCAAGCGATTCTCCTGCCTCAGCCTCCCGAGTAGCTGGGATTACAGGTGCCTGCCACCATGCCTGGCTAATTTTTTTGTATTTTTAGTAGAGACAGGGTTTCACGATGTTGGCCAGGATGCCTTCAATCTCCTGACTTCATGATCCACCCACCTCGGCCTCCCAAAGTGCTGGGATTATAGGCGTGAGCCACCACGCCGGGCCACAGTTCTCTCTTAAGGATAGACTTTCAGGGGTGGGAGGGCTGGATCCCTGAGCGCAAGTGAGTGTAATCCCATGTTCATCTTCACTTCCTTGTCTCCGTCCCCACAGGAATATAAGTAAGCTCTTTGGCTGTATGGTTCACTCTTGCATCTCTCATTTATTAAAGACATGCATTATCTGGTGGAAAGAATGAATCTCGCCATGTCATTCCCCTGCAGAAACCCTGCAGTCTCTGCCATCACCCACAGGGTAAAATCCGAAACCTTTTAGTGGCACAGAAGATACTCATGATGGCCTGACCTCCCCTGGCCACACCCCTACTTTCCGTGCCAGCATCCTTGAACTTGGTCCTCTGACCACGCCAGATTGCTTCCACTTTCCTGAGTGTCTTTCCATCAGCACATGCTACACTCTCAGGTTACAATAACCCCGCCCCTCTCTGACTTGGTTCCCCAGGTGAACTCTTTTTCAGCCTTCAAAACCTAGGCCAAGCACCTGGATTTTAAACGTAGGCTTTCCCTCCACCGTACGGAGATAACGATGATTGCTTATTTCAGTGTCTGTCCTGCTCACCAGACTCGAGCTGTAGGAGTGTGGGAGCTGTCCTCACCCATCTCTGGAACCCCCAGCAGTTAGTGCTATGTCGGGCTCAGAGCAGGTGCACAAGAAAGCTTGTTGAGAAAATGAAAGGGAGGCTTCCTATAGTTAAAAGAATGTGGATACAAAAGACCTGAGTTCAAGTCCTGGCTTTTCATCTGCCACCTAGGAGATCTCGGGCAAGTCGACATCTTGGTTTGCTTTCTGTAAACTGGGGATAATGCAGGTTCACTGAGGGTGGCCGTTGGAGCTGAGGGCAGTCACATGTGGTGGAAGTGCTTAGGATATCATAAATAATGACATGGAAAAATAAAGGTGGTAACGAGCAGAAGGAATTCAGAAGAGCCAGAGCGATCTCAATCAGAGGCGAGGAGGAAGCTAGGGCATGGGTAAGGAAGGGGCATTGATGAAGGGAATGCATAAGTGACCAAGAAAAATAGTAGCAGCCAGGTGTGGTGGCTCACGCCTATAATTCCAGCACCTTGGTAGACCAAGGTAGGAAGATTGCTTGAGCCCGGGAGGCTGAGACTACCATGAAGCTAGGATCACTACTGCACTCCAGCCTGGGCAACAGAGCTAGACCCTGTCTCAAAAAACTAAAACTAAAACTAAAAATATTGGTCACTCTTCTGGGTACTTCTCAGCGTTATTTAATGAAGCCACAGCCCTATGAGCGCTGTGGGGTCATGTTATCATCCCACATAACTAACGGGATGCCTGAACCTGGGTCTGGTAGCAAGGCCCAGGCACTATTTGACCAACAAGGTGGTTTGCAGTGAGATCCCCTCTCTTCCTTCCTTCTGTCCTGGGAGCCCTTCTTCTTTCTCATCTCCTTTTTCTCATTGACTAACAGCCCCTGCTCCAACTGCCCCACTGATAAATTCTCAATGTAAGAATCTCTTCCTAGACCAGGGGTAGTAGCTCACGCCTGTAATCCCAACACTTTGGGAGGCCAAGGCGGGAGGATCGCCTGAGATCAGGAGTTTGAGACCAGCCTGGCCAACATGGTGAAACCCCATCTCTACTAAAAATACAAAAATTAGCTGCACGTGGTGGTGCATGCCTGTAATCCCAACTACTCAGGAGGTTGAGGCAGGAGAATTGCTTGAACCCAGGTTGCAGTAAGATTGTACCACTGGATTCCAGCCTGGGCAACAAAGTGAGACTCTGTCTCAAAGGAGAAAAAAAAAAGGCTGGGCGCAGTGGCTCACACCTGTAATCCCAGCACTTTGGGAGGCTGAGGTGGGCAGATCACAAGATCAAGAGATCAAGACCATCCTGGGCAACATGGTGAAACCCCATCTCTACTAAAAATACAAAAAATTGGCTGGGCGTGGTGGTGCGCACCTATAGTTCTAGCTACTCGGAGAGGCTGAGACAGGAGAATTGCTTGAACCCAGGAGGTGGAGGTTGCAGTGAGCTGAAATAGCGCCACTGCACTCCTGCCTGGCAACAGAGCGAGACTCCATCTCAAAGAAATAAGCAACAGCAACAAAAAACACCTCTCTCCTTTTTATTAATCTTATTAATTTATTAATCTTTATTAATCCCTCCCACCTTGATCTCTATGCCTTCACCTGTGTGTGGTGTTGGAGGGGGGAAGTAGGGAGGGAATGGGGAGGAGAAGGGGGGCAGTGGGGGGTGGGCAGGAGAAAAGAAGGGATATTTGAAGTGATACAAAATAATAGAAAAGAAAATTTTTAATGACAAATTTCCAAAATTATTTTATTACATCTAATGCTAAAGGAAAGGTCAGGCTGGTTTATAATTTAGACAGATCAACATATATGATTTGATGGGAGAATAGTTAGGGTTCTATTTCCTTTAAATTTCTATTCCAATCAGTTTCCACTGGTGATGTCTAACTCAGATCCCTTCTCGTGAACTGAAGCCACCTCACTTCCTGTCCAGGATGATAGCATCTCACTTCCTGTCCAGGATGACAGTTTCCCCTCTTTCAATCAGAAGCTCAACAGCTGCCCCAGGGGGAGCAGCCTGTTCCAGACACACATGGTTTCTTAGACAGGGCAGGGTGTGGCTGCAGGGGACAGGTGCCTCTTCTGGTTAGGTCAGACTTTAAGCTAGTTAATATTGAATATTCCTCTTAGCTTTCCTCAGTTCAATGCTCTTCTTAAGTACTCAAGAATTTCCTCAATCTTACGTAGGTAAAACTGGAATTCGGAGCCTAGAGTATATTCTGTGAAAAGAAGAGTTAGTTGGAAACGGTTAAACCTTGTACAGTCCTCACAAAAACAGAGAAGGGGGACGGCCAGTTACCAAACCCACATCGCATTTTTGGGAAGTCTTTTGATTCCTTAGAATGCTCTCCATGTGCCCAATACATTGCCTTTATGCGTCTTCACTGTGTTTGAACTCAGGCTTCTAGGCTGCCCGGAGCCAAGGGGTGGCGTGTTGACGTGGGCTTTACTCTTGGATTTTAGTTTCTCCCGTGATTCCTGGTGGCCCTTGCCTGAGGGGATATAGTATAGAGGTGTTTTCTAGTAAATAAATTGCAAGAGGTCTGTATTTGGCCATCGTCTTGTTTTTGTAGCTGACCTTTGGTTTCTCAGGTCATGCCTTGTGGACAGGGGAATCCTATCAACCCCGCTGGGGTACAGTTCTCTACAGAGCAGTGCAATACCACGAGTCATGCAGCTGGATTGATCAGAGCCAATCACCGCTACATAGAAATCTGGGCCTGGCCAGGCGCGATGGGTCACGCCAGGTAATCCCAGCACTTTCGGGGGCTGAAGTGGGTGGATTGCTTGAGCTCAGGAGTTTGAGACCAGCCTGGGCCACATGGCCAAACCCCGTCGCTACAAAAAAATACAAAAATTAGCTGGGTGTGGTGGTACATGCTACTCCCAGCTACTTGGGAGGCTGAGGTAGAAGGATTGCTTGAGCCCTGGAGGTCGTGGCTGCAGTGAGCCAAGATTGAGCCATTGCACTCCAGTCTGGGCAACAGAGCAAGACTCTGCTAAAAAAAAAGAAACAGAAAAAAAGAGAGAGAGAGAGAGAGAGAGAGGAAGGAAGGAAGGAAGGGAGGGAGGGAGGGAGGGAGGGAGGGAAAGAGAGAGAGAGAGAAGGAAAGAAAAAGAAAGAAAGAGAGAGAGAGAGAGAAAGAAAGAAAGAAAGAAAGAAAGAAGAAAGAAAGAAAGAAAGAAAGAAAGAAAGAAAGAAAGAAAAAGAAAGAAAGAAAGAAAGAAAGAAAGAGAGAGAGAGAGAAAGAAAGAGAAAGAAAGAAAGAGAAAAGAAAGCGAATCTGGGTCTGCGGGAAGGTGGGCCAAGATGATGCCCAATTCTCTGTTCTATAATGAGCAAAGGGAGGCCACAATTCAGGTTCCCTGGGGGTAAGGAAGCCCTGTGATGCTGAACTGGGAGTTGAAGTAAGAAATCCTAAACAGCGATTCTCAGTGGACCTACAGACAAATCACCACATGGAGTACCTCAATCTGGGGCTGGTACCTAGAACATCTGAGCCCCCTCGTAAGGAGACGCTAGAGTGACCCTCTAATGGAGAAAGCATTTCAGATGTGGCATATAGAAAGATACGCAGTCTGTTGGTGCCTATTGCCAGAATAGCGTAAAATTGTTTTAGGGAAAGCAGGGGAAACGTGGCAACATTTAGAACAAGAAGACAGGCCAGGCACAGTGACTCACACCTGTAATCCCAGCACTTTGGGAGCCGGGCAGGCAGATCACCTGAGGTCAGGAGTTCAAGACCAGCCTAACCAACATGGTGAAATCCCATCTCTACTAAAAATACAAAAATTACCCTGGTGTGGGGGGGCATGCCGATAATTCCAGCTACTCAGGAGGCTGAGGCAGGAGAATCGCTTGAATCCGGGAGGCGGAGGTTCGAGTGAGCTCATGAGATTGTGTCACTGCACTCCAGCCTGGGCAACAGAGTGAGAGACTCCAGAAGAATTAGGAGACAGATGCATGAGTCTAAGCTCCCTTTGGTCAGCCTGCTTGCAGTTGGACCTGTTAAAGATGACATTGCCTTTGGAAAAAAGAATTCTTGCTGTTAATGTTGTATATAGTACAATATGGAGAAATGATCACTATAGCTGACGTCTGTTTTTTCCTCTGCTAGTATTGTATTGGAGGAGTGAATTGTATTGGAGGAAACAATATAGAAAACACCTATATCCCCTATTAATTCAATAAGTGAACCAGGAAGGAAAGGTGGGGAGAAAATCACAAATAGGCCTTATTGGGGTGGGGGGTAGAAATTTAAGTTTTTTTTTTTTTTTTTGAGACGGAGTCTTGCTCTGTTGCCCAGGCTGGAGTGCAGTGGCCGGATCTCAGCTCACTGCAGCTCCGCCTCCTGGGTTCACACCATTCTCCTGCCTCAGCCTCCCGAGTAGCTGGGACTACAGGCGCCGCCACCTCGCCCGGCTAGTTTTTTTTGTATTTTTTTTAGTAGAAATGGGGTTTCACCATGTTAGCCAGGATGGTCTCCATCTCCTGACCTCGTGATCCGCCCGTCTCGGCCTCCCAAAGTGCTGGGATTACAGGCTTGAGCCACCGCGCCCGGCGAACCTACACTCTTATGAGAGCTTCTGGACGTTGTGGTCTTTTTGCTTCTCCTGCTGTCTCTAGCCAAGAGTATGTAGGTAATAAATCACGTAGCTGTCTCTCCTGACCGTCTCCTGTGTTCTACTCACTGGCATCCCTGCCTGGACTGGGAAAAAGTCATCACCCTCTGCCCAAGCCACACTGTGCAGCTTGGCCCACTTGAGTCTCCTGCTACTGAAATGACTCTCCTTCCCTTACCGGTGCCAGAAGAGATGGGTCCACCTAGAGGAAGGAGTAAAACAGGAGTTAAACTGCAGAACATGATCAAGAGTCAATCTCGCTCACCCTGATTCGGGAAGTTGGATTCCACCACTCTGTGGTTCAGGGGCTGGGTCCTGCGGTAATCGTTTTGGATGGTCTTGTTGTGGTGATCCAGTAAGGAATTCTCCAGCTTCCAAACCTGGGGGCAACATGAGCGCATTATGGAGGGGAAGAGGCACTGGGTAATGTAAAAGAAATAACAATCGGCCGGGCCCGGTGGCTCACGCCTGTAATCCCAGCACTTTGGGAGGCTGAGACGGGCGGATCATGAGGTCAGGAGATGGAGACCATCCTGGCTAACATGGTGAAACCCTGTCTCTACTAATAATACAAAAAAATTAGCCAGGCGTGGTGGCGGGTGCCTGTAGTCCCAGCTGTTGGTGAGGCTAAGGCAGGAGAATGGTGTGAACCTGGGAGGTGGAGCTTGCAGTGAGCCAAGATCGCACCACTGCACTCCAGCCTGGGTGACAGAGCAAGACTCTGTCTCAAAAAAAAAAAAAAAAAGAAATAACAATTGGCTGGGCACAGTGGCTCACACCTGTAATCCCAACACTTTGGGAGGCCAGGGTGGGTGGATCACTTGAGCTCAGGAGTTAGAGACCAGCCTGGCCAACATGGTGAAACCCCTTCTCTACTAAAAATACCAAAATTAGCTGATCATGGTCTTGTGCACCTGTAATCCCAGTTACTCAGGAGGCTGAGGCAGGAGAATCACTTGAACCTGGGAGGCAGAGGCTGCAGTGAGCCAATATCACGCAACCGCACTCCAGCCTGGGAGACAGAGCGGAACTCTGTCTCAAAAAAACAAAACAAAGAATTAACAACTGGGCTAGAACTCAGATTTATATAACCCTGATGAAGCAACTGTAAGAAGATCTCAAGTCCAGGGGAGGTTCTGGGTGCTGTGTGTCAGGCATTATTCCAGAACTAATCTATCCATGCATTCTTCCAACAGAATCTCTCTTTTCAGCTTTTTATATGAGTATTTGTCCAATAGTAGAAAGCACAGAAAGAAGCAAGCAGAAATATATCAAGTGGCAAACTCAATTTTTGTTTTTCTGAAAATATCGGGGTTTTTTTGTTTGTTTGTTTTTGAGATGGAGTCTCGTTCTGTCGCCAGGCTGGAGCTCAGTGACACAATCTCAACTCACTGCAACCTCCACCTCCCGGGTTCAAGTTATTCTCTCCTGCCTCAGCCTCCTGACTAGCTGGGACTACAGGCACCCACCACCACACCCAGATAATTTTTATATTTTTAGTAGAGATGGGGTTTCACCATGTTGGCCAGGCTGGTCTCAAACTTCTCAGGCCATTCGCCCTCCTCAGTCTCCCATCGTGCTGGAATTACAGGTGTGAGCCACCTCACCTGGCCTGAAAATGTCTGTATTTTGTCTATATCCTTGAAAAGCATTTTTGCTGCACATACAATTCTATATTGGCTATTTTTTTTCCTCAGCACTTTGAAATTGTTTCCACTCCCTTCTGACTTTCACTGTCGCTATGTTGAATCAACTCTCTGTCTAATAAGACTATTTCCATGATAACCTGTCTTTTCTTTCTGGCTAATTTTTAAATTATTTCTTTGTCTTTGATGATTTCACTGTGATGTGTTTAGTGCAGGGTGTTGTGTACACAAACACACACATATATGTACACACCTAGAGAGAGAGAGAGACAGAGAGAGAAACTAATTGGCATTCTTGAATATATGACTTGGTATCTCTTCCTGAAAATTGTCAGTCAATATTTTGTCAAATCATGACTCTTCCCTATTCTGCCTCTCTTCTCCTTCTAGGATTTCGATTAGACATTTACTAGACCTTTCCAGTACACTGTGTCTCTTCACTTCTTTTCATAGTTCCATCTCTTTTTCTCTGTGCTGCATTCTAGATGCTGTTATTGGCTGTCTCCAATTTACTAATTCTCTCAAACTGTATCTAACATGCTGTTAAACCCATTCACTGGGTTGTTTTTTGTTTTTGTTTTTTTGAGATACAGTCTCGCCCCGTCACCCAGGCTGGAGTGCAATGGCATGATCTCAGCTCACTGCAACCTCTGCCTCCTGGGTTCAAGCGATTCTCCTGCTTCAGCCTCCTGAGTTCAAGCGATTCTCCTGCCTCAGCCTCCTGAGTAGCTGGGATTATAGGCTCACGCCACCACGCCCAGCTGATTTTTTGTATCTTTAGTAGACACAGGGTTTCACCATGTTGGCCAGGCTGGTCTCGAACCCCTGACCTCATGATCAGCCCGCTTTGGCCTCCGCAAGTGCTGGGATTACAGGCGTTGAGCCACCATGCTTGGCCAATTTTTTGGTTTTGGTTTTTGTTTTTGTTTTTGTTTTTGTTTTGAGACAGGGTTTTGCTCTGTTGCCCAGGCTGGAGTGCAGTGGTGTGATCTCAGCTCACTGCAAACTCCACCTCCTGGGTTCAAGTGATTCTTCCACCTCAGCCTCCCGAGTAGCTGGGATTACAGGGGCCCACCACCATGACTGGATAATTTTTTGTACTTTTAGTAGAGATGGGGTTCCACCATGTTGGCCAGGCTGATCTCAAACTCCTGAACTCAGGTGATCCACCCACTTTAGCCTCCCAAACTGCTGGGATTATAGGCATGAGCCACCGCGAGTGACCTGGATTATTAATTTTTGATACTATTTTTCCATTTCTAGAAATTCTATTTGTGTTTTTGTACCAAGTCTGGATGTCCATTTTTAGACTTTTTTGTTCTTTGCTCATATTTAAACCTCTTATTTATTTATACATATTAAACATTCTTATGTCCTATTAATTGTCTGATAATTCCACTAAGTGAAATCTTTGTAGGTCTGATTCTGCTGGCTCTCATTTATAATGTCTTTTTTCCTCATATGTTTTGTATTTTTTTTCTTAATTGAGCTAATTTCAGGTAACTTTCTTTGTGAAAATTCTTCTAGGTCTGGATTTAAGCTCATTTTTTCCAGAGATAATTTACCATTTGCTTTTGTCAGGTGTCTGAGGGCACTTCCAGCCTGACTGGCAACATTTTGGGGTGTGGGTGTCCTTGAGCAGGGGTCTCTTCCATCCCTTTCTCTAAGGAAATGAAAAGTTTAAGAAAAGGAGATGGCCAGGTGCAGTGGCTCACACCTGCAATCCCAGCACCCTGGGAGTCTAAGACAGGCAGATTACTTGAACCCAGGAGTTTGAAACCTGCCTGGGCAACATGGTAAAACTCTGTCCCTACTAAAAACAAAAACTAGCCGGGCGTGGTGGTGCATGCCTGTAGTCCCAGGTACTTGGGAGTCGGAGTCTGAGGCAGGAGAATTGCTTGAACCTGGGAGGCGGAGACTGCAGTGAGCCAAGACTGTGCCACTGCACTCCAGCCCGGGTGACAGAGTGAGACTCTGTCTCAAAAAAAAAAAAAAAAAAAGGTTGGATAGATGAGGCACAGTAGCCCTGCACACAGAAAATACCGTAGGACCCCCCAGTTGTTGACGTTCGTTGAGATGCTGGGGAGCACCCTTGTTAACCAGGCAGTCAAATGGGAAGACTTCGGCAAAGCGATGCCATACATTACCTGTGTCCTGGAGAGCTTGACAAAATCCGCCAGCACAAACCAGTGGACGTTCTCAGTACAGGGAGGCGTGGTAAGTGAGCCGTGGTAGCTGTAGTAGTGCTGGAGGTTCTTGGGCAGCATGTCCCGAATGTCAAGGCCAGTCAGGGTTGTTCTTCGTCCTGACCAAGAAGACAGAACGTAACAGAATATCAGGGACCACCGCTGCCCCTCAGGAGGACAGCTCAGGCCCAGGCCTCTCCAGGTTGCAATCTCTCGAGTTCAGCAGAATGTAGAAGCTGATGATTAGGAAACAATTTCCCAGTTTACTTCTCCCTGGAAGGGATTGAGGGGAGAGACTTTGGGGATAGACGCACTCAGACACCTCCTCCTGGTTGAGTGCTCTTGGCTGGGTGCTCGCTCTGCGGCCGTTTTCTCATCCGTGGAATAGTCAGCAGGATTGCTGTGAGGGTAAGGAGGTAACATCTGGAAAGTAGCTGGCATTGAACCACTACATAGGGAAGGACTCCTAAGTGTAACTGCTGTGGTCACCATTATCGTGGCTAGGCAGAGGACACATTTTATGATCAATGAAAGAAATAAATATGGCCCCTGGAGACTTCTGGGTAAGTGCCCTCGAAGAAAGACCAGAATGCCTTGGTTTGGGCTCATTGAGAAGTGGGTAGACAGCAGTTGTAAATGCAGAATCAGGCCGGGCGCAGTGGCTCACGCCTGGAATCTCAACACTCTGGGAGGCCAAGGCGGGGAGGATTGCTTGGGGCCAAGAGTTCAAGACCAGCCTGGGCAACACAGGGAGGCCCCGTCTCTACAATTAGTTTAAAAAAAAATTTTTTTAAATAATAAATGCAGAATCAGAACCAAGCCAGGGTCCAGGTGTAGGCATTTTGTCCTGAGCTCTTCCTGCCACACCCACTGGGAACCAAGCCCAGCCACAGATGGGGCGTAGGGAGGGGCCCCTTGCACCAGGGCCTGCAAAGCTCCTACAGGAGCCACATCTGCTCCTGCTCTAGAGAGGCCCTTGTTCCATTCATGTCAACAACGCTGAGCCCCTGAGCTCAGCACGAGACTCTCAAGGCAACACAGGATTGAGCTGGGTTTTGCTTCACTTTCCCTGAGCGCTTTTGCGCTTCTTAAAGGCAGAGAATACAGTTTTGAGACATACGTAGATAGGCCTGTTCGACCAAGGCCACGATGTCTCAGAGTACATAAGCCCATGAGTAGGCAAAGGAGTTCTAAGTTTTATCACTATTGGAAGATGCCAAGATATAACCTCCAAAAGGACTCTGTGGTAGAGATTTATTTTGTAACTCTAACATATTTAAGTGAAAGCCAAGAATTCCAGAATCAGGATGCAGCTGCTATAGAAAATAGTATAATGGTTCCTCAAAAAATAAACATATGGCCAGGTGTGGTAGCTCACACCTGTAATCCCAGCACTCTGGGAGGCCAAGGCGGGCGGATCACTTGAGGTCAGGAGTTAGAGAACAGCCTAGCCAACATGGTGAAATCCCATCTCTACTAAAAATACAAAAATTAGCTGAGCATGGTGGCACGTGCCTGTAATCCCAGCTACTCAGGAGGCTGAGGCAGGAGGAGTGCTTGAACTTGGGAGGCGGAGGTTGCAGTGAACAGAGATGGAGCCACTGCACTCCCACCTCAGAGAGACTCTGTCTCAAAAAACAAAAAACAACAACAAAAAAATTAAAAAAAATAGGTTCCCACATGACTCAGCAATTCAACTCCTATCTACCCAAAAGAAATGAAAGCAGGAACTCAAAGAGATGCTTGTACACCCATAGGCATATTCATTGCAGCCTCACCTCACAATAGCTAAAAGGTGGGAGCCACCCAAATGCTCACCGGTAGATAAATGGATAAACAAAACATCATACTCCCTTTGGCCTTTTTTTTTTGAGACAGAGTCTCACTCTGTCCCCCAGACTGGAGTGCAGTGGCACAATCTCAGCTCACTGCAACCTCCGCCTCCTGGGTTCAAGTGATTCTCCTGCCTCAGCCTCCTGAGTAGCTGGGATTACAGACACCTGCCATAACACCCGGCTAATTTTTGTATTTTTAGTGGAGATGGTGTTTCACCATGTTGGCCAGGCTGGTCTCAAACTCCTGACCTCAAGCACCCCGCCAGCCTTAGCCTCCCAAAGCACTGGGATTACAGGTGTGAGCCACCTCGCCTGGCCACTTCAGCCTTAAAAAGGAATGAAATTCTGATAACATGCTATAATGTGGGCAAACCTAAAAGACATTATGCTAAGTGAAATGATCTAGACCAAAACAAACAAAAAAAAAGACAAATACTGTATGATTCTACTTATATGAGGTACCTAGAATAGTCAAATTCTTAGAGACAGAAACTGTGGTTACCAGAAGCTGGAAGGGGAGATGGGGAGTTACTGTTGAACGGGTACAGAGTTTCAGTTCAGGAAGACGAAAAAAGTTCCGGCAATGGAGGGGTGTGATGGTTGCATCACAATGTGAATGTACTTAATGCTACTGAACTATACATTTGAAATGGTTTAAGTTGTAAATTTGTTGTTGTTGTTGTTGTTTGAGATGTTGTCTCACTCTGTCACCCAGGCTGGAGTGCAATGGCACAATCTCAGCTTGCTGCAAACTCCACCTCCCGGGTTCAAGCAATTCTCCTGCCTCAGCCTCCCGAGTAGCTGGGATTACAGGCACCCGCCACCACGCCTGGCTAATTTTTGTATTTTTAGTAGAGACGGGGTTTCACCATGTTGGCCAGACTGGTCTCAAACTCCTGACCTCAGGTGATGGGCCCGCCTCAGCCTCCCAAAGTGCTGGGAGGTGTGAGCCACCGCTCCCGGCCTTAAGTGGTAAGTTTTAATTCAGGCTGTGGGACTGCATGGAGTCACTGAGATGAGACAGAGCCTGACTCCACCCAACACTTAGAGCAGGAGCCAGAGAGTGAGAGGGCAGAGCTGGGGCACGCCAGACCACCCTTTGAAGGTAAACTAAGACAAGAGAAGAAGAGTGGCCCATAGATCTGCCCACCACTCCGGCTCGGTGGAGCAGTGGCCAGCTCAGGGTGGGGTGGGTGAGAAAGGAGAACAGGACTATTCTAGGACCTTTTCAAGGGGAGCCGGAGAACTGGGGGGCAGCTGGGGAATGGTAAGATCAGGAGATACGTTTGTTTGCTTGTGTTTGGAGGTGGGAGGAATTAGGGCAGATCTGTGTGCTGAACAGTCAATGATGCAGGCTGGGCGCGGTGGCTCGCGCCTGTAATCCCAGCACTTTGGGAGGCTGAGGTGGGCAGATCACGAGGTCAGGAGATCGAGATCATCCTGGCCAACATGGTGAAACCCTGTCTCTACTAAAATACAAAAAATTAGCCAGGCGTGGTGGTGTGTGCCTGTAATCCTAGCTACTCAGGAGGCTGAGGCAGGGGAATCACTTGAACCCGGGAGGCGGAGGTTGCAGTGAGCTGAGATTGTGCCACTGCACTCCAGCCTGGTGACAGAGCAAGATCCATCTCAAAAAAGAAAAAAGAAAAATCAATGATGCAGAAGAGAGGGAAGAGAATGGCAGGAAAGGAGGCCCTGAGCGTGGAAGAGGAGTGGGTTGGGGCCCACGTGGGAGGGGTGGTGTTGACAAGAGCAGGGATTTGTCATCCATTGCAGCTGAAGAGAGGACGTGGAATCTGGACCAGATGCACGTGGTTTAAGGAGTGGAGTGTTTCTGACCCATGGCTTCTGCCTTCTCAATGGAGTGGGAATGGGAACATCAGCTCCAGGGGTGTTGCTGGAGCCTGGGCACAGGGGCTTCAGAAGAGAGGAGAAAGCGTGTGACAAGAATTTGGGAGGGCAGAAAGAAAATGCCCAGGGTGGTACTTTAGGATTTCTGGGCACTGTTCATATTTGTAGCTATAAATAAAAAAACAATACCAGTTGGCTAGGTGTGGTGGCTCATGCCTATAATCCCAAAACTTTGGGAAGTTGAGGTGGGCGGATCACTTGAGCCTAGGAGTTGAAGACCAGCCTGAGAACATGGTGAGACCCTGTCTCTACTAAAAATACAAAAAACCAGCCAAGCATAGTGGTGCACCTGTAGTCCCCACTACTCAGGAGGCTGAAGTGGGAGGATCAACCGAGCCCCAGAGGTGGTGGCTGCACTGTGTCATGATCGCACCACTGCACCCCAGCCTGCACGACAGAGCGAGACCATGTCTCAAAAATAATAGCGATAATAATACCAGTTAGATGTCTATGGATTCCTGTCCAACTGCATTCAGCTCTTTGGCTGCCAGCTCTGAGTTGGTCTGGAGCTTTGCCAGGTGAGTTCATGGAGGAGTAGAGGAGTGAGGGCATAGAGGGTGTTTGCATGGGAGTGTTGAGGGAGACTTGAGAGTGTTGGGGTGGAATCTAAGCTGGGAGAGAGATGAAAGAACACAGGCGTCACTAGGAGCAAGAGTGTGGAAGCCTCAGGTTTGGAGGACTCGGGTCAGGTGAGTTGCAGGAGGGGTTGGGTCCTGAAGTCAGAGGACTGGGAGGCTGGGAGGTGCGGGCGGAATGGGACATGTGAAGTCGAGAATGCAGAGCTGATGTGGTTATAGCTCAAAGTCAAGGGTTGACCCTGGGCAGGAGATGGCTCTTACAAGAATGCTGCCTTCTGGAGGCAGAGGGGATGGAAGAGCACCCCAAGTGTCTGTATGTCCAAGTGGGATGACGAGGGCTTCCCTCTTGACATTCATCTCAGCCTGGAGCCAGGTGGACATCTTTCTAGCCGCCAGGACTGTCACTGCCAGCTGAGGTGACAGCCATCGAAGCGAGGATATCCCTACTTAGTGCAACTCCAGCCAAAAGTTCCAATCATAGGAAGTGACACATCGAATTTATGCACAGCCTTCTCAGAGAGGTTTGCTGCCTAAGCCAACAGCAGAAATCACTGGAACAAGTAATCTGGCACAGGGAGGGGTGGACCCCCTAGGCAGGGCCCACTGGCCACCCTGCCCACCAGCATCAATCCCCCGCCCCCTGGGCACACCCCACACTCATTCCCTTTCCCTCCTGCAGCCACAGTTGGCTTCCCTCACCTGGGTACTTGATGTTGGCCAGATGAGAAATGAAGCTGCTGTAGTAAGTGTTTTCAGGGTAATCCTTCACCTGCAACAAAGCGCAGAGCACTGAGTGTAAGTGAAGAAGAGGCCCCAGCACCATCTCTACTCATCCAACTGCTCAGCTTTCTAGCTGATTGGGCCGAGCCTAGAGAGTAAGGAGAGGCAGCCTGTGCCCTGTTGTGTTTTGGCAGAGACAGGCTGACTGACTGTTCTTTGCTACCAACCACACAGGTTCAGGAGTCCCTCCAGAAAGGCACTATCTTAAGTATTTTGGCAGCTTCCAGAGAAAGAAGCTTCTCAGTCATTGGTGATGCCCTCAGAAATGGCCAACACCTACTCTAAAAAAGTCCCCTGCGTGCTTGTTTTTGTTTGTTTGTTTGTGAGTTTTTTGTTTGTTTATTTGTTTGTTTTTTGAGAGGGAGTCTTTCTCTCTTGCCCAGGCTGGAGTGCAGTGGGGTGATCTCAGCTCACTGCAACCTCCGCCTTCCGGGTTCAAGCTATTCTCCTGCCTCAGCCTCCTGAGTAGCTGGGATTACAGGTGCTCACCACCACGCCTGGCTAATGTTTTTGTATTTTTAGTAGAGATGGGGTTTCACCATGTTGGCCAGGCTGGTCTCGAACTCCTGACCACCTCGGCCTCCCAAAGTGCTGGGATTACAGGTGTGAGCCACCACACCCAGCCTGTGTGCTTGTTTTGGGCAGTGTCAGCCACAGTCAGATTCTTTGTGATGAGGAGAGCTTGATCTCACGAGCTCCCTTCTTCATCCTCAGGACTTCCGACAGAGAGCCAGATGTCCAAGGCAGAACGACTACAATTCCCCCAACACCAAATAACTCTTTCTGAATGAGTATTGGCTTTAAAAGTCAGAAAAGTTGCTTTGGGTGAAAAAGGTCTATTTTCAATGGTTCTTGTCAGTCAAGTGGTTGATCTCTTTCACTGTGCATAAATTTGGCTTTCTTGGCTTTCTGACTGCATTTGCTATTTGTTTTCTAGATGTCTCGTGCCTTTATTGTTGCATTAGTCCACCTTTACTGCCTTCTTTTGTGTTAAGCAAATACTTTTCATGTACCATTTAATCATTTTTAGTTATTTTCTTAGTGGTTGCTCAAGTGATTACCATATACAACTCAATCACAATCTATGTCAGGTTAATATTAATTTAATTTCAGTAAAAGATAGCAACTTTGCTTCAAAAGAGCTCTATTTCTTCCTTGTCCTTCCTTTCTTCTATTTTTGTTATACGCATTACATCTACATATATTATAAGCCAGTGGTATATATAGTGGTATAGTCATTGCTTTAAATAATGTTGATGGTTTTTAAAAAAAAATTAAAAGAAGAAAGCACAAAAAATATATGTGTGTAGTCTTCTCCGTTCTCCATTTCCAGTACTCTTCACTTCTTTCTGTGGATCGGAGTTACTGTCTGGTGTCATTTTCTTTCAGCCAGAAGAGCATCCTTATATATGACTTGTAAGATAGGCCTGCTAGCAATTATACTGATTCTTGTATATCTGGGAATGTCTTTGTTTCGCCTTCATGGTTGAAGGTGGTTGATTGGATATAGAATTGTTGATTGACAGTCATTCCACCGTGTTCTGATGACTTGAAAAGTCAGCCATTAATTGGATGGTCATTTCTCTACATATAATAAATCCATTTTCTCTTGCTGCTTTCAGCAGTTTAATTTTTGATGTATCTAGACTTGGGGTTTATTTATCAGACTTGGGGTTTTTTTAGTTTCCTGGATTGGTAAATTTATGTTTTTCCTCAGATTTGAGGCTTTTTGGCCATTGTTTTGTTTGGTTTTTTTCTTCCACTTTCTCTCTCTCCTCTCCTTCTGGGACTCCCATTATATATATATGTGTGTGTGTGTGTGTGTGTGTGTGTGTGTGTGTTGCTCTACTTGATGTTGTCCCCGTGAGTCTACAAGGCTGTTCATTTTTCTTCTGTCTTTTTTCTCTGTTTTTCAAATTGGATAATTTCATTGCTCTGTCTTCATATGAACTGATTCTTTTTTTCTTCTGCTGCCTCACACCTGCTTTGGGCCCATCTAGTGATTTTTTTCATTTTGTTTATTATACTTTTCAACTCTAGACTTTCCATTTGGCGCATCTTTAAAGTTTCTATTTCTCTATTGAGATTCCCTTTTTGAGTCATTGTCATCATATTTTCCTTCAATTCTTTGAACATAGTTTCCTTTCATTCTTCAAACATTTATGATAGTTGGTGGTTTGTTTCTTTTTTTTTCGCTTAGCCACAGCATTGATAGTTGTTTTAAAGTCCTGTCTGCCTAATCGCTCTGGGTCCACTCAGGTCAGTTTCTGTTGATTGATTTGAGTTATTTTTTCCTCCTAAATATGGATTACATTTTCCTATTTCTTTGCATGCCCAACTTTGTTTTGTTTTGTTTTTAAGATGGAGTCTCACTTTGTCATCCAGGCTGGAGTATAGTGGTATTATCTTGGCTCACTGTAGCCTCTGCCTCTTGGGTTTGAGTGCTTCTCATGCCTCAGCCTTCGCAGTAGCTGGGATTACAGGCGTGCGCCACCACGCCCTGATAATTTTGCATTTTTAGTAGAGACGGGGTTTTTCCATGTTGGTCAGGCTAGTCTCAAACGCCTGACCTCAGGTGATCTGCCTGCCTCGGCCTCCCAAAGTGCCAGGATTACAGGCATGAGCCACCACGCCTGGAGTCTTTGTTTTGGTTTCCCTCTTATTGCCCAGGCTGCAGTGCAATGGCACAGCCTCAGCTCACTGCAACCTCTACCTCCCAGGTTCAAGTTATTCTCCTGCCTCGGCCTCCCAAAGTGCTGGGATTACAGGCGTGAGCCACCGTGCCCAGCTTTTTTTTTTTGAGATGAAGTGTAGCTTTATTGCCCAGGCTGGAATGCAATAGCGTGATCTTGGCTCACTGCAACCTCCGCCTCCTGGGTTCAAGTGACTCTCCTGCCTCAGCTTCCCAAGTAGCTGGAGTTACAGGTGCCCACCATCATGCCCAGCTAATTTTTGTATTTTTAGTAGAGATGGGGTCTGGCCATGTTGGTCAGCCTGGTCTTGAACTCCTGACCTCAAGTGATCCACCCACTTTGGCTTCCCAAAGTGCTGGGATTACAGATGTGAGCCACCGCGCCCAGCTCCACCGTCTAGATTTTTTTTTTTTTTTTTTTTTGAGACGGAGTCTCGCTCTGTCGCCCAGGCTGGAGTGCAGTGGCCGGATCTCAGCTCACTGCAAGCTCCGCCTCCCAGGTTTACACCATTCTCTCGCCTCAGCCTCCCAAGTAGCTGGGACTACAGGCGCCCGCCATCTCACCCGGCTAATTTTTTTGTATTTTTTTAGTAGAGACGGGGTTTCACTGTGTTAGCCAGGATGGTCTCGATCTCCTGACCTCGTGATCCGCCCATCTCGGCCTCCCAAAGTGCTGGGATTACAGGCTTGAGCCACCGCGCCCGGCCGTCTAGATTTTCTTAGAAATGCAGAGGTGTTGACCGGGTGTGGTAGCTCACACCTGTAACCCCAGCACTTTGGGAGGCCGAGGTGGGCAGATCACCTGAGGTCAGGAGTTCGCGACCAGCCTAGCTGATATAGTGAAACCCATCTCTACTAAAAATACAAAAATTAGCTAAGCGTGGTGGCAGGCACCTGTAATCCCAGCTACTTGAGAGGCTGAGGCAGGAGAATCGTTTGAACCTGGGAGGCGGAGGTTGCAGTGAGCTGAGATCCTGCCACTGCACTCCAACCTGGGCGACAAGAGTGAAACTTTGTCTCAAAAGAAAAAAAAAAGGAAATGCAGAGGTGTTGCCTTTGTCTGATTGGGTTGCAGGTTTCCCCTTGCCCTTCCAACAATTTGTGTCTACGCAACCCCTCTGGGATTCCAGCTCTTTTAAGTCAGCTTGTCCATGTTAACTAAGGTCTGGAGATTCACAGCACAGAAGGAGCACAGTGATCTTCCATCCAGTCAATGTTTCCAAGAACTGTGAGCTTGGGAAAAGATGGAGAGTGATAATGAAGAAGGCTGTTCAACTAGACTTTGCAGACACACGTGGGTAGTTTCTGCTTACCTCAACGAAGGCTGCCAGTACAGCCAATCCATCGGGCGCATCTTGGGCTATCTCATAGCTCTTGTATTTAGAATTGTAGTGAACAACGTGAATCTGTAAGAGCGAGGTAGGGTGGGTCAAGGGCAGTTCATAGAAATTTGGATGCTTAAGATTTCCAGGGAAGAAGGAAGAGAAAGGAAGGTGCCCCATCTGAGGCCTCAGACTGTTCCACACAAGCAACTTGGACCTCCATCTCCCTCCATCTGGGCTGCAAATCCCATGAATCAAGAGCAGAAACTTCCCAAAGAATGGAAAGAACAAGAGTGGGATTCTGGAAGATGGCAGCTTCAGGCCATTTCCCAACCACACCTCCCTCCAGGCAGACAAGCTGGCAGAGTCTGAAGGGGTCACATGAGGACATAGGGTTCTCCTGGGGTGTCTGGGGGCTTTGCGGGGAGAGGGAGCTTGCGCCCCTTGTCCCAGGCAACCACTGTTAATGTGTAGTCATCCTATGGATGGATTCTGGCAAAAGAGGGAACTCAGAAAATCTAACACAGTCCAGACGCAGAGGCTCATGCCTGTAATCCCAGCACTTTGGGAGGCTGAGGCGGGTGGAACACTTGAGGTCAGGAGTTTGAGACCAGCTTGGCCAATATGGCGAAATCCCGTCTTTACTAAAAATACAAAAATTAGCTGGCTATGGTGGCAGGTGCCTGTAATCCCAGCTTCTCGGGTGGCTGAGGCAGGAGAATCACTTGAACCCAGGGGATGGAGGTTGCAGTGAGCCAAGATCACACCACTTCACTCTAGCCTGGGCAAAGGAGCAAAACTCCGTCTCAAAAAACAAAAAAAGAAAATCAAACACATAAAAATCCAGCTGAAACAAAGGAGGGCTTGCCACACCCTGTGGACTGTGAAGTCCTGCCCACCTAAGTCCTGTAAGGGCAGGACCTTGCCTGAACCCCTGTCACAAAGTGGTGATCCATCAACAGTTGCTGAGTGAATAAAAAATAAATTCAACTTCAGGATAACTTAACTGCTACCTTTGCACAAAGTCTTTTGGCTGTTTTTGTTTGTTTTGTTACTCAGACTGGAGTGCAGCGGCATGATCAGGACTCACTGCAGCCTCAACCTCCCGGCCTCAAGCCATCCTCCCACCTCAGCCTCCTCAGAAGCTGGAACTATAAGCGTGCGCCACCACTCCTGGCTAATTTTTTTTTTTTTTTTTTTTTTGTAGTCACAGGATCTCGCTACGTTGCCCAGGATGATCTAGAACTCTTGGGCTCAAGCAATTCCCCTGCTTTGGCTTCCCAAAGTGCTGGAATTACAGGTGTGAGCCAGTGCACCCAGCCTTGGCTATTTTAATAAGAAAAGTGATAGCCGGCACTGTGGCTCACGCCTATAATCCCAGCACTTTGGGAGGCCAAGGCGGGTGGATCATCTGAGGTCAGGAGTTCGAGACCAGCCTAACCAACATGGTGAAACTCTATCTCCACTAAAAATACAAAACTTAGTCGGGCATGGTGGTGGGTATCTGTAATCCCATTTACTCGAGGGACTGAGGCAAGAGAATTGCTTGAACCCAGAAGGTGGAGGTTGCAGTGAGCTGAGATCGCACCACTGCACTCCAGCCGGGGCAACAGAGCGAGACTCTGTCTCAAAATAAATAAATAAAAAGGAAAGTGACTACAGGGTTTGAAGGAAAGAGGACGCAGTGGGGGTCCTCAGGTACCTCGATCACATGTCTGATCCCGTCCACGGTGTGCTCAGAGCCCCTGATCTTCGAGGACACTCCTCCCCAGTGAAAGTGCATCTGCTGGGCTATGTACACAGTGCCGTCGGCTGCTGTCATACGCATGGTGGAGGGCAGGCTGATCTGCACTGGAGAGAAAAGGTGGGGCTGAGAGCAGAGTAGGTGAACACAGAGGGGTCAGGCCTACAGGCTGGGTAGCTTCTCTGCTCACCTCCCACCTGTCTGAACCTAGGGCAAGTCAATACCATAGACTGGCTTAGCATGCCATGAGCAGGGTCACCAAAGGAGAAGAGGCGTTTGCACACACAGCACAGGGTGAGGTCAGGATGGAGGCCAGGCACTGAGTAAACCAGGCTGGGCAAGTGCCTCTCCCCAGCACACACCTTCCTGCTCAGAACCAACAGGCCAAAGGCAGGACCACAGAGTGGCAGGTCCAGCTTGCTGGCCCCAGGGAAAGGGAAGGTCCTGAAAAATTACAGTCAATGGGCATGGAAACTAGAATTCTACTCTCTATCTCTGGCTGATTTTGGAATTTGCCGAAGGTATAAGAATAGGAAATGGGGCCTCTTAGAACTGTTTTCTTTTCTTTTCTTTTCTTTTCTTTTCTTTTTTTTCAGGCTCACTCTGCTGCTCAGGCTGGAGTGCAGTGGCACGATCATGACTCACTGGAGCAACTCACTGCAGCCTCCAACTCCTGGCTTCAAGGGATCCTCCCATCTCAGCCTCCTGAGTAGCTGGGACTACAGGTGCCCGCCACCACGCCTGGCTCATTTTTGTATTTTTAGTAGAGATGGGGTTTCACCATATTGGTTAGGCTGGTCTTGAACTCCTGACCTCAAGTGATCCACCTGCCTCAGCCTCCCAAAGTGTTGAGATTACAGGCGTGAGCCACCGCACCCAGCTGAAATCTCTGTCTTTTGGAATGAACTACACAAAAAGGAAAAATGGACTCAGTTACTAAGAAAAGTGACTAAGAAAAATACCTATGAGGATAGAACTTTGGCGTTGGAAAGGGCCAGGCAGCATGTGTCCCAAGAGCGAGATCTTCCCATTTATTTATTTATTTATTTATTTATTTATTTATTTATTTAGAGATAGAATCTTACTCTGTCACCCAGACTGGAGTGCAGTGGCATGATCTAGGCTCGCTGCAACCTCTGCCTCCTGGGTTCAAGCGATTCTCCTGCCTCAGCCTCCCCAGTAGCTGAGATTACAGGAATATGCCACCATGCCCAGCCAATTTTTGCATTTTTAGTAGAGACGGGGTTTCACCATATTGGCCAGGCTGGTCTCAAACTCCTGACCTCAAATGATCCGTCCTCCTCAGCCCCCCAAAGTGCTAGGATTATAGGCATGAGCCACCACGCCCGGCAAGATCTTCCTATTTAAAGTCATCAGTGGTGGCTGTAAACAAGAACATTTTCTTAAAAGACAGCAAATATGAGGTATTTAAAACCCATCAGATGCCCCCCTTCTTCCTTTCCAAATTATCTAAAGGAGCAGGGAGCTATGACTAAATTCATAACGTAATGTGCTGTAACACAGTAATCTGGCCTGAAAGGTTTTCACCAGCCGTTTGGCAGAACAAGTGCTTGGTATTTAGAGCTTGAGATGTGGCTGGCCTCAAAAATCAATGCTTGCAAGAAAAGGAGGCATGCAAGGTCAGCGATGTTGAAAGCGGATGGGAGCTGAGGAACTGAGGACCGGAGCAGAGCTCCCTAAATGGACCGTCAGCACCACAGAAGAAATGAGAGAGGTCCTCACAATTTCCCCAAAACACAGCCCCCGGGAGACGGAATGTGTTACTTCTGGCTACACTGACAGGCCCACACAGGCCCAGTTGGAAAAGAGCCACAAGCCTGAGCCTGTTGTTGTGCTTTTTTTTTAGACGGAGTTTCCTCTTGTCCCCCAGGCTGGAGTGCAACGGTGCGATTTCAGCTCACTGCTT